>NW_019174280.1:1131013-1171677 GCF_002260705.1 Seriola dumerili | reverse complement strand
CATGAAATAAAAATATGAAGGCAAGGGGATACCCCCTTGCCTTCATATTTTTATAGGTAAATAAACACATACTGTTTGTATTACAAGTACTCATAATTTGTTTCAGTGCTATCAACAATTTAACTATTAACAATAAATGCACTTATAAATGATAAATTATAAGGAACATGGGGGAAACAACAACATGATTAAGTGGACAGGGGTGAAATGCTGCCCCCTATGGAGGTGGATCAAGTAGCACGATCTTACACATTACACCATTGGTGTAGCTCCATTGGTCTAAATTAAGGATGTGGCACATGTGGCCCTAATCCTCTTCCACACTAAATGAACATTTAACTGAATACATACATTGTTTTAGGGGTTCAGTCCCCCCCCCCCCCCCCCCCCCCCCCCCCCCCGGTTTACGGCCCTGCTCGTGGTCAGACCTGGGTGGACTGTCTGCAGCCTTTCTCCGCCCTCTCCACCTCATAAATGAAGCGAGCAGCATCTCGTCAGCTGGTCCAGCGCAGACAGCCGCGGCTGATTAGACGCAACATGGCGGAGCTAGGTGTCGGGCAGACGTGGTCTAGCCGGTCCTGTTCTCCGGTGCCGCAGTGAAAGTGTTCTGTGTTGGGTCAGGTCACCGGGTTCCGTTTGCTTTAACGCTACAAGGAGGAAACTATTGAGGAAATGGTCCGTGACTGAGTAGGTGGAGATGAGCCGACACGCAACAGGTAGGGGAGACAAGTGCTGCTCTGCACACGGCGTCTTCACCTTTATTTACGCGTGTGGCGCCAAACTAAACTGTGTTTGACTGGTGAAGTTAAAGTTGTGATAAAGTCTGGCTGTGTTCGTGTTCATGGCTGTGAAAGCGCCTGCTACTAGACAGGCTTTTGAAAGGACGTTTCTAGACCCGGTCCTCCTGTGGTCCTGCAGCAGGGCTGATGGACCTATTTCCACTACTATAATGATTTGCTGTGAATGTTTCAGACGTCCCGGGGTCGGACTGCGAGTGTGTCCCCTCCCCAAGGCTGCCTGCTGATCATGTGCTGGACTCTGGAGCCGTGTTGTTCCCTGGTAGATATAAATTACACCACTCCGCCTGCTCTACATGTTCAGCTGAACTCAGTGGAAAACTTAGCTGGGACTGGGATGTATGAAGTCAACACTTAATTATTCTCCTGAAATCACATGATGATAACATTGACAATGATCATATAACAGTTTGACGTTCTGGTGGCAAGAATAAGACCAAAACCTGTTGCACATGCAAGACCTGCTACAGACATGCTAGACTCAGTCCTTAACTCAGTGAGGTTACCAGTTACAGTAGTCTGACATTTTTTCTTTTCATGAACCCTGTGAGTTTCAGGGCCCGATTGCACAAAACACCCTAAGTTAAGATTTTCTTTTAAGGTTTCCTTAAAATAAAAACGGTTGCACAAAACACCTTAAGTTTTCTCTTAATCGTTCAGCAGATAACTGCAATAATCTTTCAAATGTGGATCCAAGAACCAAAACTGGTATGTTTATCCCTCTGGAGCCACTCCTTTGAAAAATCCCATTAGCCACTTGAAATTTCAAGATTTCGACATGGCCACCATCTCTGGAATAGGAAACATATTTCACCACAGAATTTTAACTATGGGACAGATTTCAATGATTGTGTAATGTAATCCTATGTTTTAGATTCTGAGGATGTCAAATTCACAACTCTTACATTTCCTCAGAGCTCTATTCGTGCAATTTGTAATATGTCGTGAAAAATTCTGCATAAAATTCTTGCAAATCATTTATTATGAATGATGTGCCCGCTTTTTTGTGAGTAATATTTTTTTGTTAGTAATATTTTTGCTGAAATCTACTTTCATTTTTACAATGTACTGAATTTCACCTTCTACATTGTTAAAATGTTTGATTTGACCCACATTCTGTCCTTAACTTTTTTTCTTAACTAAGGAACCCTTTTAAGAGATTCTATGCAACACCCTAAAGTAGCTCCCTCAGCTAAGGAGAAATTAAACCTTAATTGTCATACTTATGTAGAAAACTTGTTTTGTGCAACTGGCCCCTGACAGTTTGTGTTACCTGTCCTCCCAGGTGCTTTTGATCAACACGGCTGCCCTTTGATATTGTTCCCAGTGGATGGACAAGCCAAGCTCTCCTCAGAGCTCAGCAAAGCAGAAGTGGTGGACTTCATAAATTACTTTCTGTGCCTGCACAAGTACGTGGAGTCAGACGGGCTTGTTACTGTGTCCTTGTGCATGTGTGAGTGGGAGAACCAGATGTACTGATGGTTGGATTGCTTTCAACAGTAAGAAGCAGGAGGAGGAGAGTTTGGTGTCAGTGGTGGCTGATCTGAGACAGGCCTCGCTCCCTACGACCAGGTTCCTCGCTGAGACTCTGCTACTGCTCGAGGTACTGTCATTGCAGAGTGAACTGTGTGGTGCTACTGTGGATACTGACCTGCAACATGTTTCCAGTGCTTGCTCTGAAAGTAGAGATTCACTATGTGCAGAAAGTGACACCTAGGCCCTGCTCAGACCTGGTATTAACATCCATCCAGCAGCTCTAAGTACAGATGTGAATGCACCCAAGATGCATTGAGGACGCATCTGAGATTTGATCACTCGCACTACATTCAGAGGTGGTCTGGACCACAAGTGTCCACATTCTTTTAGCAGGGTGAATGCGAATGAGTCCTCGACCGCCTACTCTACTGACGTTCTCTGCCACTGTCTGGTTAGTCCCAACAGTTTCATTATGAACTGAAAATATTTTACTATTTCAAATGGATAAAACTTTATTTCACTGTAAGACCTGTGCGCAGTGCATTAACTCATTCAACCCATCCATGTCCTTCTCTCTCTCTCTCTCTCACACAATGCACAACCACAGTTCTGCATGAGCATACAGTGTCAGTCATCTCTTCGCTGCTAAGTGGAGAGATGGTTAAAACTACAGACTGTAATAAAGATGGACGTAGCCTCTGTGACATCACCCACAGGTTTCTGAAGAGTGGTTTTGAAGTTCAGAGTGAGCTTCTCCACTGTTGCCATCTTGGCAGTGTCTGACTCCGCCCCTAACTCCCAGCTAATCCAGATATGGGCAAAGAGGAGGGATGTGTGTGGAGCTGAGACTTTGGTTCATGTCAGTTTGTGCCAAGCACACACTAGCATACACCTGTCACTCAGAGGCCACGCCCTCAATTCTCCATAACTTTAAGACTTAATAAAATGTGAACAGGTGAGTTATATAAACAGGTGTCATGAAGGAGGAAATTAGCTCTAGAGACCAAAACAGTTTTTGTACCAGGCTGTAAACATGTTTATTTCTGCTGTAAAGTTGGACATTTTAAAATGGGAGTCTATGGGGATTGACTCACTGTTGGAGCCAGACTCTAGTGGTTGTTAGGGGAACTGCAAGTTTTGGTTCTTCAGTGTTGGCTTCATGTTTAAGCCTGGAGGTTGAAGATTGGTTAAAAAGTACTTGGTGGACATGCTAGAATCACTATCAGTGGATCTGGTTCCTATAGTTTCCCAAAGGCCCCCTGAAAAATGGTGGAACAAGCTTTTCCAGTAGAGTTAAGTTTCCTGCAAGACCAGAGAGAATGTGTTAGATTACTAATCCTAGATTTACACCCATTAGAATAAGGTGAAACATCAGACTTCATTACTCTAAGGAAAAGCTACTGTTTTTTTTCTATGTAATTTCTTTAATTGTATGAGATTATGCCTGACATTGACTGAACAGTCATGTATAATCTTTAAATGCCCATCCACAGTCAGTTAGTTCTCCCATGCCTGTTAAAGTCCTGCTGTGTTCAATAGAGTTTTCTTATGTAGGATCAGATAGAAAAAGGAACCCCCCACCGACACCTAACTCTGCTCACTGGCAGCCCTAAAAAAACAGAGCTCCCTCTATTTAACAACAAGGATGACTCTCTCCATGCTGGATTTATCTCAGCTTTTAATTGGTCACTTCCTGTGGGCAGAAAAACTACAACACCAGAATTTAATTTGGGGTGAGAAGAATGACCCATGTATGTAATAATCTTGCATAGTTTCTCTTTAAGTATTGTGGGAGCTCAGTTCAGAGACATGTCTGTGGTGGTCGCAGTGAAATTCCTGTGCTTGGGGAGAAAGGGGGGTTGGAGGCTCACATGCATGACTGGTCACATGTTGGGTTATTTAATAGAAAAGCTTCAGTGAAATTACATTAAAAGAGCACATTTATGTTGGGATGCTGCATTTCTGTATTTTCCAAATCAACTGGAACCGTTTGGTTTGTATGGTCTGAGTTTCTGGCATGATGTCAGTACACAGAGTGACATGTACATTTTATTTTGCCATTACAAACTGCTGGGATCGGGAAGAGCCTCACTCAATAACAATAACCCAATCATTTGAGTGTTAATATCATTTTTCTCCTCCAGCTGCACAAGCGGACGGTCCACAGTGTGTATGTCATTCAGGCAAAGAAGAAGGATGTTGTCAAGCTGCTGCAGAAACTCCTGGCTCCAGCAAAGCCTCATTCTGCCTCTTTCAAGGTGAATGAAACGGCAGATACTGTGTCTGTGTGTTTCTATGCTCGATTCCAGGGAGTAACACTAACTTCATCTTTTTCAGAAAGTCTTCTTGAAAGAAATCTCGGAGCTCTCCAACTACATCGACCGAAGCCAGCTCACAGCGTCGCTGGGGGGCTACCTGATGTACTGTCACCAGAGCTGGGTTTCCTTCATTAAGGTCATTCATTTCATTTTTTACTTTAATGTAGGACTTACTACTACTGTTAAAGACCGTGTAAAGCAATTCCCAGATGTTTTGCATGAAAGCAGGGTAAATTGTTTTGCACAGGTGCAACATTATGGCGGAACCACAGGTGAATAGCTGCCAGAGCCACTGGAATGGCGCTCCGCTACTTTTTTCTCCAGATGAAATAAAACATCTACAGCTTACATGATCTTATTGATATTTATCTCCATTTTAAGATCATCAATACAGAGTCTGTCCTGTAGAGAGCGATTAAAAACAAATGAAATGGTCAAAGTTGTCACATTGACATTTAAGGTGTATTGATTGACACATCAAGTAACACGCATGAAAAAATTCCATCTTAAAACTGTAGCTGCTGGTAGCCTCTGAGCTGCTCAGTGAATTAAATGGTTCATTAGTAAAGATGAAAAGAGAGAAAACATCTTTTCATTCATCATTCACTCCTGATGAAACAGTTTCATAGGCGGGGGAGGGGAGGGGGCACATTGTTTTTGCTGTTAAGTTCTGTGCACTTAAGCTTTTGTAATGCCTCAATGCTTACTTTTTATTTATTTTTGTATTTTAATATTTAGATTTTTAATGAATTATACAAAAAATTTGGCGGCAATATTTATTTTCTCCTGCAGTTTAAATCTAAATCTAAAAACATTGTAACATGCATTGCAATTTTTAAGAAAAGCTGCTCTGAGGTCAGATGTTTTAACCTGCAACAGTCTCAGCCTGCGACAGCCTGCGAAATCCCAGAGGGACTGTATAATGTTGACAGAACAGAAAAGTAATTCTTCATCATTTTCCTCTAAATTACTGGACTAACAGGATACAAGTACGGTGGCCGACAAGGACAAATGTGCTTCAACGGCCCAAAACACTTCCATTAGGAGAAACGAGCTGGAAATTCAATAACGATACAACAACAAAAACACACAAACCTCCAACACATATGCAACAGAAGAAACACTGCATGTCCAGACAACAAGAAGAGCTGCACGCCTTTAGGCGGAGCTCTAAGTGGAACACTATAGACTGTATATAAGCTAATGCTAACGCTTGCTACGCTTGTCTGTTGCTCTTTTATAATATTGTAAAAACTATGGCCAAATATAAAAAAACAACACAAACCTTTTTATGTCGCCTCTTCTTTCTTCCCTCATACTCTCGTTTGGTCAAAGGTCAAAGGTCTAAGGTCCGGTCGTAGGTCTGGCCTCCCAGGTTGAAGCTCAAGCTTATGCTGAAGGTGTTAGAGCTCCCCCTAGAGGCCTGGAGCTCTTCAGCTGTGTTGTCTGGACAGGCAGCGTTTTTTATGTTGCATTTGTTTTGGAGGTTTGTTTGTTTTTGTTGTTGCATGGTTTCTGTTTTTGCAGCGTGTTTGTTGTTTGTTGTGTGTTTGTGTTCTGTCTTCCTGCAGCATATTGTTTCATTTGCAGCACGTTTCCGTTCTTGTATTTGTTTTTTATTTTCATGTGTCTTTCAATCTGCGTCGTTTCTGAATTCGCAGCTGGTTTCTCCCCACAATTTGTGGACATTGCTTGTGGTAATTATCTAATCTGATGAGACCATGTTCTTGGATGAGGCACAGTGTGTATGAATCAAATCTATGACATCAGCATTACTGTCTGTTTTCACTTAGCAAAAAGAAACTAGTATGAGCATGAATATATAGACAATAAATAATCAGACCAGTTCTGCTTGTGAAACACATCCGAGTCTGATTCAAAGCAGAACTTGTGAAGTCTCATGATCCACCAGAGGGCTAAGCACAAAGTAACATTGTCCTGCTCACCGCAGCTGCTGTGTGTGTGTGTGTGTGTGTGTACACTTGAACAGACTCATTAATTCAGCTGACGTCTGCAGTAGCACACAAACATACAGTTTATCTGATGTACTGTATGACAGCCAAAGTGTTTATTCCAGGTCAGTGTTGCCTCTGTGATGCAGAGCGTGCTCGGTTCACTCAGTCAGGAGATAGTGTATGTGTGAATCCATTCATGAGATCATCCGAGCGGCCTCCACCTATTGTTTGTTACCTTGGTGAAGCTTGTGCAAATGCCTCGTGTAATCAACTGACCTGATTAGCAAGTGAAAGGAGCCCCTCTTTCCATTAGATTATACATTCAGTAATGTTCAACTGGGGCGTTTGGCCCCGATGACAGGATTCATTAACCAGGGCTGCTCTGCCTGTCGGAGATCTACATAATCTTCACTAGACCTACATTCGGGGTGAGGGCAGCTTCTGCAGAGTGTCAGTCAGAGCAGTTTTACATTAGTCCATCATCAGCTTCGATTACAATCACACTCTAGAAACATGTTAACAGTGAGAACTTGTCTTTGTTTGCAGTGCAGCAGGTATTTTAAAGTGGCTCTGGCTCTGTGTTGCTCCCTGCAGGAGATCGATGCCTTCCTCCAGGAGTTCCTGTCTGCGGTCCAGCGGCTGCCTTCATGTATCTCCACCCTGCAGTCTCTGTCCAGGCTGCCGCTGCCCACCACCTTCAGAGAGCTCCAACATTTCTGCTCCACCAACGAGGCCAAGTTCCAGCAGCTCAGGAGGTCAGGTCACAGCTGCTCCTCTGCTCCTCCTATAGGCCAGCTTCATGTTAGTTATTGGTTTGTGATGACTTGACAATCAAAACATCAAATTAAGCCTTGGCTGTTGTCCTTTAACTGGGAAGATGTACTATATGTGTAGAAAATGATCTGTTTATCTCCTGATATTGTGATGAGTTATTATTGGAGTTATATTTTTGAAAGGGAACTTGGTGACCTGAGTGACAGACTTATTTTAGTGGCTAAGTCACCTGTGTTCAGGTCAGATTATGGAGTATTATTCCTTTCCTGTGCTTTTATTTTTAGACCAATGTTACCATAGTAACAGTCAGTGACACCTATGCTGAACAGTAGCACCCACACACTGACCTATGGTTTGTTATTTGGTGCTGTGGATGTATTTTTCTTCCAGAAAGTGTTGAGGTTCAATGATGAGTCAGACTCCATGGATGTTGGGTCACTTTGTCTTATCTTGTTATATCTCAGCATAACAGTGAAAGGCTGGAAACACAGTTGCTCATCACTGTTGCCATTGGTATAGTAACAGTGTTCTGAGGGGTTTTAACCATTTCAATGCCAAACACATTGTGAAACACAAAACACAAGTTCATTCAGACCACTCAAGTTGTGTCTTTTGAAAATGATGCTGAAGTTGTGTAAAGTGACTCCTCTGTGGCTGCTGGAAAACATCGATGTGAAATTTGAAATGTAGCTGATTTTCCACATCACGAGCATCAGCAAGAAACAAAACACTGAAATGTTTCAGATAATGTTTTATTTCATCCAGTGCGCCATCTTCAGACTAATCTGTATGGAAACACACTGCCATTTTCTGCCTCTAGGGGTCTCTCAATCGAAACAGTAACAAAAGACAGTTTTTATGGGATCCCGGGAGTTGTTGTCTTCATCCCCATTGCCATCAGCTTCTCCTGGTTTTTACCTGGAGATGAATTATCCATTTCCTCAGCTTGTTTCTCTGATAACTTAATATCCAGATGTCTGATGACTAACATCCTTCATCCGGTTCAAATATAGAGCTGAAAACCACCAAGGTGTAAAAGGAGTATATTAAAAAAATGACTTTAATGGCATATACTGTTACCATGATTAAAATCACAGATTTCTCTGGTTTGAGAATTGATGGAAATATTTGGGATAATGTAAGAACACAACTCAACAACATATAGAACACAGGTCTAGTTGTTTTTACACATTTTAATGAGGAAAGGTTATAGATTATAACTTTGAACATGTATATGCACTGTATGTTGTGGTGTGCAGGGAGCTGGGGCTGGATGAGCTGCTGAGGCACTGTGACAGTGTGGTGGAGAAGCTGCGTTACCCCGAGAAGGAGCCGTGCTACCAGGCGATGGCCGGCACCGCCCTCTTCATCCACACGGTTTTCGACATGCTGCAGAACCACAGCAGGTACTGCAGCCAGCACTGCCCTCAAATGCTTCTGTTAATCCTCTGTGGTAACAACTCCCATACATACCGTACAACAATGATGCAACGGCCCTGTGTTGCACAAGAGGTAAAGCCACAGAGTCTGTTAATCTGGCTCATACCTGACAGTTTATGGTCATTGAGGTCTTCAGGAGTTTATGCCTTGTGGACAGAGGCATTATGGGATGGCTGACCATCTGTCTCATTCTCATGAACGTGATATCTCAGTAACACCTTGAGGTATGTTCTTCAAATACAAAACGTTCACTTGGACTCGAGGAAGAACCATGTAACATTTGGAGGTCAAAGGTCACTCTGACCTCACAAAACAACACATAACTCAAGAATTCTTTCACTAATTATGACACAACGTAACTCAAATATCTAAGGCTAAAATGATGAAGTGATGACCCTTTATACCCAAAGAGTCAAAGGTCAACTTCACTGTGACATCATAATGTTCTGGTCATTATTCAACACTGTAACTCGGGAGGGAGAGACTGACCATATTTCCTGTAACTCGACTTGTTGGAGGAGGAAA
This sequence comes from Seriola dumerili, assembly GCF_002260705.1. NCBI lineage: Eukaryota > Metazoa > Chordata > Actinopteri > Carangiformes > Carangidae > Seriola > Seriola dumerili. Next base: position 1,162,392 of record NW_019174280.1, on the reverse strand, counting down.
CAACTAATTCTAGGTACAAGAGTGCCTGTTTCCTACACTCAAACCCACTGCTGGAGGCTCTGAAGTTATCTGGTGGAGGGTGTCAGTTATTTCTTTCAGCCACAGCTTAAAAGTAGGAACCTTCTTCTTCTTCCAGAATGTCAGAATCAATGTTTTGGCTGTAGTAAGACCATAGGAAAGATGCTGCCTTTGTGCTCTTCTTAATCATGCTGGGAGCTTCAGATTCCATATCTGTATTAAGACAGGATCAGGTTGAATGTGGATCAATGTGGACAATGTCAAAGAGTGTTTTTTTTTTTTTTTTTTCAAAAAATTTTGTCCATAATCTCTCTAACCTGGGATAGAGAGCAAAGCTACAGAGGAGATCTGCCTCTGGTATATTGTATTTGTCACACTGAGGGTAGATCTGGAAGCGTCCCGTGGAGCATCTGTGCATTTGACTCTATTAATAACTGTTAAAGCACCAAGCAGAATCCAGTATGTGATGATTCTTCCATTGTACAGGATAACTGCAGCTGTGGAGAAAGTGGAGCTGCTCTGGCAGCAGGCCTTCTCACAGGCCCGTCTGCAGCTGCAGGTGTTCCAGCTGCGAGAGGATGCTCTGCAGGTGAGTCAGTTGACAGCTGCTTCCACTCCTCACCTGTTTGCTCACCTTCATAAACCAGCAGCAGTGCATGTGTCCAGTCAGTGTGGTTCAGCTGGTGTGAAAGATGTCGGGTAACGTCAGCACAGTAGGGTCGTGGTCTGGCTCCATGTGGATTCTGGTCTTTGTGGTCTCAAAACAGGATTTTATGATAGTTATATGATGTTTAATATAAATTCAAAAGTTTTCTTCATTTTCAAACATATGTATCTATGCAAATCATTTGGTAAGCATAACGTGGGCTTCAAAATATGAGTGATCTGATCAGTTAGATAGTGAAGAGTCAAACAGGTGTTTTACTGTACTGAAGCAAGACACTCAAGTGAGGCACAGTCACAGTCTCCACTCTGAACACTGTTCATTATTCATGTTCTTATTCAAGTGTCAGTTTTGACTTATAATAATAGTTTTTGGAAACACTTGGAGTTGAGAATTCTTTAGGGCAGTGGCTCTCAAAGTGAGGCCTGGGGACCTCCAGGGGTTCTGAGGGGTCTCCAGCAAAAAGGGGAGTCATTTATTTTTCATTCAATTTCATCCAGTTTCATCCATAAGTAACACAATGACAGAAAGTGTGACTATGACATGAGTTTAAACACTTCCTGTAATAAAACGTCTCTAAGTAAAAATCTTCTCAGATCAGGTCTGTGGTCTAACTCGTGTCAGTTTAGTTCCTTGATGTGAAGAAGTTTAAGAACCACTGCTTTAGAGACTCTAGGGTTTTAAATCAGATGGTAGTTAACTTCACTGGGCCAGATCCAAAATTGAATATCTCCATACAGTCCAGTCTAAATATCACAATGTAGCCCTTTTTTTTTTTTTTTCAAAATAAAATCATTTTAAAAAAAAAAAAAAAAAAAAAAAAAAAAAAAAAAGTAGTAGTTCAGGGCAAGAAAAACATTGCATATGGTGGGAAATATTGCGATGAGATGATCAAATATCACTGCGATCACCTCCTTTATGTACAGAATAACCTGTGCAGCCTCAAACCTTTTGGATTTTACCAGATACTTATAATAATGTGAGTCAGAGCTGCAACGGGCACAGAGGGGTGCATGTGAATGAGATTTCTGAAGGTTTAAACTGACCATTTTCCTGCAAACATCACTTCAGCTGAAATGTCTCTGAGAGAAAATGTCAGAGCGGTGGGTGAACATCTTACACAGGAGGAACATCAAGAGAATCTGATTGGATCGTAAAGGATTTTAATTTTTTTTTTTTTTTTTTTTTTTTATTAAACTTCTTTTTTCCAAAAGGGACAGTGTACAGAACAGCAAAATGATTGCAACAGTAAAACAAATGTTGCCAGAATGTTAACATGTTAGTATCCATATTACAAATGTCATATGGGACATAGTGGATTTGGATAATAAAAAAATTGATTTTTAAAAAAAAAAAAAAAAAAAAAGGTCAATGGGATTTAAGAATGATAGTACATGTTTAAATGTAGATTAATGTCTCTTAAATGTATGTTGCTGTTTGTCAAAGCAGATTGTTGTTCATCTTAACATCTCTTATCCCTTTTCCTCCCTATTCTCTCTAGGCAGTGACGTCTTTGAGACGTCCTAAAATCTCCCTCCACCCCTCCCCCTCTATAGTTATATCTGCAACTGTGCAGATGCAAACCAGCAGCCACATATCTCATCATAGTATATACATATTTAATTTTGACCATCTTCCATCCATCCATCATCTACACCGCTTATCCTTACCTTACGCTGGGACTGGAGCCAATCCCAGATGACAGTGGGTGAGGTCGGGGTATACCGTAATCTCAATCGTAGCACAAGAGTCGGTCTTTCCATCTCATGAATCTCTTTAATAATTTCTAGTCAGTTGACCACTGTAGGTGGATCGACCTGTAACCATTTATGAATAATTGCTTTTTTTGCTGCTGCTGTGAATATTTTCAAAAGATATATAATTTCTTCCTGCAGGTCTGAATCTTAAAGGATCTAACACTGCACTTCCTCCTTTAACAGTGGTGATGACCTCATCAGTATGATAGTTAGAATGTCTCTGTGCTCTTCTTATGCCAACACTCTCTGTGTGAACTGATGTGTTTCCTTATGCTTACAGATCACAGAGCAGATCGACAGTCTGTTTCAAGAGAAGCTCCAGCATTATAAAATAGAGGTTGCCAAGGATGCTGCAAAGGCAGCGGCGTTGGTGTCCCACTTTGAGGCGTCCATTCACACTCCTGCTGTGGTACTTGTTTAGTTGATGTGCTCTGTTTCCTTTGAGTCCAGCTGTTGTGTAGTAAATCCTCCATCAGATGATATTGTTTGTCTATTTCCTGATTATGTTCGATATCTAATATCAGTCATGTATCCACTAGCAGTAGTTCACGTCACACTGTCATACTTACATATTTCATTCATGTTAAGTTTTGATGTCCAGTCATAATGAGTCCTCCCCTGCCTATCAGGCTCTTGTTCGCCGTGCTGAGGATGTGGTCCACACGTTGGCAGAGGTGCTGCCGGTCGATGGTTGCAGCAGGGAGGGCTGGGTTTTGGATCTTGAGAGGCTCAAGGAGAAACTCCACTCGACCGTGCACTTCATTCGCCAAACCCTCAGAGCAGTTTCCAACTACCATCACTACTTCAACAAGGTGAGTTGTCTGCTGTGGTCCAGAGATCACCAGTCAACTGCAGTTAGTAAGATTGGTCAATTAGCTGTATCTCAAATACAAGTTCTTTTGCGTACCATCTGCTAAATGTTTGTTTTGCAAAAATTCAAATTTTGTCTATTGGATTTTATTGAACGTAGAAATACCAAAACTTTGTATAACCAGCTGCATTGTGGTGTTGTTGAAACTAACAAGATATGTCTATAGCAGTACAAATACATGAATAATGTTATAGAAAATAATTATATAAGAAAACAAAACAGAACTAAACATAACATGTACACATTGGTTACCAAATAATCATTATATATAAGTACAAAATTAACAAGATAGAAGGAAAAAATCCAAACTAACATTCCAAACCCACTATGGGTACAGTAGAGCGGCTGGACACATTTGATCAAATCCGTCACTCTTCAATAGCTGTTGAAGTTGAAGCATTGTAAAAAGTAGAGATGCACAGGCGAGGTCAGCGGTGTGGAACTAGTTTAGCTGCTTTGCCTTTGCTAGCTTCTTGAAATGTTCAGTTCCTTTTCTGATGGGCAACCAATCCATCAGTGCATCTCTAGTGGAAAGTATCAGTTGGTATGTGAACGGTTACAGATGAACCGTCAGTTCAAGCATGAATCTTGTTGGTGTCAGTTGAAGTGTAATCTTGTAATGATCTACAGTTAAAGTTTCCTTTTAACAGCAGCAGAAATAGTGTGTGTAATGTGTGACCTGTGATCTGACACTGTGCACTGCATATCATGAACCTGGCTCCTGTTCCTCTTCCAGGCCAACACCTGGTACAGTCTGGTTCTCTGTGAGAACCTCCTCCAGGAGCTGCTGTCAGGTGTTGATGCAGATGATGTTCCCACACAGTGGCACAGGAGGACCTGGGGGACGGTCCCTGCATGGAGGCACAAACTGTCCACTTTCCTCAAGAAGAATCGTCCACCAGATGTAGAGGAGCTGGTTCATCTGGCACATCTGTCTCATGTCATCCCAGATGATGTGGTCCAGCGGGCGGGAAAGCAGATGTCTCAGCGGTGAGAGAGAGAACTGAGTTTGATAAGAAGTTCTAAAGAGAAGCTGAAAGTGGTCTCCGTATTAGTATAATAGTTAGTTTTGGATATGCAACATGTGACATTAGGGACAAAATTATACCATTTTTACACCACTGTATATGTATATGTGTGTGTATGTATGTATATGTGTGTATATATATAAGTAAAACTCTGATTCTTGATCAAATTCAATATCACAATGGAAAAAGAAACAGAGGCTGCTGCACACAGTGTGAAAAAACGCTCACACACCTCCATACATTCAGTCAGTCAGTTTAAACTGCTGCTGTACACCAACATGGTGACAGACCAGTGGTGTAAAAGCACTTAAAAGTCTGTTACATTCTGACCAACTGTAGCTGTTATTGTGAGTGCCCAGCTAACCTTAGCCTGATAAGAACATTGTGTGTGTGGAGTGTCGCTGCAACAGATCAGCTGTCACAGTTCACACAGTAACGGTAACATTTAGGACATGAACATGTTGTTGATATAAAATTAACAACTGAAACTCATTCAGCTTGAACTCTGTGAACACATCTGAAGCCTGGACTATGAAGCAAGTTCAACATACCCAGTTTGCTCAGTTGTTATGGAGATCAGTGTATTGACACACTCTCCTATGACTTCTTGTCTGACTACCTTTTGTAAAATGCTTCAATGGAAATGGCTCAGTTGCTTCACTTTCTCAAACTGTATCATATGTGTGAACCATAATACACAACTTCATCACTTCCCTCTCACATGCTGGCTACATCCTCTGCACCAACAGAAACCGAGCTCAGAGAGACTGAACATACAACATTTTATTGTTCTTTATTATTCCACTTTTACAGTAATCTGTGTTTATTCATCAGGTGCATGACCCTGAGGAAACTTGTGACCTCTTGTGGGCCTGTGGCTGTGGGTCAGCTGCAGCTGGCCTTACAGTGGCAGTACGAGTTGTTGCGGAGCTGCCGTGTCAGTCACTCCTCTGCTGACGCTGCTACAGACAGAACAGCCCAGGATGATCAAACCTGTCCTTCAGAGTCCAACCACATTAAATGTGAAGGTGGTAATGAAGCCGTCCATCTTCTTGGAACGTCCCCTTCGACTGCAGTCTCTGGGACAGTGTCGGTTGAAGGCAAACCCCCCTCCCTCAGCTCGTTCGACTCGGGTTTTGATGGGGCAGGGAGCAGCCAGCTGGAGGCCTGGGGAGGGAGGGAAGGAGTGGAAGGTCTGTCTAGATTAGCTGGGATCAAGGACTTTGTGAAACCTGCCATGAGCCGTCCTCTAATCCACGAGGAGAACATCTCCAGTGTTTCAGATGCAGAGTTTGACTGTGGCTCTGTGGGAGACTCCTCCAGGGCCAGCATCCAGATCATCCCTAAAGTAACCGAGGATTCCCTCAACTTAGAGATCAAAGTGCAGCGCTCTGCCGCGCTGCCCACTAATCCTTGGCTCAGCCTGCCATTAGATGACCTGGAAAACATGTACACCGTCACCATCACACACAACCCCACACCACAGAAGATTGACCTACACTTCCACGATCCCTCAGACCCCTGCACCAACAGGTCTCGAGATCCGCCCACGAAGACGGAGGAAGTGTTGAGCAGCACGCAGCCCAGAGGGCCACAGAGCAGGAGCTGGACTCTACACTCACAAAGCAGTTTGGAGGGTCCTGAATTAAGTACCGTCAGCCACATCCTCTCCAGCACTATCACAGATGGAGGGGACAAGTCCATCTGCACCACAGAGGGGGGTCCTACTCTTCTCTGGGACTCTTATGACCTCCATGACCAGAGCCAGGATCCTGTGGATAGGTAAAGTTTCTGTGAGGTCACAGCTCTCATTAGATATAATAAGTAATATATTAATGAAATATAATATGAGTCCCTCAGATCTAGATCCCTAAAGATGGTGTAAGATATACATCTACATAGGAATCAGACTCGTTAGCATCTCAACACCATAAAAACATGTTTATTACTCATGACATTTATACAGGTTACATGCACTTAGAGGGTTAAACAGAACGTAGGAAACACAGTTCAACAGCTCAAGACAGAATTCTTACTATCAGAGACAAAATCAGATTTCTCAGTTCTTATCTTAAAGCTCCTGAACACCTTTTGTACACCCACACAGGTGAGTCCAGTTCTTCTGATTGGACCTTTTAATTAGGTCTCAGCCAGAATAACTGGGAACACCTGTACATGTGATTCATGTTAAAAGGCTCAAATATGCACACCTGGAGGCAGCATATGCTAACACTAAAGCTAAAGCATTCCACCATAGAAAAACATGAAGCAGCAGAGGTTTGATTTATATGGATAAGGACTAACGTGTGTTGGATGATTAATTTGGGTGAATTGAGGGTCAATAAAGATCATGACAGAGCTGCTAGCATTAGACACAGTAGCAGTCAGGACCAACAGGACTTTTTTTAAAGAATCTGACATTACAGGAAGTCATATGTCAATGTATGGGTTTTAAATGTTTAATGTATGTTTTAGGACATTGGTTTGGTTTTTTTTTCCAGTGAGATTGATATCTCCCAAAAGGACTGGGATGTGGAGGAGCAGGAGGGTTTGAGGGAGGTGGAGAAGATCCTGGGCAGGGCCGATGAAATACTGGAGGTAAGAGATGCACAGGGGAAGATGATCGCTGCCATGAAGAGCTGCAACACCGCTGAGATCTGTAACATGTGACAAATAACACCAGTTTCTCAGCACAACCCACAGCCGCCTAAGTACGAGGCTTCATTTCTGACTCGCTGTGATCAGCAGACAAATATCTGTCTCACAGGAAGAAGAAAACGTTCTGGCTCAGGAGGCTGTGCTGGAGACCCTGCTGAGGTCCGAGGACAGGCACTGGCCACTGTGGGACAGCGAGGACCAGCTCAGTGTGGTACGTTCACCACTGCTCATCAGTGAGCGAAACTCAGTCCTGAAACAGGTCCTGAAGCTGCTGATTGTTTCTGTCTCACCGCTCATGCCAGCAGTCTCCTTCATCTTTTAATTAGTCCAGACAGATGGATCATTTCTTCCTCTGGAAACACACTGTGTAGTCAGGTGTGTTGAGTATAGAATTTAATTTTGATTCTGATTTGTTAAACGTTAAAATGTGAGTTTTGGTGAACCTGAAGACAATTATTGTCAGTACATTTTTCCCCTCTGAGCACACACAGGAAAGTGTCTTCTTTGACAAACCAGCAGGAAACTAATTTGTAAAGAGGTCGGCAGCGAGGCGTTTAACCTCAGATCTCTCTTCAAAAGGCAAATTTTCACCTTTGTAAATGGAATGCATGTATGTAGGGTCCAATCAGAGCACATTCACCCATTTACACACAATCATACAGCACTTCTCTAACATACACACACACACACACACACTGATGGTGCAGTTGGTCAACCGACAGTTAGCTCCATATGGCATCCGCTTTCATCACCAAAGCCTGTTGTTTACCTGTACTCGGGGTCACATGACATTAGGAGTGTCGGCGTCAAACTAAGCAGTTGAAACAAGTCAAGAATTGAAACTGACTCCCGACAAAGACTTGTTTTGCCGATCAGGATGAATAAAGGTGTGATTGTGCAGATGGGTTCAGGGAGTTGAACAGAACTTGAAACAATAATGTCGTCGATCTTTCGCTTTGTCAAATCTAGAAATTGTACAAGATTTAGTCACAGCTTCCAAAGCTCACTTTAATTTAGTTTTCTTTCTTCTTCACTGTGGAAAGTGTCATTGACTTCATCATCACTGGTGTCTGTACTATATAGATGCATATTTCTTTATGTAATAGTACATAGAATAGACAATTTCATTTGTGTTCCTGTGCAACTTGTACATCGTCAGCCTCTGTCTAGAGAACATTGTCTGCCTTTATTGAACTCTAGGTTTACACAGGCTGTCTGAACCACAGTGTTTGTTCATCATGATTTATCTGCTTATGCTCATTTTTTTTTTTTAAAGCTGTCATCCAGCGAGTTGACTGAAGCTGGTGTTCTCGGCCTCGGGGACTCCCTGGACCCTGCTGAATCTGACAACCTCAGTGAACCCAGATCAGCTGGATGCGCGAGTCAAGCTAAGACTTCTGAAGACCATGGGCACTGCACTGAAGTAGACACAGCAGCAGTTCCCAGCAGGCCGGACCTGCTGAGGGAGCTAAGGATGGTCCATGTTCTGGACGAGCTGATCATGGAGGAGAACCTGAAGATCCACGAGCTCCGGCGCTGTGAAGACCTCAACAATGAGCTCTCGGGGAGAAAACCTTCAGACAGAAACGGGCCGTCCAGCGTGAGCAGAGAGAGGGAGGTTTTCCGGTTACAGCTGGAAAAGGAGAAGAGGGAGGTGGAGAAGCTCGAGAAGAGTTTGGACAAAGAGCCTAAAACTAAGAAACACAAGGACCGAGCTAGAAAAGTTGTAAGATGTTCTATAATGGACAAGGCCAGAGTTGACAGTAAAGAAGACCAAGCACTCTGCAATGAGCTTTTATCAGAGGGCTGTACCAGATCCCACAGAACACACTCCACATCTGTAGACCAGAATGAGGAGTCATGCAAGACTGAAGATTCTCCAGCAGACCTGCTTCCTGGTGTTGCCAAAGAGGCCCTACCACATGACTGTGTTCCTCAACATCAGGATCTTCCTTCCCCTGAGGCTGCTGCATCTGAATCTAACAGAACTGCTTTGAATGGCACCTCTGACTTGAAGCAAGCTTCTGAAGAGCTGGGAATCCAACCTCAGGGATTTGTCTGTGCTGAAGAACTACATGGATCTGGTGAAAACGGTGCCATATGCAAACCAGAAGCTTCTTTAACCCCTGAAATGAGGCCGGACGATGGAGCGTTTGACCCAGGTGGAAAAGCTCCACTTCCTGTGAAGGATTACCTCACAGAACATGGAACCTCTCGTTCCACAGAGCTGCTGGATCCAGATCCGTCTTCAGCAGCTCAGGATCCTGGTTTTAATAAATTGGTTGAATCAGAGGACGTCACTCCAGCCATCAGTCTCTGCTCTCTCCATTCAAATGTAAAGGATCAGAGCAACAACAACAACAACCACCCGCAGAAGTGTGGCCTGTCCTCAGACCACTTGTCTGAAATGACCTCTAAAGATGAAGAGGATACATCAGGGCCACCTGCAGGTTTGCTACAGACACACTTACACCCAACAATGGAAATCCAGAGTGTGTCTCCTGCAGATGAGCAGTCGGCACCACAGCTGCCTCCTGACCAGCGTGAACTGAATGAAGACTTGCCTTATGGTGTTCAGAGGATATCAGGAGCTGGGTCACCTGGGCTTCAGACCCAGCTGAACATCGACACGACAGAGGTACAGGTTGGAACAGCCACTTTAAGTTTAAGTCTACAGAGGTTACATTTACACCTTTTCAAGTTTACCTCATTGCTTACAACCATCATCAGTCACAGGGTAGATCATCATATGGAAACTTTGTTTGGTTCAATGTAATGGAAATGCACTTATTCACTTTGTTTCTGAGAGCCAGATGAGACAGGCTAGCTCTTTCCCCCTGCTTACAGTCTTTATGCTAAACTAGGCTAATCATGTCCTGACTCCAGCCGTGTACTGAACACACTAGGGATTGATCGGCCGCTGATCTTGATCGGCCACTGATCATGATCAGCCAATTTTCATAAAAAATTGGCGAGGATAGATGTGAATTAATGCTTCTATTCACCAATCACCTTAAAACTGATCACCTGTGGTTAATACTCTGGTGTCTGCAGCTGAGAGAAGTGCTGTGTAGTGTAGTCCCGCCTCCCACCCGGAAGTGTCAGGTTTCTCATGAAAGTATTCCAAGTTAGGAATATTGTCAGAGTCCAGCGTCTTGATTCACAAGCTCTCCATATTTCTCCCTCGCTCCGGCTGCCTGACAGTGGCTACGCTCATTTTCTCCAGTCCAGCTTGTGAAAGTGGATCAGGTCTGTCATCTTCTGGTTCAGGACCAGACTCTTGCTCAAAATGATAAACGGGATCGAATCCGCCACACGTGCGGAACGTATTGTTGCCATGGAAGTTGCCGGAAAGTTGAACAATCAGAGCACACTGGGCTCTGATTGGTCAGCCTCGAGGGGGGGGGCTTAAAGGACCCTGAGCTCTAACAGAGCATTTCAGACAGAGGGTGAATAGAGGACAGTAAAAGATGTACAGAAGAAGAAAAATGTCTTTTCAGAACATTAAAGCATGTAAATCTATTTAAGTAGACACCAAGAATGAAATGATGAACACTGAAGATGGCCATAATAGGTCCTCTTTAAGAGGTCGGATGTGGGCCTCCAACATTTTTGAGATTAAGTGGCCATGAGGTGGGAAAGGTTTGGAACCACTGGGCTAAATGATGAAACCTCATGTTAACGAGCGGCGGGATTGTTTTTTATTTGATTCACATTGATTTATTTTTTCACTGTGGTTGCAGATGATGGATTTCAAGACCCCCATAGTGCTGGACACTGGGTCTGGTTTGATGAAAGCAGGATTCGCAGATCAAGACCATCCAAACATTATATTCCCAACAATAATTGGGACACCAAAATACGAGGTCAGGCTGTTGCTCGTTTCCCTCATGAACCCAAATCTTTAGAAAACGTGTTGTAGTGGAGCCTCTCTGATCACAGGTTTGTGTTCTATCTTTACAGGAAGTAATGAACGGTAACACTGGGAGGGAAACCTACATTGGACACGAGGCTCAACACATGAGAGGGGTCCTGGCTCTGCAGCACCCCATAAAGAACGGGATCATTCGGAACTGGGATGAAATGGAAAAGGTGATGGTGTGATGTCACTGTTCAGCTACCACAAATACATGTTCAATTAAGTCAACTCTGTGCAGAGCAGGTAAATGCACAAACCTTTAATTTGTGTCGTGGTTTCAGATTTGGCATCACACATTCCAGCAGCTGTGTGTGGATCCAGAGGAACACCCTGTTCTGCTGACTGAGGCGGCCATGAATCCCCTGGAGAACCGACAGCGCATGGTGGAGATCATGTTTGAGTGTTTCAACGTTCCCTTCACCTACGTGGCCATGCAGGCGGTGCTGGCCCTGTACGCAGCCGGCAGATCCACTGGTACTCTGCTCCCTTCATGTGTCTTTTTAAGCATTTTATTTTTGCACTGTGTCTGTGAGTTGTGTATCACAGACTAAAGAAAGAACAACTCTTCCTTGCAGGTGTGGTGTTTGACTCTGGAGATGGAGTGAGCCACAGTGTGCCTGTGTTTGAGGGATACTGTCTACCTCACGCAGTGCAGCGCTTCCCTCTGGCTGGTGGAGATGTTACACTGCAGCTTAAAAAGGTATTCAGCAATACACTGTTCTTTCCACGCTGTACAGCTAGTGCAGTGACTGACCTGCTGAGAGGAGGAGGAGAGGAGAGTTTGTCAGTCTGGTGATATTCTGCAGAGCCAGAGCCATATTGTTTTCAGGTTGTCCGTCTCATTCTCATTGACACAATATCTCAGTAACACCTTGACGGAACTTCTTAAAATTTGGCTCAAACATTCACTAGGACTAAAGGGTGAACTGATTAAATTTTGGTGGTCAAAGGTCAAGGGTCAGTGTGACATCACCAAACACTTTTTAGCCATAACTCAAGAAGACATATTTTATAACTGGATAAACACTGGAGGAGGCAGACAACCACCAGGAGGTTGTTTGTGATTCTAGTTTCTTGTCGGCAAAACTGTGTTTGTATCTACAGCCTGATTTGATCTGATTCCACTGTCTCCAAAAACTTTTAAACGCATCAGTGAGTCTCACCATGTCACTGGGTCACATGTTCCTACATCACTGTAAACACACACTGTGGTTTGTTGAGACTCAGTCCCACACACACCATCCTGCTGCCACAAAAACTCAGCAGCTATTTCAAGAAAAAACTGAGCCTTTTTTTTTTTTTTTTTTAATAAAAATGATCTATTTTTGTTTTTTAAAAATGTGTATCTTCAGTAGAAGATACACAGACTGAAGACAGAGTATTGAGGGATAGACTGAGTCATTGTTGGTTTGGGTCTTTTGAAGGTGTGGAATAACACCAGCCTTACCTTTACCTGACACAGCAGCAGTTTCCTTCTTGTTCTGAGCAGTAAGGACATGCTGTTGAATATTACTGACAGCCGCATCCTGTAACGCAGAGCAGGTCAAAAACAATAAACTGTCATCATATTATGCAGTGACAGAAAACTGCAGTGTGTGTTTGTGTTGGTGCGGTCTAGTCTTGTGTTTCTGTGCAAAGACTCAATGAATTTTCATGCTTGCAGCTCCTGCAGGAAAAGGGGGTGAGCATGCGCACCACAGCAGAGATGGAGATAGTGAGGGAGATGAAGGAGAAGTGCTGCTGTGTGGCTCTCAGCTATGAGGCCGAGCTGACTGGGAGGGGGTCCTCCTGCACGGAGATGCATTACACCATGCCAGACGGACAGATGGTCACCCTCGGCTCGGAGCGCTTCAGGTAACTGCACGTCCTGTCCTGCTTTAGATCCACACTCAATCCCCTGAGTGGAGATTATAAAGGAAGTCAGAATCTAAAATTTAAATATCAGTTTTTTTTGTTTTTTTTTTAATAGACATGTTTTAATGAGTCAGGTTTGTCTCAGCCAGTTGCTCAGTTTACAACAATCTGCCATGTTTTAAGATTTGTGGTGAACTGAGATAATTAGTTACTTGCATACAGACAGCTTTCCTTCAGCTTTTCATCACAATTCACTGTTATCTAAACCAGTGTGATGTTGTTGTGTAAAGGCATCAAGAGACAGCAGACAACAGAGATGAAAATACTCTTTTCTGTTTGTTGCTTATTGAACAGGTGGTTGGATGAAGTTCTTATTGGCCTTTTACTTTTTCTTTTTTTCAATATATTTTTATTGAGCATCAATGATACAAGGTATGTTCACAAGGATAAAACATAGGAAAAATCCTTGGAACAATGCTCACACATTATTTTCATTATTATTTTCTACCCTTGTTTCCTTTGTTGTATATACACAAGTAACAACTCAGCCGCCCACCCGTCCCACCCATCCGGAACATGTAGGACACCCACCCAGATGAGAAGAGAAAACATATACATAGTTTTATCATTATCGAAGCTGTACACTGTGTACTATGGTTTGCATGGACAAATGATCATAAATGGAAAAGGGTTGCTATGTGGTACTAAGTGGGCATGGTCAACACAGGATCCCAGATAGAGAAGAATTTGTCCCTGGACCCCCTGAGTGTGTATTTTACCTTCTCTAACTGTATGAACTGCATCAAGTCACTCAGCCACAAAGACACATTAGCCTTTTACTTTTTATTGCACTTACAGTAACGTAAAGTTCAGTCAAAGTTGTCATCAACTCCAGTAATCTTCAGTTCAGCTGGTTCTGTGTCCATGCAGCCTCTCTGCTCTTTGCTCTGTGTGTGTGTGTGTGTGTGTGTGTGTGTGTGTGTGTGTGTGTGTGTGTGCACGCCCTGCAGCCCTGCCTCTCCCAGCGAGCAGAGCAATCAGTCAAAGTTTATATCACTTTTCATACAGGTTAGCTCAGTTCAAAGAGCCTCACAGATGACAAAAGAAAAAGGACAAATCAAGTAAGAAAGCGACAATGAGATACAATGAAATAGATTTAACAAGCTATAATAACATTAGCAAACAAAAGTAAAGAAAATTAATAATAAGAATAGGTAAAATAGAATGAAGTACAATTTACAACATAATTACAATAAAATAAGTGAATACAATAAAGTGACTTATGACTTAAAACCATATTTAATGTGATGTAATGCTGAAGATGAAGGTTTTGAATTGGTGTAAGCATGTGGGACATGTATGCTGGTGCAAGACTATGAGGTTCTTTAAAAACAAGTAAAAGAATTTTAAAATCAATACAGAAGGTGATGGGACTTTAAAATAGGTGTGATGTGCTTGTCCTTCTGGTCATGGTCAGGACTCGGGCCGCAGAATTCTGAGTCAGCAGAAGCTGGTTTATAACGTTTACGGGTCGACCAGACAGGAGAACATTGCAGTAGTCAAGTCTGTGTCACTCAGAGAGAGTACAGCAGAGGACAGAAGCAGTGCCACCATAAGTGATAAATGGAAAATAAATATATGGTGGTTAATAGTGACTGGCTGCCACAAATAAATCAACGTCAGGGAAACGATTCTTCAACTTAAAATATTGATGTCGACTTATTTTCATAGTCAACGTTGTCGATTATTGCAACTAATCGCAGGAGCCCTACATCCCAGTATCTGACCGCCGGTCCAGCCATGCTGTCGTTAAATGAAGGGTTGATTCCTCTCCTCATTTCTTCCTCATGTCTTACACGGGAGGGACTGAGAAGTGAGAGAAGTGACATTTAAGACAAATGAGAAGCTGCTTCGTCTTGTTGAGTAATGTTAAATGTCCACCTCAGACCAGAGACCCGGAGAGACTTGTCCAGCAGGAGCTGCACATGTGAGACTGTTTGACAGAGCTGACTTAACTGATAGGACAGCTACATCTAATAGCAGACTGCTATTATATGAATATGTCTACCACCCCCCCACCCCCCATGCATCCAGGGCCCCTGAGATTCTGTTTAAACCTGAGCTCATTGGACAGGACCAGTACGGGATGCATGAGAGCATCTTCAAGTCAATCCTCAGCTCAGACATCGACCTGCGCCGCTGCTTCCTGGGAAACATTGTTCTGTCAGGTAACAACTGCTTTTTGTTAGGGTGTTACAGCTCAGAGATGCTGTCCAGCTATCCTAGTGTCAAGTGCACAGGTTGTCGTGCTTTATCAATATTATGACTGAGGTTTTTTTGTCTTGCTGGAGGTGGGAATACCCTGCTGCCCGGCCTGCCTGAGCGGCTGCAGGCTGAAATCAAAGGCCTTTTACCTGCTGACATGTGGGAGAGTGTTCGTGTCACCAGCCCCAAAGACAGAGACTTCTCAGTGTGGAGTGGAGGAGCGGTGCTGGCCAACCTGCCCACCTTCAGCTCTGCATGGATCAGGCAGGACGAATATGCAGAGTTTGGCCCGCAAATTGTCTTCAGGAAGTGTTTCTGAGGAGGACTACTGTAACGTCTGCAGGTCTGACTCCTGCGCAATGGACCCCTTAAATTTAATTCACCAAGTGCAATATACACATGCCATGCCATGGACTGGTTTGAACCATTATAACCCTTTTTTAAATATTTGTCCACCGTATAGAGTTTTCTGTGACGTTGTTGTTACCCTTGTCATCAGTGTGGATCTTGACTTGCGGTCAAGATTTCTGTTGACCTGCTCCTTGCTTTATGCCTTAATCTATTGAGATCCACATCCAATAGGGTAAGGATGAAATGTTGTTATTGGCCCCCATTAACCTTTTTAACCATTTTAGGAATGTATTTCTGTCCTGCGAGTCTAAGTGTAAGTATATTAATGTCTGTGGTTAAGTGACTGGAATTGAAGCCTTTAAACAATGTCAGCCATCTTTGATTCCAGAGAAACTCACTGTCCTGACTCTAAATGTGTGTATATATGTATGTGTGTGTGTAGATCTAATATCAAATCACTGTGTATTTATACAATTTTTAAAGTAAATTTGATATAAGAAATAATCTGTGTTATACATGGTGAAGGTTTGGATCAATGTTCACAACTAAAACCGTTTCATTGTAACAGCATTGAATGATCTTTATGATGGCGCATTAAGTTAAGACACTGTTAAGAATTAGTTTTTCATTGTAATATGACTGTCGTCAAAATAATTTTAGCTTAAAACTCTACTTCAAAATAACTTGTTCGAACATTACAACCTTTTTCTTTGTATTCTGACTTTTTACTTGTAATGTTGACTTTTTTCCTAATAATTACGTCGTGTTAGTCATAACTTTACAACTTTTTCTCAAAATATTTGCGTAATGTCAGCACTTAAAACAACATTATTCTTTGTTTTGTTTTTTTGTTTTTTTTCTATCAGTGGCTCTAATGCTCATCAAATATTGTGACTCTTAAGTAAACACAGAAGATCACTGTTTGCTGTTGCTGCAGTTCTGTGAACTGACAGGAGGAAAGTGAGGATTTGTGGGATATGAAGTTCTGTTGTAGCCCAGTCATGTCTCAGTAATGTCTGTTTTTCCACATGCTGGTTCTCCACCTGAGTGCACTTTACATTCGTGAAGATATGTATGGAGTTGGAGAGAATGAAGCATGGTGTTGCTCTGGTAATGCCTATCACCTTATGTCTGTTGCATAAGCAGAGGATGCTAAATGCTACTGCTGCAGGTGCAGTGTTTGTCCATTGGCTTCAGTTGCAGCTATCTTAAATATTGTTTGAGTGCAGTGTCATGCCAAAGTTTGTTGTGTCTTTATCTTCTCACCTGAGAACGTTGGTTGTGTGGGATTCTTAACACTTGCACAGTAGTGTTCAATTCTGGAAAGGTGTTCCAGTGGAGCCAAACCTGCTGCATTCATCTCTATACCATAAATTCTGAAAAACCTTTTGTCAACCCTGTGTATTTATACTTTTTCCTTTGCATGAAATTATTTGTTGCATGTAATTTAGTTGCACATTTTTGCATGTACTCCTGATGCTGCATGTGTTTCTGTTGTATTTTTCTTGTGACCTGCCTCTGTAAAGGAATGGGGTTGTCAGATGACTGAAATGTGACTGTGGGATCTCCAGTGTGAGGCTCCTGTGAGGGCAGAGCTGCTCAGCTTGCCTCTAGAGAGCAGGCCACCTCCTCCTCCTGTAAATGTACTGTAACAGTCTGGCAATTTTTCAGCTAAACCATGCTATTTATGTCATGTCTGTTTTCATAATAAACATTTTAATTATGATGTGGTCTTTGTCATTTTCCACTGCAGTAGCAGAAGTAAATGGATTCAGTAGCCTGGCTAAGGAGGAAATACCTTAAGGGAATTTTTAATAATCATCACATTTAATGTAATGGACTGTGTGTAAAACTGGAGCAGTAACATTCAAATGCCTTCTCTTAATCTTTGGCTTAAAGATGCTTCTTTTTAACTTGCAATGTTAGTGTAGGTAATACTGTATGTCAAGTCTCAAGAGCTACCTCATCATGCTGCTGGACTGAGAACATGGACTGCACAGGCCCCAAGCTGTGAGGCCCTCCAAACAAATAACTTCTGAAATAAGTTGCATAGTAGAATGTGAACAATACATAGGCCTTTTCTTTAACTTAAGTCTGCAACAGGGAGGGTCTGGGTCCTGTGGAAAACATCATGTGTTGTTCCGGTCCCTAAANCAAGTTGCATAGTAGAATGTGAACAATACATAGGCCTACGACCGTTGTGTGGATTTACCCGGCTTCACTGTAGTATGAGCGGACAGAGAATCTGGAGAAAGTAGAAAGAATAAAGGTGGAGGACTGGTTCTGCTTGTGAACAATAGATGGTGCAACCCTGGTCACATCAAAGTGAAGGACAAAATCGGGATATTGAACTGTTGGCAGTTGGTCTTAGACTGTACTATATAGGGAGTTCTCACACATCGTAGCCATTGTTGTTTACATTCAAACACGATCTGAGCCTGCAGTCACGTGTGACGTCATTCACAAGACTGTTGCAGTACAGACCCAGCACCCTGATGCATTCATTGCAACATTGGGGAATTTTAACCATGTCACTCTCGCCTTTCACCTGACTGGCTTCACTCAGTATGTTGACTGTCCCACAAGGCAAAATAAGACACTTGATCTGTTGTATGCAAACATCAAGGAGGCCTACACTGCTTCAGCTCTACCACCACTTGGCAGATCAGATCATAATCTGGTTTTTCTTCAGCCTTCCTACAAGCCCTGTGTACTGAGGCAGGCTGCAACCACCCGCTCATTCTGGAACTGGACCCCAGAGGTCAGTGAGTCTCTAANTTGGATGACACAGCTATTGTGGTGCGTATCAGGAACGGGCAGGAAGAGGAGTACAGGGATCTGATAATGGCCTTCAGTGAATGGGGTGACAAGAACTGCCTCCTTCTGAACACCTCCAAGACCAAAGAGAGTAGTCATGGACTTTCGGAGGTCTAGACCCACCCTTCAGCCAGTTAACATTAGAGGGAAGGACATTGAGGTGGTGCACACTTATAAATACCTAGGTGTGCACCTGGACAGTAAACTAGACTGGTCCCTAAACACAGATGCCATATACCTGAAGGGGCAGAGCCAGCTCTTTTTCCTCAGGAGGCTCAGGTCCTTCGACCTCTGCAGTGAAAAGCTGCACATGTTTTATTAGTCAGTGGTGGCCAGTGTACTCTTTAATGCTGCAGTCTGCTAGGGCAGCAGCATGTCAGACATGAACACAAGGAGACTTGATAAGCTGGTCAAAAAGGCTGGGTCTGTGCTTGGCAGGAGTCTGGACTCACTCAGGACTGTTGTGGAGAGACGCATGCAATGTAAGATGGAGGCCATCTTGGACAATACCAACCATCCTCTCCACAGCANAGCTCAAGAGACTACGTCCTGGAAAAGCAACAGGCCCGGATGGTGTGTGTCCGAGGCTGTTAAAGGACTGTGTAGCCCAGCTGACTGGGCCTCTCCAGAGGATCTTTAACTTAAATCTACAAACAGGGAGGGTCCCGGTCCTGTGGAAAACATCATGTGTTGTTCCGGTCCCTAAAGTAGGACAACCGGCTGAGATAAATGACTACAGACCGGTGGCCCTCACATCACACATCATGAAGACCTGGAGCAGCCGCTTCTCCACCTTCTGAGGCCACAGGTTGAACATGNTGTGGACTAATCTAACTGTTTTTATCATTAGTGCCACGGGTGCTCAGCTCCGAGGCACTCCTCTACAGCTAGAATAGCTGAGTGGCTTATTATTATTCTTATTATCTTCGAAAGAAAAAATTCAAATTTTTCCTAAAGTTAATCCCAAAATACTGGGAATAAATAATGCATTAGGAATGCATNGTTGACCCCCTACAGTTCAGCTACAAAGAACATATTGGAGTGGATGATGCTGTTCTTTACATGCTCCACCCATTCTTACTTGGATGAGCCAGGTGGTTACATGAGGATTATGTTTTTTGATTTTTCAAGTGCATTTAACCCCATCCAGCCCCCCCATCCTTAAAGACAAGCTGGAAGGGATGGGGGTGGATCCCTGCTTCATGTCCTGGATTGTGGATTACCTGACAAGACGACCAGGCTGGGTAACTGTGTCTCGGACAGTGATGAGCAGCACTGGGGCTCCACAGGGGACTGTTCTGGCTCTGTTCCTGTTCACCCTGTATACGGCCGACTTTAAATACAACTCTGAGTCCTGCCACATCCAGAAATACTCGGATGACACAGCTATTGTGGCGCGTATCAGGAACGAGCAGGAAGAGGAGTACAGGGATCTGACGATGGCCTTCAGTGAATGGGGTGACAAGAACTGCCTCCTTCTGAACACCTCCAAGACCAAGGAGATGGTCATGGACTTTCCGAGGTCTAGGCCCACCCTTCAGCCAGTTAACATTAGAGGGAAGGACATTGAGGTGGTGCACACTTATAAATACCTAGGTGTGCACCTGGACAGTAAACTGGACTGGTCCCTGAACAGGGATGCCATCTACCTGAAGGGGCAGAGCCAGCTCTTTTTCCTCAGGAGGCTCAGGTCCTTTGACCTCTGCAGTGAAAAGCTGCACGTTTTATTAGTCAGTGGTGGCCAGTGTACTCTTTAATGCTGCAGTCTGCTGGGGCAGCAGCATGTCAAACATGAACACAAGGAGACTTGATAAGCTGGTCAAAAAGGCTGGGTCTGTGCTTGGCAGGAGTCTGGACTCACTCAGGACTGTTGTGGAGAGACGCATGCAATGTAAGATGGCGGCCATCTTGGACAATACCAACCATCCTCTCCACAGCATTCTGGCAGGACAGAGAAGCAGCTACAGGTGCAGCAATCGTCTCATCTCACTGCGCTGCAGAACAGAGAGGTTCAGGAGATCCTCTGTTCCCACTGCCATCAGACTATACAACACCTCAGCCAAAGGATGTGGACTAATCTAACTGTTTTTATCATTAGTGCCACGGGTGCTCAGCTCCAAGGCACTCCTCTACAGCTAGAATAGCTGAGGGGCTTATTATTATTCTTCCACCAAATTTTGGCGCGTAACTCGTCCCGCAGCTTTGAGAAAACCCTGGTAATATATACATCAAAACGTGCGTCTTGATCCCGAAAGAAAAAATTCAAATTTTTCCTAAAGTTATTCCCAAAATACTAGGAATAAATAATGCACTAGGAATGCATTGAAATTTTCTTTAAAAATCCACAAAATTTCACCTTTTTTCTGAGTCACCCAGCTCTCTCATACCTGCAAGTAGAAATGTGATTCAAACTATAAAACGGAGGAAAACCTCTGCTCTCTCCAAAACACAACAACTGTTTTTACATAACATGTAAACTTTTCAAACTATGAGCACTCAAAGGAGGAGTGGAAATCACTTTTTCTTCAAAGTTAGAGTGACAGCGTCAGTTGGCTAGAGTGTGTGAAGCAGTAAAAAATAACCTTTATTTTTATTTTTAACTCGAGCTCACGGCCAAACCGTAAAAAGGAGGACAAATTAAATTCTTTCTGAAAATGTAGACATAGTTGTTGGGATTCATAAAATGTAACTTTGACAGGCAGGGTCTGCCACAAAATTTAAACGGGGGTTGCCGAGTCCGGCAGCAATACCTGTCTCACTCTCATTGACACCTAATGTAATCGTCTTTTTTTTTTTCAAAAGAAATCTCACTCTGTCTTCGCACTGAGCTTACTCACTCATTTTAAGGAATATCTGAATAAAATAGAGACTGTAAGAAACTTCTGGCTTCAGTGTCTGTCACGGTGTTTTCGGTTTTTGAAAAGAAGTAACGGTTTTCTCATTAATTTGCAATTGTTTTAAGCCATGTAGAACCAAATTCTGGGCAGATTTTCACATTGCCATGGCAAGGGCAGCTCCTGACCTGTGTGCGTGTGCGTGCCTAGCAACCAGATAACCAACTCTCCAAGCTCCGCTAGCTTTACATTAGCCGCATGTTAAATTACATTTAGTTAGGTCTTAAAATATGTAAGTCCATTTACTGCTTCCTTTGTGCTTTTCTTTTTGTTTTGTTAAATGAGTGAATGAAGTTGTGACGGTCTCCACTGAGACAGAGGAGAGGAGAAGCTACTAGCCCTCTCTCGCTGTCACTTCTAGTCGCGCGTTGCTCTCCTCCCCAGTAATGTTAAATTTAGCACCGAATAAAACATAATAGTGATAATTTAAATAGCGGTTCATGGGATTTATTAACCCTCAGGGTCCTCTGTCCTTTTTTGGACATTTTCTTCACTTTCTTTTTTGATTTGCTGATCATTTTTGGCTGTGTTAGAGCTGAAGGTATGGATTTCTGCAAGAAAGTGTCTTTTTTGACATATTTTTAAAATCTAATGTCAGTTACTGTTACAGGTCTATTATACACTGGTAACACATTTTGTACCCTCTGGGGTTCCTCGCATCCAAAAAAGGACACACAAAGAAAATGCTATAAATATCACATATATCAATATTTTTTTCTGCTTTTTTTTGCATACACTCTTAAACCACTTCAGTTCTGCTCAACCTACCAAATGTTTATTAGTTTTCAGGATTTTAAACCTTTAAATACCAGTTTGAAGACATGTTTGCCTCTGTTTTATTTAAAAAAAACAACACAAAATATGAGATATTTTCCCAACATAATACATGATGGAGGGATGTGACATTGTTTGATATCAGAGTCTTTCATATCAAGACATTTCTCAAAACCAGAATATGATCAGGGTGACTTTTGAACACTGGGAAATAAATCATGTACTCATCCCGGCAGTAGCCCCCGTGGCATTCAAAATTTCCCTGGAATTTTCTAGTTATTATTATTATTATCAAACAGTGAGCTAATGGACACATGACTTTCCCCTAGGGTATAAATTATTATAGTCTATCTACTATCTATCTATCTATCTATCTATCTATCTATCTATCTATCTATCTATCTATCTACAAATAAAACAAACACAATAAAAGAAGGAAATAAATGCAACATATACAGTAAATAAGGGTTTTGATACAAGAATAATAAACTAATATATTTCAAAAGGACAAAAACAAACTATATATATAGGGGTACCGTGAAAGAAAACAAAGTTGTTGAAGGAAAATATTTAAGGCTTTTCAAGTTTCTACCTTCTATTCAAAGACTCTACCTTGGCCTAGCGGACACTGTGACGTTCCCTGTTACCATGGCGACCAAGCTATCAACAAGCTGCCGTGGCTGTGGCAAGCTGTATCATTGAACTATAATTAAGAGAGAGTTACGTACTTTCTGTCGGTAGAAATGTCTCGTGCTCACGCAGAGGGTGTGATTAAAACCATTATCCGTGAAATAGTGCAGCAGTGCGCTGAGAGGGGACATGTTGTGTCCGACACTCTGGCGGCTTTCATGGTCAGTAACCCGAATTAAATTGAAACTAGCTAGCTAACTAACGGTAGATGTTAATGCTCCATCATTTATTCATACGCTGTAACAAGGGTAGACAGAAAGTAGTTTCTAAACTCCTCTGAATACATTTAATGACAAAAACAGTCGTGTGTTAAATGATACAACAGTGAGTCATATTTGGATCTTCTGGGACTAAAATACTGTACTGTTGTCTTTGAACCCAGACTGGCAGCCCTGGGTGACTGAGCTCCATTTTTTCTTTTTCAATATCTTCAGGTGAAATCTGTTGTGCTCGACCCAAGACATGGATTTAATGTTGACCGGACACTGACCAAACAAGATGTCCACAAATTGGAGGAGGTTAGTTACTGTTAACTATAGTTTTTTTTTCTTAGCTCTGTGGAAACCAACTTTTCATGTTCGTCAGTATGTTGAAATGCATTTTGATGTTGTTAGATTTAGCTAATATTCTAGAAATCTAAAATATATAAAAAAGACAAATTTTACATAATTATGTTTGTAGCTATTATGTACATTTATTTTGTAATCAGTTAGGCCATAGTCAGGGTTTTAGAAATAAGCCCCCACCTTAATATTTTGACCAGAGGCCACACATCAAACGTATTTTACTATAACTATTAAATTGTTTTTAAATTAAAAGATTTTGTGTTCTGCTTTCCCTGTTAAATGCTAAATAATATGTCTGTAAATTTTATTTTGCAACATGATGATAAAAAGCATTTAGATGTAGTGAGCTGTCCCCACACTGTATAAAACTCTGCTGAGAAATGCTGAATTTATTTCTTTACTGTTAGTCTATAATTTGCCAACTTTAAACAGATTTAGTCTATAACAGAAACATTTATAAAGTTTTTATGATAAATACAGACGATATTAGCTCAGTGTGGTCAGTCCATCTGCTTTATGTCTCACAGCTGTGTCTGGATAGACTCATGGAGGATTGCAGCCCATCCCTTGACACCATCAAAATGCAGGTGTATTTTGATCTCAATTACTCCTCTCGACGTAAGTAAGAAACACTACATTCATACTAATGTCTTCTGCTGCTGCACTGACTGTTTCTGCCTGGTACGCAAACTGAGTGAATTTGTTGTCACACTGATTAAAGCAATTTTTGGCTGGACCGCAACATAGGGGCCAGGCCTATAATCGCAAATGTCCCTGACTGACTGACTGACTGACTGATGGTACTTCTACCATTTCTTAGTGGAGTGCAGATCTCAGTCTCCTCTGGAGTTGAAGTAAATAAAGACTAAACGCTTGGGAATTCCAGACGGAGGCTGTGCTCTGTGTGAAGACTAAATAAGATTTATTGTCTAAGTGGCCTGTGGCGCTTTGCTGCCTGTCATCCTCTCTCTCTCTCTCTCTCTCTCTCTCTCTCTCTCTCTCTCTCTCTCTCTCTCTCACTCTCACTCCAATTTTACCGTCTCTTTCTCACTATGACTGTAATAAAGGCAAAAGCCTGGAAAAATAACTTAGAAAGTAACCAAAGAAAGATAGTCTGTCTCTTGTAACAGTCAGAGTCTAAACGTGCTTACTGCAATACCTCAGAATACGCACAAGGTGTGTTACGTTCCTTTTGTGTGGCACAGTGTATACGCAGCGGCCTTCTTGTCCGCATGTTCTTGACCTCCGGACTTCCACAACGAAAGACACGCACTAAGATTCTCTGTAACACGAAGGTGACGGTTAAGCTGTCTACATATTACCGTCATGTATGAACTGGTAATGTAGCGCCGTGGAGACCTGGCATAATATGGTCTATGTTGAATTCTAGAATATTATTAATTAAAATACGCGTTGGAAATCCCTACTTCGTTGTCTGTCGACTGACTGAGCTAACGGCTAAACCTGCTAGCCTCTCGCCTATACTCTCTACGTACATAACTCTTTTAACTTTCTCTCTGAGTGTTTAAAAGTCAATCCGCTGCAGTCACAGCTCAGTAGTTTTCACTAGGTTTTACCTCGTCTTGTTATATGATGAAATGTATAATTTTTGCCATACTGAGGGTCTGACTCATGTGTGGGTCCAACTATCACTAACAATTCTCTTCATTATATATTAATCTGTCTTTTTTAAATACTGGTTGTTTGAAATAATGTAGTGTCCATCATTAGAGCCCAGGGTGTGACGGGCTTGTTTTGTACAGCTGATGAAGACGTTCGAGTGATATAACACAAAAAGGCAGGAAATCCTCACATTTGCAAAGAAGAGAATGAGGCATTTTACTTTATGTTCAACTTTAGTAATAATTCAAATGTTTTTTGATTGACTGCTTTTGTCTGCTCTTAAAGTACATTCTTTACATTCTTCAGGGTATATCATTATGCTTTTGTGTCCATTTTGGACCAAACGGCAGCTGCCAAAAACTACATGGAAATGCAGTCACTGCGCATTTTTAACCTGTAACATGAAACCCTTCAGCTAAAATGTAATTTAAGTAATAATGATAGAATCACTAATCTGTTTCAATATAATAACCCAAATCATAAAGATGTAGACAGACTTCAGAATGTACAAAACAATGAACCACGTTACACAGTTTTAGTATTTTACCCTGACTGGCTGCTCATTTAGATTAGATTAAATTTAGATAATTAAGTTAGATTAGATTAGATTAGATTAGTTTAGTTTAGTGAGTCTACATTGTCCCTGAGGGGCATTGTGGTTTGGAACAGTAGTCAACAAAACACATCATTAAAAAATAGCTCAATAGATAGAGACATAAATCCATAAAACACACAGTTTTGATTTGAGATTGTTATGTGTCACTTTTTAGTTACTCGAATATTCACACATATTTACCCGAACAAGTCATCATCATGACTGAGCAAGGACTTTGTGTGTCTGTGCAGGAGATTTTTCTTGAGGAAATCCCCCGTTTGGTGGAGTCAAGGCTCAGCACAGTGAGCAGAGACATCACTCAGAGACAGCAGGGTCAAGACACGGGAGGAGTTAGATGCTCTGTACCTGTAAAATCACATTTACATCCTGCTGCGCTCTGGCATGGGCTCACTGCAGATGTCAACGCTGTGCAAGAAGCCACAGGTTTCACACCAAATGTTCTCTCACAATATCTCATAAATTACAGTGGCAGCATTGTGTAGTAATGTAGGATACATGGCAGTGACGCCCATTTTAAAAACTCACAAGTGAACATCACTTGTCACCAGTTTCAGACAGCATATAGCCATGTCTGTTGAGTTGTACCATTCTTCCTGAAGTACAGCACAACTTCATCAACAAATGTTGAGTCATTTCACTAAAGTTTACTTTGTCCTTACATCTAACATGTACAACTAATGTTGTGACATGCATTACAAGTAAGGTAGACTACGGGGCCAAAGTTTGTGTCAGAGCTGGACATACCACAAAGTGGGGATAACATTATACCTATCCACATGACTTTGTTTGTGTCAACAGTGTGTTGTGTCTTGTTTCAACATAATCATACTCTCTTGCACAAAGCCAACGCTTCCCCATAAAAACTGTGAGAATGAGAGTTCTGGTCTGTATAAAGCCCTGACCTGACCCATCCAACACCTTTGTGATGAACGGAGACATGGACTGAGAGCCAGAATTTAATCACCCAAATAAGTGCTGGACATCACTAATACTAGATTTAGCAACCCTGCACATGCATGACACATTATTATAAAGATGTTTTATAATGATTTAAGTGAACTGTATCCTCACTCTTGGTGTTCTCTGTCCTAGCTGCCTGCAGAGTGTCTCCCTCACTGAACAGGGAGCCTTTGTGGTGCTCTTAAAGAGGGACAAGGAGCAGAGACTCAATGAGCTCACCATGATTGTCACAGGGATCAACTCTTCAACAAAGCCAGCAAGAAAGAAAGGAGACTGACCTTATGAACTAAGTACGGTGCACAAGCCTTGCATTGCTGTTCTGAAAAGTGCTATATGCATGGTAGTATAACTATTAGATGTTGGTAAGACAAGAAAAGGCAAGGCACGTTTATTTGAATAGCACATAAAACAAGGCGAATCAAAGTGGTTTACATAGAGTCAAAAGCCATCAAGACAGAATATAAAAGCAACACAAGTAAAAACATTATAACAATTAAAAGTGTTGAATTTGTAAATAAAAGAAGCTAAAAGGAATAAGACATAAAAGGAGAATAAAAGTTACAGTGCAGTGTAAAATATTAACTCTCAAATTGTGTTTAATAAAAAGGCAGTGGCAAAACAGAAACGTCTTCAGCTGTGATTTAAAAAGACCTGAGAGTTGCAGCAGACCTGTAGTTTACTGGGAGTTTGTTTCAGATATATGGAACATAAAAATGAATGTGCTTCTCCATTTTTAATTTTTGCTCTGGGACAGAAAGCAAACCTGTCCAGATTACCTGAGAGGTCTAGATGGTTCATACACATAGCAGCAGATCAGAATTGTATTTTGGCCCTAAACCATTAGTGCTTTATAACCAATTTTAAAATCAATTCTTTGACAGGAAGCTAGTGTAAAGATCTGAGAACTGGAGTTAGATGATTCACTTTCTTGGTCTTAGTGAGGACTCGAGCAGTGGTGTTCTGAATCAGCTGCAGATGTCTGATCGATTTTTTTAGGGAGACCTGTGAGACCATCGTTGTAGTAGTCAAGTCTACTGAAGATAAATGCATGGACCAGTTTTTCCAATCCTGCTGAGTACAATAGTCCTTTAATTCTTGATTATTTTCTTAAGGTGATAGTAGACTGACTATGTAACTGTCTTGTTGTGGCTGATGAAATTCAGGTCTGAGTCCATGATACACAAGATTCTGGCTTGGTTGTAGTTTTTTAACATTATCGATTGAAGCTGAGTTGCTGACTTTTTAATGTTCTTCCTTGGTCAAAAACAATTACTCAGTTTGTGTCTTTGTTTAATTGAAGAAAATTCTGGCACATTCCCAATCGTTGATTTGTTAAATGCACTTACTGTGATTGTATTGGACCATAGTCCCCTGGTGATATGGTTATGTAAATTTGTGTGTCATCTGCATAACTGTGGTAACATATTTTGTTGTTTCCATAATATGAACTAGAGGGAACTGTAGATGTTGAGAAGAAGAGGCCCAGAATGGAGCCCTGGGGAACTCTGCATGTCATTTTTGTCGGCTCAGATGTGTAATTACCTATAGATACAAAGTAATCCCTGTCCTTTAAGTAGGATTCAAAACAGTTCAGGACATGCCAGAAAGTGCCACCATTTGTCCAGTCTGTCTAGTAATATGTTGTGGTCAACCATGTCAAATGCGGCACTGAAATCCAGTAATACTAATACTGTGATTCTGCCACTGTCAGTGTTTAAGTGTATGTATTGAAGACCTAACAAGAGCAGTCTCAGTGCTGTGGTGTGGTCGAAATCCTAACGGAAAACATCAAAACGGTTTTTAGTGCCACAAAGTTGTTCAGCTGTTTGAAAAACAGCTTTTTCAAATTTTTCTTAAAATTGGAGTTTGATATGGCTGTAGTTGTTCATTGTAGTGAAGTGTCTAGATTTTTCTTTTTTAAGAATGGGCTTGATGACGGCAGTTTCAGGGCCTGTGGGAAGACACCTGAGAGAAGAGATGTTGTTGACAATCTGTAGAAGATCTGAGGGCATGCAGTTTGAAACAATTTTGAAAATCCCCTTATGGATAGAAGTTCAGGGGCTATACTGATACAGGAGGTTTGTTAGCCTGTCAACAGTAGCAAATAAGAGCACGTGCATTATTGTTGTTTTTGGCATAGAATAAGGACCGCTTGCATTTCTCCGTTCCAAATTATTAATGTGAAGTCTCTCTTTAAGATGTCATAATGAACCTGGACATTTGTTTTTTCGCCGCCTGCATTCAGCTTTTCAAAACATTTTTTCCATTCTGTACCAGTGTGGCATTTGTCCATGGGAGATCTTCTTCTTACCAGGGACAACCTTCATCTTAGTGGGGTGCAATTGCATCAGTAACATTTTAATTTAGATCTGAAATAATTCAAGCTCATTGACTGAGACCCAAGAGAGGCAGGTGTGGAAGAGAAAGCCTGAATAAATATTTCACTTGTGTTTTCAGTGATATAGGTTTTGCGATTACTTCTGTTTGAACATTTGTGTGCGCATGAGATAGCACTCTCAAAGAAAACACAGAAGATAAGAGAGAGCAACATCAGTCACCAACAACCTTAGAAATGTTCAGGAACCTTGGAGGTGATTAAGTCCAGAGTGTGCCTGTCACATGCTGAGTCAGTCCATAGTAATCAAGAACATGACACAGTTCTTTAGTCCCTCTGTCCTGGGGTTGTAACATGGATGTTAAAATTCACAACATATCTACAACAGTCAGAGTCAATACAGATTATAGACAGCATTCAGCAACGTCATCAAAAAAGGTAGCACAGTATTTAGGTGGCTTGTAGTATATTAGAAATATAGTTTTGAGAGGAGGAATTCAACTGAAGAGCACATAATTCAAAAGAATCAAAGTTTGCATTGGAGGGAATCATTAAACAAAATGGCAACCCACACTCCTTCTTTATGCAACTCGTAGCTTCACTCACAAACTGAAGTTGGGAGGGGTTGACTCGATAAGAACAGCTGCACTGTTATCTTGTGTCTAACCAAGTTTCAGTTAAAAACATAAAGTTGTAACTTGATGATAAAATCATTGATTATGAGTTTTCTCTGACAAGACCTGACATTTAATTAAGCTAAATTTAATGTTTTTTTGGGACAAGCTGTGGCAGACGAGGAATGGTTACTAAATTTGATAATTTGCAGAACTGGTTGAGTGCTTCCTATTTCTTAGCAGATTCACCATTCTTTCTTTCCTGTACTCAAGAAACAGGAATTGACCAGCTACCAGCACACTGGGCCTGGCTTTTCCTGGAAACGAGACATGAGTTGCATTAGCTTACAGCACTGGACCCAGCACATATCAGTTAGAGCTTGCTGTATTTTGTATACAAGTATAACTGGACATTCAGGTTGCTTTATCAGGCAGGGAGAGGAGAGGATGAATTCTGAAGCCGTCGTGGATGGGGGGGACTTAAAGCCTATTGAGTGGATGGACACCTGAGGGGGTTTTGGTGAGAATGGAGATAGGGGCGGGTGTGTAATTTTGGTCTGCAGGACCAGTCTTTCATCTGTGCATGGAACTCCAAGAGGGAAAGAGGAGGCGGAAGAGGGTGTATTGGAGAGGAGTATGATCTGGATGGGGTGGAAGGGGGGTGGAAGGGGGGTTGAGGGGTGAATCCCCATCAAAGTGGAAGTTGGGAGGGGGGTGGAGACATCCCTCTCTCCATGCTGATGCACTTCGTCATGTTTAAAGCTCTCTTTCAGGCAGGGGTGAGTTGGCTCTTTCAGGTTTCTGCCGTGTTTTTGTTATTCTTTCTTTCTTGTTTTGACTCTTCTCTTATCTTTGGCCAGAGAGAAAGATGGGTGACCATCGAAAGTAAAATAGAGTTGAACGAATTTTACTCCTGCTTGTTAAAAAATTGCACTGCCTTAAAAAGATGTCTGCGGTCCCAGAAAAAGTGTAGTGAAGTGGACAGTACATGCGCTTAGAGCCATGTGTTCACGCCAAAGATCTGCTGAAATTCTTTCACTCTTTTCGTGACTGGTGGGAGAAGGGCCACTGATAAACACCTTCAGCATTTCAGGAGAGCTGAGCTGTGTCAACAGATCAATAAAGTCTCTTTCAGGCACTTTCAGACTGTTGTTCACTAACATCCATTGGTGCCTATGTGCCGTATATGAACGTTTTTCACTTTGATGTGCAGCCATTGATATGCAGGATTCTTTTCAGGATATGTCAGGACACGCATGTCCTTGGGAAGAGCCAGAGTATGTTGGGTGTTTTTACTGCACAATGCTTCTTAAATCTTTTATAGACAAGTCACCCAAAATGCAATATTGACGGCCCAGGCGTTAGCTTTCCCTGTAGCCTTGTTACTTTTCTGATTGTACTCTTCAGTCCGATTCCCTGCTCGATAGTGAAGAATGAGCAGGTTATCCAGGTCATCCAGACGGAGATCCAGGGTCCTGCTGCAGTCGGATGAAATTGTCTCGCAGTTGCACGCTCTGGTTTGTTGGTGAGATGTTTGTTGTTAGTTGCTCCCCGTTTCGCAGTCTGTCCAAGCTGTGGTCCTAGCAAGAACAGGAGGTGAGGAGCCCACTGCCTGGTAACTTGGTTATAAAAAATGGCCGGCCAGCCAGGTGCATACAATCTCAGGGCCTGGGCTTCTGCCTGTTACTCGTCCACGCCATTTTTCCTGGAAATGATCTCACTCCTTACGCTTTGCTCTCAAGAGAGTTCCTCAGGGGTGGATTAACCACTTGAAATTCATTATTGGTTAGCCTTCCCTGTTTCTTGGTTAGTCTTGGTGGTTGCGATTAATCGTGGTGTTTAGCATGCTCTCTTGTCCATGTTTTGCAGTCCATGAGGATCTGGTGTCATTCCCCACAGTCCATTCGCTTCCACGTTACGGTTCTACGTAGTGAATTTTTGGTTTCCAAGCACTGCAATCTTCTGTAGGAAGTTGTGTTAGGTCTCGTGAGAAGGGAGTTCAATCTGCTGATAATTAGCTTAGCTAGGTCCACGTTCCAGTAACGGTACAGGGCTTCTGGGATAGGAGGTTCAATAAAAATGTTGAATTATATAGCGAATAGCTA
>NW_019174280.1:1041694-1130988 GCF_002260705.1 Seriola dumerili | reverse complement strand
ATCATCATATTGAAACTTGTTGGTTTTTCAATTGGTAATTGGTAAATGGCACTTAATTCACTTGGTGTTCTAAGTGGGCAATGGATGACAGCTAGCTTTTCCCCTGGGGCTTACGTCTTTATGCTAAACTAGGGCTAATCATGGTCGCTGACTCCAGCGCGGGTGTATGAACACACCTAAGGATTGATCGGGGCCGGCTGACTTGGATCGGCCACTGGATCATGATCAGCCAAATTTTCATAAAAAATCTGGCGATGGGATAGATTGAATTATCGCTTCTATTCACAATCACTTAAAACTGATCAACAACTGTGTTAATACTCTGGGTGTCTGCAGCTGAGAAGTGCTGGTGTATTTATTCCCGACTCCAGCCCGGAAGTGTCAGGTTTCTCATGATAAGTATTCCAAGTTAGGAATATTTGTCAGAGTCCCAGCGTCTTGATTGCACAAGCTCTCCATATTTCCTCCTCGCTCCGGCTGCCTGACAGTGCTTACGCTCTTTTCTCTCCAGTCCAGCAGTAATTGTGAAAGTGGGATCAGTGCGTCGTCAGCTCACCAGTGTAACATTACTGATCAAGAATGATAAACGGGATCGAATCCCGCCACAGCGTGCGGAACGTATTGTTGACCATGGAAGTGGCCGAAAGTTGAACAATCAGAGCACGACTGGCTCTGATTGGTCGCCTCGGGGGGGGGGGGCTAAAGGACCCTGACTCTAACAGACATTTCAGAAGAGGGTGAATAGAGGAAAGTAAAAAGTGTACAAAGAAGAAAAATGTCTTTTCGAAGAACATTAAATGCATGTAAACTATACTTTTAGTAGACACCCAAGGAATGACATGATGAAACATCTGGAAGATGGCCAATAATAGTGTCTCTGTTAAGAGTCGGATGGGGCCTTCTAACATTTTTGAGATTAAGTGGCCAATTGAAGGTGGGTAAAGGTTTGAACCACTGGCTAATAAATGATGAAACCTCATGTGAACGTCGAGCGGCGGGATGTTTTTTATTTATTTCACATTGATTTATGCGTGTTTGTTCAGCGTGTGGTGTTTCGTCACGATGATGGAGGTGGCATCGTTTTCAAGGACCCCTCATTGTATGGCTGGAGACACTACTAGGGGTCTGGTAATAGGGGATGAAGCAGCAGGGAGTCGCAGGATCAAGACCACCAAACATTACTATTCCCGAGAATAATTGAGCAACGAGCAATTCCCAATAACACCAAAGGATCTAGGCTGTTGCTGAGAGATGACCAATGAGAGAGAGTGTTGTAGTGGGGGGGAATATATCAGCTGAGCTCTCTGATCACAGTTGTGTTCATCTTAAGAAGTAATGAACGGTAACACTGGAGGGGAAAACCTGAGCATATGGAGGCACGAGGCTTCAACATCATGAAAGGGTCCATGCCTAGCGTGGGCAATTGCACTCATATAGACGAGAAAGGGATCATTCCGGAACTGGTGAAATGGAAAAGGTGATGGTGTGATGTCACTGTTCAGAGTACACAAATACATGCTTCGTAAGTTATTTTCAATTAAGTCAACTCTGTGCTCAGAGCAGGTAAAAGGTGCACATAACTTTAAATTTTGTGTCGTGGTTTCAGATTATGGCATCACAACGACTAACGCAGACATTCATGCAGCTGTGGTGTGGATGCCAGCAGGAGACTATGCCTGTTGACTGCTGACTGGAGAGGCGGCCATGAGATTATGCAGCCCTGGGACAGTAGATCGGTAGACACCAGATATTTTAACCCAGTGAGTAATCATTGCGCCACATGGTGGCCACGGATCATGGTTGAGTGTTTCATGACGTTCCTTCACCTACGTAGCGCCATGGCAGGCGGTGCTGGCCCTATCTCTCGCTTGTACCAGATGGAGCCGGCAGACTCCACTGGTACTCTATCTTGCTCCCTTCATTGTCGTTTGTTAAGGCATTTATGTTTTGCAACTGTGTGCCTGTGAGTTATGTGTATCACAGACTATGAAGAAAGAACAACTTCCTTAGGTTGGCGTCGTTTGACTCTGGAGATGGAGTACCACAGGTGTGCCGTGTGTGAGGGAGTTCTGTCTATCCTAGAGGGCGCGCAGTGCAATGCGCTCCCTCTGCTTGGTGAGATGTTACAGAGAAGAGAGCAGTCCATACAGCTGTTTCTTTCAGCTGTACAGCTGATGCAGCTGGACTGAACCGGGTGCTGAGGAGGGAGGAGGAACGGAGAGTTGTAAGGTGAATATTCTGCAGAGGAGCAGGACAGCCCAATTGTTTTCAGTGTCCGCTCATTCTCACACTATGACAGAAAAACAATACTCGTCAGTACACCTGTGACTGAACTTCTGTGAGAAAGTTTGGCTAGAACATGTACGTTAGATACTAAAGGGCTGACTGATTAAAGTTTGCTTGGTGGTCAATAAGCGTCAAGGGGTCGAGTGTACGAGTCGACAACACATTTTTTAGTCCATAAGCTTCGAATGAAGACAATATTTTATCACTGGATAAACACTGGAGGAGGCAGATCAACCACCTAGTAGAGGTTGTCTTGTGATTCCTAGTTTCTTGCGGCAAAACTGGGTTGTTGTACTATCAGGCCTGATTTGATTGCTGATTCCACTGTCTCCAAAAGACTTTTTAAGAAACGCGATGCGAGTTGAGTCTCACCATTGGATCCACTTGTCACGATGGTTCCTTTACATCATGTAAACACTACACTGTGTTTGTTGAGACTCAGTCCCACACACATAGCCTATCCTGCTGCGTACAATACAGCAGCTATTTCAAGAAAATATAGACCTGTTCTTTTTTTTAATAAAAATGATCTATTTTTGTTTTTAAAAAAAATGTGTATCTTCAGTTAGAAGAAATACACAAGACTGAAGACAAGAGTAATGAGGGATAGACTGAGTCAGTTGTTGGTTTGGTCTTTTGAAGCCTTACCTTTACCTGACACAAGCAGTGCAGTTTTCGCCCTTCTGTGTTCGAGCAAGTAAGGACAATGCTGTTTGAATATACTGTGACAGCCGCATCCTGTAACGCAGAGCAGGGTCATAACAATAAACTTGTATCCATATTATGCAGATGACAGAAAACTGCATGTGTGGTTTTGTGTGGTGGCGGTCTAGTCTTGTGTTTCTGTGCAAAGACTCAAGAAGTTTCAAATGCTTTGCAGCTCTGCAGGGAAAAGGGGGTGAGCATGCAGTCATCGGAACCAAAAGCAGAGATTGGAGAGTTAGTGGAGTCGGAAGATGAAGGAGAAGTGTGCTGTGTGGCTTCTCAGCTATGAGGCCTGGAGCTGAACTGGGAGGGGTCCTCCTGGCACGAGATGCATTACACCATGCCAGAGGAATTCACGGACAGATGCTACCAAGCTCGGTCTCGCAGCGCTCAGCGGTGAGAGCGTGCAGCGAGACAGTAATCGAATGCGCGAATGCGTCTCTGCTTTCAGATCCCAACTGCAATCCCCTGAGGGTAGATTATTAAGAGGAAGTAGAATCTAAATTTAAAATATATTATTTGTTTTTTTTGTTTTTTTTTAATAGACATGTTTTAATGAGTCAGGTAATGTCTAGCAAAGTGCTCAGTTTACAGGATGACCGATCTCGCACCATATGTTATAGGAGTTGTGATGACAAGACGATAATACGCACGCGTGCACGAGGAGAAGGAGAACAGCTTTCCTTCATGCTTTCATCACAATCGACTGTTATTGTAAACCAGTGTGATTGTGTGTAAAGGCACAGAGAGACAGCAGAAGTCCAACAGAGATGAAAAGATAACACTGACATAATCACGTGTGTCACTGTTGCTTATTGAACCAGTGGTTGATGAAGTTTCTTTATGAGGCCCTTTTTACTTTTTCTTTTTTCAAAATATATTTTTTATGAGCCATTCAATGATACAAGATGTACACAAGATAAAGAATAGGAAAGAATCCTTTGGAACAATCGTCACTACATTTTTCATTATGTATTTCTAATCCTTGTTTCCTTTGTTGATATACACAATAACAAACGTCAGCCGCCACTCTCCCACCATCCGGGAACATGTAGGACATCCCACCCCAGACGAGAAGAGAAATACATATACATAGTTTTATCATTATCCGAAGCTTGTTACACTGTGTAACTAGTGGTTTCATGACAAATGATCATAAATGGAAAGGTGGCTATTGGTACCAATTGGCATGGTCAACACATGGATCCCAGATAGAGAAGAATTTGTCCCTGGACCCTCAGGGATATAGAGACTGAGCAGATATATAATGTGATCTTACTCACGATCTCAGAATCACGTATAGCGAGCAGAGAGACGATGAGTATGATGACGTGATGTCCTGAGCCACGAGAGCCACGACAACGAGCTGAGTCAACACTTTATATATATACGCGCAACCAGTGTAATGAGAAGATCGCATGGTATATGATACATTAGCTCGATCGTCTGTGCGAGAGCGTTTGCATGGAGCGCTGCTCCCGGCAACTCGCTGGGTGATGAGATGGAGGCACGGTGTGGATAGTCCGTAGTAAGGTCGGGCTGATGGCTACTACACGTATATGCACTATGTCGCGTGGATAGGACGTTCGGGCGTATAAGCTGCCAGGAGTGAAGACTCCTGCAGAGCGACTAGAGCAAATCAGTCAAACCTTATATCACTTTTCATACAGGTTACTCAGTTCAAAGAGCTACAGATGACAAAAGAAAAAGACAAGATCAAGTAAGAAAGCGACCAATGAGAATATCAATGAAAAGATTTAACAAGCTACTAATAACATTTAGCAATACAACAGTAAAGAAAATTAATAATAAGAATAGGTAAAATAGAATGAAAAGTACAATTTTACAACATCAATTACAAATAAAATAGTGAATACAAATAGAAGTGACTCTATGTACTTATAGAACCATATTTAATTGTGATGGTAATGCTGAAGTATGAAGGTTTTGAATTGGGTGTAAGCATGTGCGCATCATGTATGCTGTGCCAAGACTATGAGTTTCTTTAAAAACAAGTGAAAGAATTTTTAAAAAAGTCAATACAGAAGTGAGGGGACTTTAAAAAGGTTGATGTGCTTGTCCTTTCTGGTCTATGGTCAGGACTCGGCCGCAGATATTCGATCACAGAAGCTGGTTTATAACGTTTACAGGGTCGGAGTCAGACAGGGTAGAAACATTGGGTAAGTAGTCAACGTCTGTGTCACTGCAGAGAAGATGTACAGCAGAGGGACAGTAGCAGTGCCCACCATATCAGTATAATGGAAAATTAAATAATGTGGTGGTTAATATGATGGCTGCCAGCATAATAGCAATCAATTGTCGAGGAAACGATGTTCAACTTAAAATATTGAATTGTCGACTTATTTTTTCATAAGTCAACGTTGTCGATTATTGCAACTAAATCGCAGGAGCCCTACATCTCCAGTATCTGGACCGCCGGTCCAGCATGCTGCGTAAAGTGAAGGGTGTGATTCTCTCTCAAGTTTCTTCCTCATGTCTTACACGGAGGGACCTGAGAGAGTGAGAGAAGTGAATTTAAGCGAACAAATGAGAAGCTGCTTTCGTCTTGTTGAGTAATGTTTAAATGTCCACCTCAGACCAGAGACAACCCGGAAGACTTGTCCAGCAGAGCTGCACATGTGAGACTGTTTGGACGCAGAGCTGACTTACTGATAGGAAGCTACATCTAATAGCAGACTGCTATTATATGAATATGTCTACCACTCCCCCACCCCACGCAGCGTTTCACACTTGGATCTTAGTTATGATTCTGAAAGCATTAGGGTGAGATTCTGTCATTGATATAACATATATATATTCGTGACTCAGGACGCAGTATGGGGATGCATGAGAGCAATCTTCAAAGTCAATTCCTCAGAGCTCAGACATCGTACCTGCGCCGCTGTCTTCTGGAAACAATTGTTCTGGTCAGGTAATCGAACTGCTTTTTTGTTAGGGGTGTACAGCTCAGAGATGCTGTCCAGTCTATCCCTAGTGTCAAGTGCAACAGGTTGTCGTGGCTTTATCAATATTATGACTCCTGAGGTTTTTTGTCTTGCTGGGAGGTGGGAATACCTGCTGCTGCCCGGACCTGCTGAGCGCTGCAGGCTGAAATTCAAAGGCCTTTTACCACGTTGCTGTAACATGTGGGAGAGTGTCGTCGTCACCAACCCAAAGACAGAGAACCTTGCCATTGTGGAGTGGAGGACGGTGCTGGCCAATCTGCCCAGGCCCCGCGGCCACCGCCCTCATCTCTGCAATGATCAGGCAGGGGAGAATGCAGAGTTGTTGGCCGCAAATAGGTCTTCAGGAAGTGTTTCTGAGCGAGTGACTAGCTGTTAACGGTCTGCAGGTCCTATCCCTCGAACTGGACCCTTAAATTAATTCACCAAGGGCATATTACACATGCCATGCATGGACTGGTTTTGAACCATTATTACTCCTTTTTTAAATATTTTGTCCACCGTATATGAGTTTCTGTGACGTTGTTGTTACCCTTGTCAATCAGTGTGGATCCTTGACTTCGTCAAGATTTCCTGTTGACCTGCTCTGTGCCTTTTGATGGCCGTTAATATTGAGATCCACGATCCAAAGGTTGTAATGGATTGAAATGTTGTTATTGGTCCCCCATTAACCTTTTAACCATTTAGAAATGATTTCTGTCCTGTGCCAAAGTGTCTTATATAAGATATGTGAGTTCGTATTAATGTCTTTGGGTGGACGCCGTGAGAGTGAGATGATAAGATTGATGCTATAGGAGAGAGAAGATGTGTAGTGCTGAATATGTAGCTCACCACGGTCACTGTCATTATGAGAGTATATCAAACACTATCAGTATTTATAATAAGCATTATATATATTCTACACTATATATATGAGAGAGAAGGTATATGAGATAATAGGGTCAGTAGGAGATCTGGAAGTGATCGGTGACTGCACACACACGACGCATAGCACGAGCATTGAATGATTCTTTATGATGGCGCATTGTAAGTAAGACACTGTTAAGAAATTAGTTTCACTTGTAAATTATGAAGCTCTAATAACGTATAGTGCAGGCAGTCTGACGTTGTATAAAGCCTCTAAAGTATATATATAACGGGATGTCTGTGATTTCGAACATTAACAACCTTTTTCTTGTATAACTGACTTCTATGAGTGGTATGCGAATGGAGCTTCTGTTACTTATGTGCATAGTAGACTAAATGGCAATAGATTTGCCGGTACTTAGAGCGATATAGATATACTATTATTAGACAACGGAGTGAGTTCTGCGTTTTATATAGTGTATGTAAGCCTATTATATGGCGAGTTATATTTCTTATACTAGTAGCGTACCATATGATGCTCATACAAATATTGGGTTTCGGACTCTTACAGTAAACACAGAAGATCACTGGTTTGCTGTTGCTGCAGTTCTGTGAACTGACAGGAGAGAAAGTGAGGATGTGGAATATATGAAGTTCTGGTTTGTAGCCAGTCCATGGTCTCGAGTAATGTTGTTTTTCCACATGCCCTTGGTCTCCACCTGATGCACTTTACATTCGTGAAGATTATGTAATGGAGTTGGAGAGATGAAAGCATGGTGTTTTGCTCCTGGTAATGCCATATTCACCTATGTATTTGCATAAGCAGAGATGTAAATGCTACTTGCTGCAGGTGCATGTTTGTCCTGGCTTCAGTTGCAGCTATCTTTAAATATTGGTTTGAGTGCTAGTGTCATGCAAAGTTTGGTTGTGTCTTATCTTCTCACCTGAGAACGTG
Organism: Seriola dumerili; assembly: GCF_002260705.1. Classification (NCBI taxonomy): domain Eukaryota; kingdom Metazoa; phylum Chordata; class Actinopteri; order Carangiformes; family Carangidae; genus Seriola; species Seriola dumerili. The sequence goes on along the minus strand of NW_019174280.1, from coordinate 1,123,233 downwards.
GTTGTGGTGGGATCTTAACACTTGCACAGTAGTGTTCAGATTCTGGGAAAGGTGTTCAGGGAGCCAAAACCTGCTTGCATTCAATCTCTATATCCATAAAGTTCTGAAAAAACCTTTTGTCAACCTGTGTATTTATACTTTTTCCTTTGCATGAAATTATTTGTTGCATGTAATGTAGTTGGCACATTTTGCATGTACTCCTGATGCTGCATGTGTTTTCTGTTGTATTATTTCTTGTGACCTGCATCTGGTAAAGAATGGGTGTCAGAATGACTTGAAATGTGACTGTGGGATCTCCAGTGTGAGGCTCCGTGAGGGCAGAGCTGCTTCCAGCTTGCCTCTAGAGAGCAGGCCACCTCTCGCTCTGCCTGATATATGTTACTGTAACAGTCTGGCCAATTTATTCAGCTAAACCATGCTATTTCGATGTCATGTTGTTTTCAATAATAGATCATTTTAATTAGATGAGTGTTGGTCTTTGTCATTTATCCACTGGCAGTAGCAAAAGTAAACGTGGATCAGTGAGCCCTGGGCTAAGGTAGTGAAATACCTTAAGGGAATTTTTAATAACATCACATTTTAATTAATGGACTTGGGTAAAACTGAGCAGTAAACATCAAGATGCCTTCTCTTATCTTTGGCTTAAAGAGCTTCTTTTTTTTAACTTGTCAATGTTAGTGGTAGGAATACTGTATGTCAATTCTCAGAGCTACGTCATCATGCTGCTGGACTGAGAACATGGACTGCACAGGCCCCAAGCTGTTGAGGCCCTCCAAACAAATAATTCTAAATATAGTTGCAATAGTAGATAAAGTGAAACAATACAAGGCTTTTCTTACTTAAGTCTGGTCAACAAGGGAGGGTTCTGGGTCGTGAAAACATCATGTGTTGTTTTCGGTCCCTAAAGTTAGGACAAACTGGCTGAGATAGAATGACTCAGACCGTGGGCCCTCAGATTACATACCACATGAAGACTGGTCTGGAAAGTCAGCCGCTTCTCCACCGTTTCTGAGACCGACAGTTGAAACAATGCAACTGAATGACCTCCCTATTAAGTTGCCTCTACAATGGAAACATATTGGAGTGTGAATATGCTGTGTCTTACATGCTCAACCCATTCTTAACTTTGGATGAGCCAGGTGGTTTACATTGTGGATTGTTTTTATTTTTTGCAAGTGTGCAGGTGGTATGAAGTGCGACCGAGAACCAAGATGACGCGTAGGTCTGGAAGCAGGATAAGCTGGGAGGGATGGGGGTGGATCCCTGCGTCACGCCTGGATGTTGTGGGGGATTAAACCTGATAAGACACGAAGGCCTGGTAACTGTTCTCGCACAGTGATGAGCAGCACTGGCGCTCCACAGGGGGCTGTTGGGCTCATTGCCTGGTGTCACGCCTGTATAGCGGGTGAGCTTTAAATATCAATCTGAGTCCTGCCACAAGAATTCATATGAGGTAAATGCCACCATGGATAGCCAGTGTTGTCAGCCTGAACCGAGGTCGGTCAGGAAGAGTTCGGAGGAGACGATAGTAAGGCCTTTTCTAGTGACACACGGTTGCCGAGGATATGTGTGTGCATCGTCTCGTTTTTATTAAATACGGTACCGAAGACCAGTAGATGATAGAGTGTGAGAAAGTTGAGGGGTGAGAGCAGCGAGCGGGTTGTTCCTGGCGAGTTACTAGAGCGCAGTGGCCGACGTGGCGCATCGCCTAGAACGCGACGGGAGTATGGGCTGAGTGGTATTGAGGGCGTAGGACAGATTAGACGGGAGGTGTCGGCAACACGGTATATAACATAGATATGAGGTGAGCCCTTGTATGGGGTATACAGAGCATGAGAATAATAAGGGAGCACTCAAAGGAGGGCAGAATGAGGTTCACTCAGGAGGTATGAAGGTCTTGCTGACCTCTAGGGCAGTGAAAAGCTCGCTTACATGTTTATGTATTTAGCCAAGTGTGGGCCAGTGTATCTTAATGCTGGATTGTGTCTGCTAGTGCAAAGCAGCATGTCAACATGATACACAAGGAGTACTTGATTAAGCTGGTCAAAAAGGCCTGGGTCTGTGCTTGGTCAGAGTCTGGACTCACTCAGGACTGTTGTGGAGAGACGCATGCGAATGTTAAGATGGAGGCCTATTCTTGGAACAATACGAACTCATGCCTTCTGCACACAGCATTCTGGCAGGACAAGAAGCAGCTACAGTGGCAGCAATGCGTCTCATCTCCACGTGCGGCTGCCAGAACAGAGAGGTTCAGGATATTCCTTGTTCCCACTTCGCCATCGATGCCTGAGACCATATCAACACCTCAGCCAAAGATGTGGACTACACACCGGAAAGATTTTAGTCCAATTAGTTGAGCCCACGTGTGGAGCATTGGAGACTGGCAGAGAGGCAGACAGCCTCTACAGCTAGAAAGCTGAGGTGGCTTAAATTATTGATTCTTATATAGAATATCAGCTGTATATGAGGAAGCATTATTGGCGACACGAAGAGACCCACCACACTGCGAGAGAAATAAGAGATAGTATATGCATAGGAAATGCATTGAGAGCGAGAGAGAGAGAGAGAGAGATTTCACCTTTTCTACAATATGTGGAAGCGAATGAAGAAATTCGGACCGCTATATTGAGTTGTGAAGAAGGCATCATGTGACGAAGGACTCGATAAACAATAGTGATATATATATATATATAAGGGCATAAACTTCTACACTGCGCTCTTCCAAAAACACAACAACTTTTTAACATAAGAATGACTTCAGCCGTGTGATTTAACAAGAGAGAGAGCGTCAAAGGGAATCGGAAGGTGGAAAATCACTATTTTCTTTCCAAGGTCTAAGAAGTGAACAGCGTGCAAGTTCTGGTTAGAGTGCGTCGAGAGCATAGAAATTGATAGACGCCATGTGCACCATCTGTGTATAGTGCGTGGGTTTACACAATCGAGCAACGGGGCTAAAGGGAGGATATGATGCGTACGTACTGCGGTCACTAAATAGGAGAGAGTTAATACATCACGAGCGGAGATATATATATCAGTAGTTAGGTAATGGGGATTCATAAGAATGTAACTTTGGACAGGCAGTAAGTAGGGATACCGAAAAGCTTATATAAGCTCACTGGCACTCGCAGAGAGCACGACTTTGGCTCCACTCTTCATGGTGTACAGAACCTAAAGTGGGTAATCGTCCTTTTTTTTTCAGGACAGAATCTACCGGGTCATCTATTGTAGGCACATGGTGGAGTCTTATCTTGATCACGCTCAAGAGAGTATTAAGCCAGCGCGGCAGTAATACACACACACACTCTTACCAAGCAATAGGACTAGACTGGGTAAGTATACACCTAGCATTGATGTCAATACATGACACGTGTGCCACAGCGGTGTTTTAGTGGATGGGAAAAAGACGAGACATGTGTAGAGAGCCGAGGCGTGACGGTTTTTCTCATATTGCCACTCTTGTCCATAAGCACGGCAAGGAGGAGAGAAGTTCTGGAGTTGCATTTCAGAGTATACTAGATATAATGAATGGGCAACGGAGCAATGCGTCGTGGACGTGTTGCAGTGGTGTGCGTGCCTAGCAACCAGATATAACCAACCCTCCAAGCTCCCGCTTAGCTTGTACATTAGTCCGCATGTTAAAATTAACATTTATTCTAGGTCTTAAATATGTAAGGGTCCATTTACTGGCTTCTTTGTTTGCCTATTTTCTTTTTGTTTTGTTAAATGAGTGAATGAATTTGTGACGGTCCTCTGCAGCTGAGACGAGAGGAAGGAGAAGCTTACTGAGCCCTCTCTCGCTGTCACTTCTAGTGCGCGTTGCTCTCCTCCCCAGTAATCTAAATTGAGCACCGGAATAAAACATAATAATGTAGAGAGAAAGGCGAGTATTCATGACGAACGTAGTAATGATTAACCCGTCAAAGGTCTCTGTTCCTTTTTTGGACATTTTCTTCACTTTCTTTGTTGATTTAGCGTTGATCCATTTTTGGCTGGTGTTACAGCTGAAGGTATGGATTTCTGCAAGAAAGTGTCTTTTTTTGACATATTTTTAAAATCTAATGTCAGTTACTGTTAACAGTCTATTATACACTGGTATAAAACATTTTGTACCCTCTGGGGTATAGCTGCTCAGGTACATCTACAAAAAATAGAGGTAGACGACACAAAGAATTAACATAAATAAGGTGTATTCATCATTTACAACGTATATTTTTTTTGGCTTATATGCTTTGTATGCGGCTATACGACTGTTATAACTCCTTCAGTTGCTGTCTTCATACCCACCAAATGTTTATTAGTTTTCACACCGGATTTTAAACGCTTTAAATCCAGTTTGAAGACATGTTTGCTCCTGTTTTATTAAAAAAACAAACAAAGAATATGATGGAATTATTCCCAACATAATACGATAGGGTGGAGTTAACACTAACTATTAAAACATGAACGTAGGAATATCGGAGACTATTGGAATGAGAGGCGCGGATTAGGTCATTGCCATAAAGGTAATTACAGGCTGTCAGATATCAGTTAGCCCATTTCTCGCAAACAGAATCATGATCATACGGAGAGAGCTTTGAGATCACTGGGAATAATCGTATACTATCCGTTGACAGGTTTAGCCATATATAAATCCGGGTCATAAGGATTGGTACGGAATATTTAGTATCTATTATTATGAGGCGGAAAAGACAGTGAGCTACAAGGAATATGACTAATATTAGAGGTAAAAAAAGATACATCAATCACAACGAAAATCTTCAAAAATCATTATTGACGTATCTGATCTATCAGTATCTTCATTAGCAAATGAAACAAGACACACATAGAAAGAAGGAGACATAATGTCAACATATACAGTAAATAAGGTTTTGATACAAGAATAATAAACTTATATATTTCAAAAGGACAAAACAAACTATATATATGGGGTACCGTGAGAAGAAACAAGTTGTTGAAGGAAAATATTTAAGGCTTTTCAAGTTTCTACCTTCTATTCAAAGACTCTACCTTGCTAGGGACACTGTGACGTTCCCTGTTACAATGGGCGACCAAAGCTATCAACAAGCTGCGCGTGGCTGTTGGCAAGTGTATGCATTGAACTATAATTAAGAGAGAGTTACGTACTTTCTGTCGGTTAGAAAGTTCTCGTGCTCACGCAGAGGGTGGAATAAGCATTATCCGTGAAATAGTGCAGCAGTGCGCTGAGAGGGACATGTTTGTGTCGACCACTCTGGCGGCTTTCATGGTCAGTAACCCGAATTAAATTGAAACTAGCTAGCTAACTAACGGTAGATGTTAATGCTCCATCATTTATTCATACGCTGTAACAAGGGTAGACAGAAAGTAGTTTCTAAACTCCTCTGAATACATTTAATGACAAAAACAGTCGTGTGTTAAATGATACAACAGTGAGTCATATTTGGATCTTCTGGGACTAAAATATGTACTTTGTCTTTGAACCCAGACTGGCAGCCCTGGGTGACTGAGCTCCATTTTTTCCTTTTCAATATCTTCAGGTGAAATCTGTTGTGCTCGACCCAAGACATGATTAATGTTGACCGGACACTGACCAAACAAGATGTCCCAAATTGGAGGAGGTTAGTTACTGTTAACTATAGTTTTTTTTTCTTAGCTCTGTGGAAACCAACTTTTCATGTTCGTCAGTATGTTGAAATGCATTTTGATGTTGTTTAGATTTAGCTAATATTCTAGAAATCTAAAATAATAATAAAAAAGACAAATTTTACATAATTATGTTTGTAGCTATTATGTACATTTATTTTGTAATCAGTTAGGCCATAGTCAGGGTTTTAGAAAATAAGCCCCACCTTAATATTTTGACCAGAGGCCACACATCAAACGTATTTTACTATAACTATTAAATTGTTTTTAAATTAAAAGATTTTGTGTTCTGCTTTCCCTGTTAAATGCTAAATAATATGTCTGTAAATTAATTTTGCAACAGATGATAAAAAGCATTTAGATGTAGTGAGCTGTCCCCACACTGTAAAACTCTGCTGAGAAATGCTGAATTTATTTCTTTTTTACTGTTAGTCTATAATTAGCCAACTTTAAACAGATTTAGTCTATAACAGAAACATTTATAAAGTTTTTATGATAAATACAGACGATATTAGCTCAGTGTGGTCAGTCCATCTGCTTTATGTCTCACAGCTGTGTCTGGATAGACTCATGGAGGATTGCAGCCCATCCCTTGACACCATCAAAATGCAGGTGTATTTTGATCTAATTACTCCTCTCGACGTAAGTAAGAACACACTACATTCATACTAATGTCTTTCTGCTGCTGCACTGACGTTTCTGCCTGGTACGCAAACTGAGTGAATTTGTTGTCACACTGATTAAAGCAATTTTTGGCTGGACCGCAACATAGGGGCCAGGCTATCCAATCCAATTCCAAATCCACTTTATTTATAAAGCAATACAATCTTAAATAAACACAAATGTCCCAAAAGTGCTGTACATGTTAAAATAGATCATAGTGAAGAGACAGAATCATTAAAAATACAATAAAACTAGTACAAAATGTTTTATATAATCGCAAATGTCCCTGACTGACTGACTGACTGACTGACTGACTGACTGACTGACTGACTGATGGTACTTCTACCACTTCTTAGTGGAGTGCAGATCTCAGTCCGCTCTGGAGTTGAAATAAATTGGGAATTCCAGACGGAGGCTGTGCTCTGTGTGAAGACTAAATAAGATTTATTGTCTAAGTGGCCTGTGGCGCTTTGCTGCCTGTCATCCTCTCTCTCTCTCTCTCTCTCTTTCTCTCTCTCTCACTCCAATTTTTCTGTCTCTTTCTCACTATGACTGTAATAAAGGCAAAAGCCTGGAAAAATAACTTTAAAAAAAGAAAGATAGTCTGTCTCTTTTAACTTTCTCTCTGAGTGTTTAAAAGTCAATCCAGCTGCAGTCACAGCTCAGTAGGTTTCACTAGGTTTTACCTCGTCTTGTTATATGATGAATGTATAATTTTTGCCATACTGAGGGTCTGACTCATGTGTGGGTCCAACTATCACTAACAATTCTCTTCATTATATATTAATCTGTCTTTTTTTAAATACTGGTTGTTTGAAAGTAATGTAGTGTCCATCATTGAGCCCAGGGTGTGATGGCTTGTTTTGTCCAGCTGATGAAGACGTTCAGTGATATAACACAAAAAGGCAGGAAATCCTCACATTTGCAAAGAAGAGAATGAGGCATTTTACTTTATGATCAACTTTAGTAATAATTCAAATGTTTTTGATTGACTGCTTTTGTCTGCTCTTAAAGTACATTCTTTACATTCTTCAGGGTATATCATTATGCTTTTTGTCCATTTTTGACCAAACAGCAGCTGCCAAAAACTACATGGAAATGCAGTCACTGCCATTTTTAACCTGTAACATGAAACCCTTCAGCTAAAATGTAATTTAAGTATAAATGATAGAATCACTAATCTGTTTCAATATAATAACCCAAATCAATAAGATGTAGACAGACTTCAGAATGTACAAAACAAACTGAACCACGTTACACATGTTTTAGTATTTTTACCCTGACTGGCTGCTCATTTAGATTAGATTAAATTAGATTAGATTAGATTAGATTAGATTAGATTAGTTTAGTTTAGTGAGTCTACATTGTCCCTGAGGGGCATTGTGGTTTGGAACAGTAGTCAACAAAACACATCATTAATAAAATAGCTCAATAGATAGAGACATAAATCCATAAAACACACAGTTTTGATTTGAGATTGTTATTGTTCACTTTTTAGGTACTGCATATTCACACATATTTACCCGAACAAGTCATCATCATGACTGAGCAAGGACTTTGCGTGTCTGTGCAGGAGAGTTTCTTGAGGAAATCCCCCGTTTGGTGGAGTCAAGGCTCAGCACAGTGAGCAGAGACATCACCGACAGCAGGGTCAAGACACGGGAGGAGTTAGATGCTCTGTACCGTAAAATCATCACTTACATCCTGCTGCGCTCTGGCATGGGCTCACCTGCAGATGTCAACGCTGTGCAAGAAGCCACAGGTTTCACACCAACATGTTCTCTCACAATAGTCTGTAAAATTACAGTGGCAGCATTGTGTAGTAATGTAGGATACATGGCAGTGACACCCATTTTAACAACTCACAAGTGAACATCACTTGTCACCAGTTCCTCAGACAGCATAAGCCATGTCTGTTGAGTTGTACCATTCTCTCCTGAAGTACAGCACAACTTCATCAACAAATGTTGAGTCATTTCACTAAAGTTTACTTTGCTTACATCTAACATGTACAACTAATGTTGTGACATGCTCTATACGAGTAAGGTAGACTACAGGGGCCAAAAGTTTGTGGACAGAGCTGGACATACCCACAAAGTGGGGATACATTATTAGACCTATCCACATGACTTTGTTTGTGTCAACAGTGTGTGTGTGTCTTGTTTCAACATAATCATACTCTCGTGCACAAAGCCAACGCTTTCCCATAAAAACTGTGAGAATGAGAAGTTCTGGTCTGTATAAAGCCCTGACCTCGACCCCATCCAACACCTTTGTGATGAACGGAGACATGGACTGAGAGCCAGAATTTATCACCCAATATCAGTGCTGGACATCACTAATACTAGATTAGCAATCCCTGCACATGCATGACACATTATTATAAAGATGTTTATAATGATTTCAAGTGAACTGTATCCTCACTCTTGATTTGTCTCTGTCCTAGCTGCCCTGCAGAGTGTCTTCCCTCAGACTGAACAGGGAGCCTTTGTGGTGCTCTTAAAGAGGGACAAGGAGCAGCAGCTCAATGAGCTCACCATGATTGTCACAGGGATCCAACTCTTCAACAAAGCCAGCAAGAAGAGAGAAGAGGAGACTGACCTCCATGAACTAAGTACAGTGCACAAGCCTTGCATTGCTGTTCTGAAAAGTGCTATATGCATGGTAGTATAACTATTAGATGTGGTAAGACAAGACAAGGCAAGGCACGTTTATTTGTATAGCACATTTCAAAAACAAGGCGAATCAAAGTGGTTTACATAGAGCATAAAAGGCATCAAGACAGAATATAAAAGCAACACAAGTAAAAAGACATTTAAATACAATTAAAAAGTGTTGAATTTGTAAATAAAAGAAGCTAAAAGGAATAAGACATAAAACAGGAGAATAAAAGTTACAGTGCAGTGTAAAATATTAACTCTCAAATTTGGTTTAATAAAAGGCAGTGGCAAACAGAAACGTCTTCAGCTGTGATTTAAAAGACCTGAGAGTTGCAGCAGACCTGTAGTTTACTGGGAGTTTGTTTCAGATATGTGGAACATAAAAACTGAATGCTGCTTCTCCATGTTTAATTTTTGCTCTGGGGACAGAAAGCAAACCTGTCCCAGATTACCTGAGAGGTCTAGATGGTTCATAACATAGCAGCAGATCAGAATTGTATTTTGGCCCTAAACCATTCAGTGCTTTATAAACCAATTTTAAAATCAATTCTTTGACAGGAAGCTAGTGTAAAGATCTGAGAACTGGAGTTAGATGATTCACTTTCTTGGTCTTAGTGAGGACTCGAGCAGTGGTGTTCTGAATCAGCTGCAGCTGTCTGATCGATTTTTTTAGGGAGACCTGTGAAGACATCGTTGTAGTAGTCAAGTCTACTGAAGATAAATGCATGGACCAGTTTTTCCAAATCCTGCTGAGACATAAGTCCTTTAATTCTTGATATATTCTTAAGGTGATAGTAGACTGACTATGTAACTGTCTTGTTGTGGCTGATGAAATTCAGGTCTGAGTCCATGACTACACCAAGATTTCTGGCTTGGTTTGTAGTTTTTAACATTATCGATTGAAGCTGACTGCTGACTTTTAATTGTTCTTCCTTGGCTCCAAAAACAATTACTTCAGTTTTGTGTTTGTTTAATTGAAGAAAATTCTGGCACATCCAATCGTTGATTTGTTCAATGCACTTACTCAGTGATTGTATTGGACCATAGTCCCCTGGTGATATGGTTATGTAAATTTGTGTGTCATCTGCATAACTGTGGTAACATATTTTGTTGTTTTCCATAATATGAACTAGAGGGAACCTGTAGATGTTGAAGAGAAGAGGCCCCAGAATGGAGCCCTGGGGAACTCTGCATGTCATTTTTGTCGGCTCAGATGTGTAATTACCTATAGATACAAAGTAATCCCTGTCCTTTAAGTAGGATTCAAAACAGTTCAGGACCATGCCAGAAAGTCCCACCCAGTTGTCCAGTCTGTCTAGTAATATGTTGTGGTCAACCATGTCAAATGCGGCACTGAAATCCAGTAATACTAATACTGTGATTCTGCCACTGTCAGTGTTTAAGTGTATGTCATTGAAGACCTTAACAAGAGCAGTCTCAGTGCTGTGGTGTGGTCGAAATCCTAACTGGAAAACATCAAAACGGTTGTTTAGTGCCACAAAGTTGTTCAGCTGTTGAAAAACAGCTTTTTCAATGATTTTCTTAAAATTGGAGGTTTGATATGGGCCTGTAGTTGTTCATTAGTGAAGTGTCTAGATTTTTCTTTTTTAAGAATGGCTTGATGACGGCAGTTTTCAGGGCCTGTGGGAAGACACCTGAGAGAAGAGATGTGTTGACAATCTGTAGAAGATCTGAGGGCATGCAGTTTGAAACAATTTTGAAAATCCCCTTATGGATAGAAGTTCAGGGGCTACTGATACAGGAGGGTTTGTTAGCCTGTCAACAGTAGCAAATAAGGCACGTGCATTATTGTTGTTTTTGGCATAGAATAAGGACCGCCTTGCATTTCTCCGTTCCAAATTATTAATGTGAAGTCTCTCTTTATAGATGTCATAATGAACCTGGACATTTGTTTTTCGCCGCCTGCATTCAGCTTTTCAACACAATTTTTTCCATTCTGACCAGTGTGGCATTTGTCCATGGAGATCTTCTCTTACCAGGGACAACCTTCATCTTAGTGGGTGCAATGGCATCAGTAACATTTGTAATTTTAGATCTGAAATTATCTACAAGCTCATTGACTGAGACCCAAGAGAGGGCAGGTGTGGAAGAGAAAGCCTGAATAAATATTTCACTGGTGCTTTCAGTGATATACGGTTTTGCGATTACTTCTGTTTGAACATTTGTGCGCATGGAGATAGCACTCTCAAAGAAAACACAGGAATGATCAGAGAGAGCAACATCAGTCACCACAACCTTAGAAATGTTCAGACCCTTGGAGGTGATTAAGTCCAGAGTGTGCCTGTCACATGCTGAGTCAGTCCATAGTTATCAAGAACATGACACAGTTCTTTAGTCCCTCTGTCCTGGGGGTTGTCAACATGGATGTTAAAATCACCAACAATAACTACACAGTCAGAGTCGATACAGATTATAGACAGCAGTTCAGCAACGTCATCAAAAAAGGTAGCACAGTATTTAGGTGGCCTGTAGATATTTAGAAATATAGTTTGAGAGGAGGAATTCAACTGAAGAGCCACATAATCAAAAGAATCAAAGTTTGCATTGGAGGGAATCATTAAACAAAATGGCAACCCCACCTCCTTTCTTATGCACCTAGCTTCACTCATAAAACTGAAGTTGGGAGGGGTTGACTCGATAAGAACAGCTGCACTGTTATCTTGGTCTAACCAAGTTTCAGTTAAAAACATCAAGGTTGTACTTGATGATAAAATCATTGATTAAAAATGTTTTTCCTGACAAAGACCTGACATTTAATAAAGCTAAATTTAATGTGTTTTTGGGACAAGCTGTGGCAGACGAGGAATGGATTACTAAATTTGATAAATTTGCAGAACTGGTTGAGTGCTTCCTATTTCTTAGCAGATTCACCATTCTTTTCCTGTTACCTATCAAGACAGGAATTGAGCAAGCTACCAGCACACTGGGCCCTGGCTTTTCCTGGGAAGAGACATGAGTGCCATTAGCCTTACAGCCTGGACCCAGCACATATCAGTTAGAGCTTGCTGTATTTTGTATACAAATAACTGGACATTCAGTGCTTTTATCAGGCTAGGGAGAGAGAGGATGATTCTGAAGCCGTCGTGGATGGGGGGGACTTAAAGCCATTGGTGGAGGTGGACACCGAGGGGGGTTTAGGTGAGAATGGGAGTAGGGCGGGGTGTAAGTTTGGTCCCTGCAGTGACCAGCTCTTTCATCTGGTCAGTGAACTCCAAGAGGGGAGAGGAGGGGAAAGGGTGATTGGAGAGGAGAGTGACCTGGATGGGGTGAAGGGGGGGTGAAGGGGGGGTGAAGGGGGTGAATCCTCAAAGGTGGAAGTTGGTGAGGGGGGTGGAGACTCCTCCTCTCCATGCTGATGACTGTCATGTTTAAAGCTCTCTTCAGGCAGGGGCTGAGTTGGCTCTTTCAAGGTTTCTGCCGTGTTTTGTTATGTCTTCTTCTTGTTTTGACTCCTCTCTTATCTTTGGCAGAGGGAACAGATGGGTGACACGAAGTAAAATAAGTTGAACAATTTTACTCCTGACTTGTTAAGAAAATGTGCATCTGCCTTAAAAAGATGTCTGCGGTCCCAGAAAAAGTGTAGTGAATAGACAGTACATGCAGCTGAGAGCCATGTGTTCACTGCCAACAACCTGCTGAATCTTTCAACTCCTTTTCTGACTGGTGGTAGAGGGCCACTGATAAACACCTCAGCATTCAGAGAGCTGACTGTGTTCAACAGATCAATAAAGTCTCCTTTCAGCACTTTCAGACTGTTGTTTCACAACATCATTGGTGCCTCTGTGCAGTATGACGTTTTTCACATTTGGATGTGCAGCCATGATATGCAGGATTCTTTCAGATATGTCAGAGACCATGTCCTTGGGAAAGCCGAGTATTTTGGTGTTTTTACTGCACATGCTTCTTAAATCTTTTATAGCACAGTCACCCAAAATCAGATATTGAGGCCCAGGCGTTAGCTTTCCCTGTAGCCTTTTACTTTCTGATTTACTCTCAGTCCGTTCCCTGCTATATGAAGATGAGAGGTTATCCAGGTCATCAGACGGAGATCCAGGGTCCTGCTGCAGTGGAGCAAATCTGTTCTCCAGTTGCACTCTCGGTTGTTGGTGAGGTTTGTTGTTAGTTCTCCCTTTCGCAGCTGTCCACAGCTGTGTCCTACTAAGAACAGGGGTTGAGGAGGCCCACTGCCTGGATGGTAATGCAGGCCAGCCAGGTGCATTACAAATCTCAGGGCGCTGGGCTCTGCCTGTTACTCGTCCACCCATTTTCCCTGGAAATGATCTACTCTTACGCTTTGCTCCAAGAGAGTTCCAGGGTGGATTACCACTTGAAGATTCATTATCCGGTTCACAGCCTTCCTGTTTCTTGGTAGTCTTGGTGGTGCTAATTAATCGTGTGTTAGCATGCTCTTGTCCACTGTTTTGAGTCCATGGTAAGGTGGTGTCATTCCCACATAGTCCATTCGCTTCCACGTTCACTTCTAACCGGTGAATTTTGGTTTCAAGCACTGCAATCTTCTGTAGAAGTTTGTGTTAGTCGTCCGTGGAGAAGGGAGTCATCTTGCTGCTAATTAGCTTTAGCTAAGTGCCACGTTTCCAGTCACTGCAGTACAGGCTACTGAGGAGGTCATAAAAATGTTGAAATATAGCGAATAGCCTACAATATCTACAAACAATTAGTCTCAGGGAGCCACTGCTCATAGTTTATCGCAGAAGAAAAACAAGAATATCAGCAGAAAAAATGCAAGAGGAGGCGAGAGCAAGCAGAAAAGCGTCTGCACTGAGAGCAGACATCCAAAAGACAATATATGTCTTTCTGACATATAAGGTACATTAACAGATAGTTCACATTAAATCTACATCAAGTTTTTATGTAGACACACCACCTCCTGATGAGATCACAAAGTGGGGCTGGATCAGGGAAGAGCAGGTATAAAGTCATCAGCCAGGTTGGAAACACTTATGGGTTGTTCAGTTCTGGTGGTGGAGGAGAGCTGCTAGTGCCTCTACAATATGAGAATCTCTCTCCTTTACTACATCATCAGGCTATCTGCATTAAATAATTATAATGCCTACTTTTAACTTCTCTCTGCAGTGCCTGCGGCTCTTAATAAAACTCTTCCAGTCATTGGTAAAAGCATAGAAGCGGAGCTGAAGGTGTCACAAAGTTTGGCATGGAAATACACAACTGTGCTGGAGAAGCTAATGGACTCTGACAATCAGCCTGAAGACTGTGACATGCCCAGCATCTTACTCAAACAGGCTCTCTACAATGTCAGACAGCATGAAGTCTTCCTCAAAGTGTTACTGGTGAGGTAACAGCAGCTGGTAGCTGCTAATTATCGTTTATGTAATTGTGGTATTTTCATGTAGCTTTTGTGAGTCTTTGGTATAATCAACACACATTTTTCTTGCATCTTATTAAGTAAAAGAGGACATGTTTTCCCTTTACCACCAGGATGATGCTCGTTTATGTGCCCAGCATGTTGAATCCCTGCAGCTGGAGCTCTCATCACAGATGAAGCTGCTGAAAGAAACTGTGCAGTCAAAGCCAGCCGTCCCCACTGCAAAGGTTTTTGTAAGTGTCTTGATCACTGCTGTTATGTTGCTACTGTTATTATGACCTGTCATATCCATAGACTGTAAATAAAGATGGATGTACCCACAAGTTTCTGAAGAGCAGTTCTAAGTCAGAAGTGAGCTGCTCGGCAATGTCTACCTCCACCCAGAGCCATGGCTCTTACTCTGTCTAACTCCCGACTAATCCAAAAATGAGCAAAGAGGTGGGGCGTGACTCAATGCTTGCCGGTTTAATTACTGTGGCAGGCATATGCTCCCGTTAGCATCGTTACCACATCTGGGTGTCTCGCTGGAAGGCTAAGACTATTTCATTTGCTGGCTAATTAGCTAGTTAATGAGTTAAGCTAACAATCCAGGTTTGGTGAGCGCAGACACCGACAGCTGCTAATTACTGCTAACATTAAGTCTAGAGACCAAAACAGTTCCTGTACCAGGCTGTAAACATGTTTATTTCTGCTGTAAAGTTGGACATTTTAACATGGGAGTCTATGGGGATGGACTCACTGTTGGAGCCAGACTCTAGAGGAACTGCAGGTTTTGCTTCTTTAGTGTTGGCTTCATTTTTCAGCCTTGGAAGTTGATGCTTGGTCATATCATCTCTAAATGGAATAGCTCAGCATTTTGAGAAATACACATATTTGATTTCATTTTGAAAGTGAGTAGAAACGACTGACATCAGTTTTCTGTCTGTGCGTTTACTACAGAGCTGGAGTCAGTAGCTGGTTAGCCTGGTTCTCAATAGTTGTACCTCTCGATTGGTCACACGTTCCAGTTTAATTTAGAACTCCGCCACATTTTCTTTGTGCACATAACTTTAATCAGTTGTGAAAGATGTTGTCCCGTGTTTTTGGTTAAATGTGCCATATACATTTTTTGTTTTTGCTATTTCTACAGCCTCATTTTTGTCATTTCTCAAACTGTCCTTCAGCCACTGTTCAAGGCCCTATCAAAGCTGTGGTCTGGACTCCAGGATGAGGCTGCGCTGCTCAACATCCTCAGTAACATGAAGCTCAATCTGCAGCCTTTCCTCGCATCTCAGGCCAAGATTTTTTCTGAAGCTTATCTGGATGGCCTGCTGCAGGAGTCAGAGGTGAAGACAGATGAACAAAGAATGACTGAGTCTGCAGGTATGGCTGACTTCACCAACAACAAATCCGAAGAGTGAGATGGCTCTGATCTGAGCTTATCCAAGTGCTGCCTGAAATGCAGTTGTTTTCCTTCATTGTGCCTTTCAGACGAGCGTATTGTTCCAGCTGAGATGAAGACACAGGAATGGCTCCTGCCTGAAGCAACAGCCAGCATTAATCATCTGTTGCAGTATAATGGAGTCTGTGGCTACACGCTTGTCAGCAGAGACGGGCTTCTACTTCCAGGTACTGTTGTCACCAGTCTGATATGAGGGTGGGAATTTGGATGTCCGTTCTTGGTCAGATTCAGGCATATGGGTGAAAACCTCAGCATGCTACAAACAAACCAGGTTTCATGGAGTGTTTTCTTACCAGATGGAAAAAAAATAGTCCTTCATGGCAAACCATGACACCCCTTTACTTAACCTGCTTTCACCCCAACCTGAATCTGTTCTTGAAAGTGGGGCTTTATTGCCATAACATCTCCCTCACTGTATCCCACTGCCTCCTCGATCTCCATCCATCTATTTCTTTTTGCTGCTGATCCAGATTCAGGTTGTGGTGACAGCGCGTTAAGTAAAGGGGTGTCATGGTTTGCCATGACGGACAATTTGCATTTTGAGTTCTGTAAGTAAGTCACTTTTTGTTATTAAAAGCTGAGTTAGTTAGATGAGTTAGAACATGAGTTAGAACCAGCTCAAATGACTCATTTCAGTGTAAAGCAGCAGAAAAGACAGGCTGCAGTGGAAAAGTCAAAATATGCTCCTCTCTAACCACATCTCCTCGACCACGTCATGAGGTTAAAGATGTGAAGGAGAATTCATTAGGACTTAGGAAAAGAATCTGACTGCACTGACACTAAGATTTTTTTAACTAACTTTATTCATAACACATGGAGGATAAATCCTCCTTTCCTACCCACAGAACAAAGAGAACAGGACTGAAATGTTGAAATAAGATGACATGAAAGAAATGTACAAGTAGAAAAAGTTGAGCCCTTAAAACATTAATAAAAGATATAAGCAATGTGAAGGTTGTTATGGCCTGGACTCTCAGAGTGTTAGTGGGGTTTAGGAAAACAAGAGGAACACTGGAGGAAGAAAAACCTCCTTTACATTCATGATCACTCCTAACTGGTTCTATTCGGGCTTGAGTCGATCAGACTTCCAAGTTTCCAAGTGTTGATTGTATCACAAACATAAAGCTGCTCTGTTGTTTCTACGTTTATATTGGTCTGTCGTGGTGAAACTACAATTGTCTGTTGTTTTAAATGTTGCTGCAGCAAGGAATTGTGGGACGAGAGGGGTATGATACCTGCAAACAGAGGTCCAATCCTGAGGCAGGAAACCGGACACTCTGTCCCCTCCCAAAGGGAAACAAAGCATATAGGCTTTCACATGGCGACTGAGTAGTGTGATACCTCGATCATTGCAGTACACCCATCAAACCCCTTTTGAAAAGATAGGAATCACCACAACATGTGTAATATGAAATGTTACTATCATTTATTTCCTCTGCTCATGATTTGTCTTGATCTGTTAAATCTTTATCCAGTCTGTTTTGTTTTGAATATGTCACACTTCTTTTGCAGGTAACCCACACATTGGAGTCCTGAAACACAAAGAGAAGCTCTATGTTTTTACCTCCAAAAAAGCTGCCTTGGAATTTGCCTCCTGTCCAGACAACTTCATTGCAGAGGTTGCAGAAAAAGCCAAGCTCTCCCCTGAACTCATTCAGCTCCTCAAACTCCACCAACAGTTCTCCTGCGTCAGTCCATACTCTGAGGTGAGCAGCCTTCTCTGGGTAATTGGATACTTAAACACACAGATTCCACATTTTGTGCCATGATCTGCTTTTAATATGAAGAATAACACTGTTTAACTGGTGGTTTTGCAGCTGCAGCCAGGAGAGAGTTTACTAGTGAATCCCATCACTAAGTGTGAGAGTGGCACACAGACTGACATCCACCCAGTGGAGACAAACATTGTAAAGTCATATGAGTGGAACGAATGGGAGCTGAGACGAAAAGCTATCAAACGGGTGAGCCTGAATTCACAAGTTGTTTTCTTTGTCTATAGTCACTGTGTGGTTGAAGAGAGAGCTCTTTTCATCAGACAACGTCCAGGATCATCAGTCAGGAGTTTAGGCCATGCAGACCTCTCATTCATTTGAATGAGCCAGTTCATCAGTGCTGTGAGGGTGCAACATAGACAAAGCAGCGCAGGTCATCTGGAGCTGTGTTGGCCTATCACATGCATGCTAGTGAACTTTCCTGGTGCATTCATTTGTATTTCTACTGTTGACCTTGTGATCATCAAGACGAAAAATGAAATAGTTTCATTGTGATCATTTTCCAGAGATGTACAATCCTGTCAGTGAGTGGACAAAACATTGTGCATTGTGTTGAGGTGTGAAATGCATCAATCTGTTACTTCACTGATCAGGTTGTATAACACCGGAGTCAAAGGCAGTGGCTCATGACCTGGACTATTGAACTATTATTGTTTGTTACATACCTTCTTATTTATGGTTGATTTGTTATTTTTCTACTTTATAGTATTGTTATTTCTTGCTTTTTATCTTCTACCTCGTTTCGTATGCTGCAGTAACAAGTGAATTTCCCTGATGTGGGATCAATAAAGGTTTATATCTATCTATCTATCTATCTATCTATCTATCTATCTATCTATCTATCTATCTATCTATCTATCTAGATCATTCAATGACACTGTATTAATTAAGTAAAAACTGTAAAATAAAGAACCTTGTTAGTTTAATGACAAATACAAGTCTTTTGTATTTCATAATTCTAGGCTGATCTTCTGACCAAAGCAACACACTCAGCACAGACTGATCTGAGCCACATGAGGCGGGAGAACGTCACGCAGACCTGGCTGCCCAAGGATGCTGCTTGTCAAAGCAAGACAGATGCTGAGAGCAACGTCCCCAAGCCTCAGATCTACCTGGCAGGTCTGAGGGGACAGAAAGATGGACGCATGGTCAAAACAAACCTGACCAGATCTGTAGATGAATAACTAAGGTGTAAAAACTGTTTGAAGCCTAATAAAATAAAAGCTTATATAACACATTACATTGTTCTGGTTCATTTTGCTCTTAGTTAGTTGATGAGGACTGGAGGAGTCTGTGCAATCCTACAACTCTCTGTAACTTATTTCCTGTTAGACTTTTACACTGTGCTTTGGTGAGGAACTGAATTTAAACATTATGTTTGTTCATGAGAAAACTCCAAAGGCAACTTTTAAACACTCCTCCTCATGACGAGTAGCTGCTGAAGCCAGCTGCGGGTTATCACATGTGGGGTTCTCCTTCCATTGGCATGTCTCAGACACACATTGTTTGTATGCAGTGTTGTGTGTTTGCTATTTTGAAACTAGCCTAGTTACAAATTTAGGTCTTGTGCTGGGGCAGTTAACTAACGTGATAGTGACTCTGCAGTACACTGGCTTTAACTGGACACATACAGCCACTGTGAGTACTTCCTCACGTGAGAAGTGCTACCCACCCATCACTGTTGTAAATAAAGTTTTTTTGTGAATGGAACAAGATGTGTGACGGAGCAGAGCTACTGGTGGAGCTGAAACAGAGAGCTGGCTGCTGTATAGATGAAGCCGGAGCAAAGCTGCACAGCCTCAGTCAGGACATAACGAGCCATCCGGAGGTGAGGAGAGGAAGGCTCATGACAGACTCGTGGAGTTTTTCAGTCAGGAGAAAGGCTGGAAGGTTGACAGCCACTTCAAACTAGAAACAGCATTTGGAGCCACTTGGCAACCTGCAGGCAGCGAGCGGGGAGATGTGGTCAACGTGGGTTTCCTGTGTGAGTACGACGCCCTGCCGGGTGTAGGACATGCATGTGGACACAACATAATAGCCGAGGAAGATGGTGGAGGTAAAATTGACATGTTAAGGGAGGGAGCATTTGATGGTCTGGATGTGGTGTTTATGGCTCATCCATCAAAGGAGGATGCCACATACCTGCCCTGTGTGGCTGAGCATGAGTAAGCTTAATTACATCACACATTTCCTGTATGACTATGTTCCAATTTTCTGTTTGTTATGTTTACTTGTTCTTCACTGCAGGACTGATAATCTGTATCCCAGTCTGTGACCCAGTCCCAGAATAGAATGGAAAAGATCCTTAATGCAACAATCTCTTTCCCAGTGCAGTGCAACATTTATTATTGGGTTATGAACTATATTTAACTTGTGCAGCTCTGTATAGGACATTGGTACCGCAGTAAAAGTCATCTAAACAAATTTAGCTTCTTCTCATTTATCTGTTTTCTTATGTTGTGTTTGTGATGCTCCAGAGAAGCAGAGAACCAGAGAGACTGAAGTGTGTTTGTCTCATGTTCTCCAGTGTAACTGTAAAGTACCATGGTAAGGCGTCTCATGCCTCAGCCTGACCCAGGGAGGGAATCAATGCACTGGATGCCGCGGTGCTGTGCTACAACAACCTCTCTGTGCTCAGACAGCAGATGAAGCCTGACTGGAGAGTTCACGGTGAATAGCTGATGCTCCTCTGTGCTCATGTGTTGCTCTCAGGAGTTTGGAAAGCTGGGATTCAATCATGTTGTGTTGTGCAGGTATCATAAAGCATAATGGAGTGAAGCCAAACATCATTCCTGCCTACACTGAGCTGGAGTACTATCTGAGGACCCCGTCACGCTCTGAGCTTCCTGTCCTGAATGCTAAAGCTGAGAGGTGTTTTCAATCAGCTGCTTTGGCAACTGGCTGTGAGGTAAGAAAGCACGTCAGATTAAATGTCATCACTGCGTCAACACAAGCACAGGTTCAGCTGAGGATAGCTAAACTGGCTCTATGAAGTGACCTTATAAGGTCATAGACTGTAAATAAAGATGGACAAAGCCTGTGTTAGGTCACCCAGAGGTTTCTGAAGAGCAGATTTGAAGCTCAGAGCAAGCTGCTCTACTGTCGCCATCTTGGCAGTGTCTGACTCTGCCGCTAACACCCAGCTAATCCAAAAATGGACAAAGAGGAGGGGCGTGTGTTGAGCTGAAACTTTGATCCACCTATCACTGAAAGAGGCCACACCCTGAATTCTCCATAACTTTAAGCCTTAATAAAATGTAAACAGGTGAGTTATATAAACAGGTGTCATGAAGGAGGAAATTAGCTCTAGAGACCAAACCAGTTTTTGTACCAGGCTGTCAACATGTTTCTTTCTGCTGTAAAGTTGGACATTTTAACATGGGAGTCTATGGGGATTGACTTACTGTTGGAGCCCGACTCTAGTGGTCATTAGAGGAACTGCAGGTTTTATCACATCAGTATTGGCTTCATTTTCCAGCCTCAGAGGTTGCTGCTCGATCCCAACCTGTGGGCCAGGACCCACTGGTGGGCTGCAAAGATATTGCAAGTGGGCCAATGAATCATTTGCAAAACAGTACAATTTTTTAAAAAGTTGTCATTTTAAAATAAAATAATAGAAGATAAAAATAATGTCTTTAAGCGAAATTATCTTTAAAAATATTAAAAAATTTGAAAAACTCCTTTCATTTCCACACACCCACTTTCATTTCTCTCTTGTTAAGGCCTATCACTGTGATAAGCCAATGATAGGAACTTTTATGTTGTCGCTAGCCGGACTGCTGCCAGACCATGCACTTGTTTGCTATCGCAGTCTGATTGTTCAGTAAAAGATCACATCCATGGCAAAAACTGGAGCATCAAAATTGATAGCTGGTTAGCAACAGGAAGAATTAAAAGGAAAGAGAGTCAAGATTATCATTAAGATAGAAAATGCTCTGAGAAGGCATTATTTGGCCTCTGTATTGTTATGGGGTGGGGTGTGGGCCAGACAGATTTAGAGGATAATAACAGATTTTTTTGGTAATTTGTTTTTCAAATTTGTGATATTCCAGTTAAGTTGAGCTGTAGAAATAAACAATACCTGCTTATATTTAAAGGTTTTATAACACAGTCCTAATAAAAACGCTGTAGCTTTAAGAAGCCAACCTCAAACTATCTGCCTTTCAGGTCCAAGTAGAATTTGCAAGAAATAAATTTGACAACATGCTGCGTAATGCTACACTCGAGGAACTGTATGAGAGAAACAGAAAGGCTCTGGGGATGGACTTCACCACAGAAGAAGACATCCTCAGTAATGAGTCTGGTATGTGTACATCCTCTGTGTCTCTGCAATGCACAGACAGCATCAGTGCTGGGAGCAGGAAGACATGAAGAGGTGACTGAAATATGTAGAGGAGGGCAAAGTCGCACACAAGCACACGAGCTGACAGCTTCAACATTATGGTATGATCGTGTGTTTACAAATCTGTGTTAAGGCAGCTTAGCTTATTTGAAGGTCCTAGGTTCCAGTTTTATGGAACAAAGGAGGCAGCAGCTGCATCACCCTAACACACCTCGCTTTCTAATTATTAGTTGTGGGTTCTTTCTATGTCTAAATTTTGTCCCCTGCTTTAAATACAGGGATGATCAGTGACTTCTGAACATGAACCCTCTCTCTCTCACTCTTCTGCTCCCCAGGCTCCACAGACTTTGGCAATGTGACCTTTGTAGTTCCTGGCATCCACCCGTACCTCTACATCGGTTCTAATGCGATCAACCACACAGAGGAATATACTGTTGCTGCTGGTGTGCACCCCATTCACACACACACACACACACACACACACACACACACACACACACACACACACACACACACACACACACACACACACACTCTGAGAACAGCTAAGGCTCTGGCCATGACGGTGTTGGATGTGCTGCTGTGTCCAGAGCTGCTGCAGAGGGTGAAGCAGGAGTTCATAGAGGCCAAACTGAAGGAGGACAGGAGGCTGACAGGAGAGCACACAGACAGCTGCTGTTGACTCAAACACTAACAATTTTGTTTTACTTTGTGTTAATGTGTCGACTTTGTTGGTGGTTAGAAATTTACTTTCACTAATCAGTTAAACTGAAAAGAAAACTTTCAAAGTGACACAGGAAAATGACATCTTTAATGAACTCTTCCCTTTGAAGAGAGAGACACAGTTATGTCTGATGTTATGAAAAACAACAACTGGTTTTTTAAAGTGCCTTATCTCTTCAATGGTTTGTAATGCAGAGTAAAGGTACTGTATGTTGAAGTGGTGATCCCTTGAGTCCGGGGACAAAATCACCAGAGAACAGATGATCAGATATAACCAGACAGGACCCTGGACATTAAAAGGGTATAAATCCCCATCGAAATATTTCCATGATGCCACTTTGGACAAGAAAAACACCATAAAACATAAAGTCAATAATAATATATAATGATAATAATAATACAAATTTAGTTGTTTTATCTGTCCAAGGGGCAGCAGTTTTGTCTAACACTGGCGTATTAACAGTGATGTTAATCTTTGTGCATCGATCAATAAAATACAAATAAATATCAATAATTAATTCATTGCTGAATTTCTTTTGTCGACAGGCTGGTTCTTATTTTGATGTGCCACTGAAAAGTGTGATGTTTACTGCATGTTTTAGTCCTTGTTGCTTCATGTAGTTTACAACATGTCCAGTAGGGGGCAGTGATATCACATCATCATTAACTGCACATTTGTCAGTCAGCACTCCAGCCTGACTTACTTGTTGAAATGGGAGATATGGCATTGGACCACTGGGCTGTAATCCCGTTTTTTCAGTGTCTTTTTCAAGGGACATGGGAATCATCTGGTAAAAAAAAAAATTTTTGGGGGGGGATAAAATCAGTGGATTGAGAAATTGGGAATAGAAAAAGAGAGTAGGAAGCATATCAAGTGTGTTGGTCATCTTTCCCTTTTTGGCTGATGCCAGAACCAGATGTCGACTCAACCCTTCTGTCAAACTTCAATCTGATTTTCAATTCTTAATGAGATCCTTACCATTTTGTTTATAGTTGGAATTCTGGGCTGTGAAGTTAGGCTATCCTGAGCCCTGGGCATGCTGGGGCTAAAGGTAATGAAATTACGGATTGTATTGCAAAACCACCTTTTAAGAAAGAAATAGATGTTAATGTGTTCTTTGGGAAAGTTGATCTCAGAGAGGGCATTGAGAGGGAGTGGTAATGGAATGGGAGTGGTAGGCCAAAGTCATGTAGTTAATTAGTGTTGGGGTGCTGGAGCATCATGGTTTAAATAAATATTTACAAATTGTAGGAAAATGTCCAACTGATGTGAATGTGTTCTCCTGAGACATTGTAGTAAATAAAACACTGACAGGGACATGTTGTTTAAGATGACTGGATTGTTTTACAGTTAAAACTATGCTTGGCCAACATGAGAACCACCAGCTGACTGCAAAGGCACTTTTTCAGTTTATATCTATGGTTTAAATTCAAGTATATGGACTGAGTAGTGTAGTGTCGTTGTTCATACTGTGGAGGGCAATAACTCAGCCAGTAGCGTCAGAACCACCAGCCATGACGATAGAAGAAGAGGAGGCTCTGCCATCCACTGCTTCTCCCTGCAAACAGGCAGACTGTAGTAGCCGCCTCACAGATAGTCGAGAGTCTGTTGCGGGACTTCCTGGTCAGACTGTGTTTTCACCAGAATTAGAGACGCAGTTTGTCACACTCCTCTCCGCCAACCCGACAGACAGTCTAGTCATTGGGTTTCAGCGTTATTTCCACTGTTATTTCACCAGTGGTCAGCAGAGGGGGGATCCATTAACGTTACTCACCATCAAAGTTAGCTTGTAAGCTAACGCTAACGTTTGGGCTTTGCTGTGATTTAGCCATGTCCGCTTCGGCTGGATGCTCCCCGGCGGGCCACAGCTCGGGCCTCGGCCCCGGTATGTCCATGTTTCGCTGGCTAGAGGTGCTGGAGAAAGAGTTTGACAAGGCCTTTGTGGACGTGGATCTGCTGCTCGGAGAGATAGATCCAGATCAAGTCGACATTACGTACGAGGGTCGGCAGAAGATGACCAGCCTCAGCTCCTGTTTTGCTCAACTGTGTCACAAAACCCAGACGGTTTTCCAACTCAACCATAAACTAGAGGTTAGTAACTGTAGTTGGGTGCACGGTTAACGTTCACCACAGAGATATCATGTAGACTTTCCTGACTGATGAACTGAGAAGTGACCGATGGTGACGTAACGTTAACGTCCCTTCCCGGCGACAAACGCCGATTCAGACTGCTACTGTCACCCATGTTCCTCTGCCACACACCACTCTTGACCATCACTGCCTCTGTCGTCCAATAAAGAAAGAGTCTGTATTTCAACTAGCTTTATTATTCATCTCATCATTCCACTTCTCACTCTCGCCCCCACATTCCTCACGTACTCCGATTATTGCGAGATAATCAACTACATCTCATCTTTACCAGTTAGAATAAAAATTAAAAATCATTACTCCTTTTTTCAGTTCAAAGAGAAACATAATTAACAATAATAATGACCCCAATAATAATTCAATTATTTCTCATTTCAAGGAAAATAAGTGCTGTGATAAATAATACATGTAGATTAGAGGGCTTTTGACTAATGTGCATCTTAAAATAAAGAGTTTCCTCTCCGAAAATGAAATAAAAAGTGTAGCTTTAGTTTCCCTTTTTCACATCTGAACAATCAACCATCTCATCACATCTTGATCAGCTTCAACACCTCCATTAACACCTTTCTTTCCCTCTTGTATCCCACTTCCCCACTTACTGTTCCAACTATTGTCATTGTGTGTATCTCACTCACTGACTCAAGTCGCATTGATTGGCTGAGATGATGCAGTTGGCCTGTGAATTTCCTGGGCGACTAAACCAGTAAAAGCTAGAAAAGCTGCGGTGGTTAAGATAGAAAGGCTTCTTCAAAATGTAATAGTACTCAATTATTCATAGGTTACAGGCCGGTGGTCTGCCTATCAGTGACCTCAACTCCAGAGAATATCCAAACCAAGCTGTGGCTGTGGCTGATGATATGTCATTTATGAAAGTTGCCTATGGGTGTTATGTAAGACAGTCAGTTAGAGTCAATATGTAGTTGTTCTGTATAGGACCTACTAGGTCAACGACTAAATTAGCCCAGGGTCTGGGCGGCTGTTCGATTGGTTGGAGAGGTTCATTTTCCTGCAGCGGCTGGTTAATCACAAATTGTTCCACCTGTGCGCTCAGTCTTTCAACATTGTAGTCCATATAAAGACAAAAGAATTTGCCCCTCAGATACTGTTTGGTGCAAGCCTCAACCTCCGAGGCTGAAAAATGAAGCCAGCACGCCAAGTGCCAAAGCCTGCAGTTCCTCTAATGATATTTGGAACATTTAGAAGCCCCGCTGTAGATTTGCCATCTGCCAAAGATTTGTCACAGATGCTGCTGCTTAAGGAGCAAATCCGAGATTGACTGATTCTGTTGAACTAGCTAATAACGTCTTTGGTTATTTTTTTTCTTAACAGAATAATTTTATTTATAACCCTCATTGGAAGAAAGTCTATGGCCTGATATATGGTGGCCGACAAGAGCAAACACGCTGCAACGGCCCACAACACTTCCAATAGGAGAAACACGCTGCAAATTCATAAACGATGCAGATTCAAAAACATAGATGAAAATACAAAACAAATACAACCACGGGAACGTGCTGCAAATGAAAAACATGCTGCAGGAAGCCAAAACAAAGACATTAACAGCAAACACGCTGCAAATACAGAAATGCTGCAACAACCAAAACACACAAACCTCCCAAACAAATGCAACAGAAAAAGGCGCAGCATGTCCAGACAACACAACGGAAGAGCTCCAGGCCTCTAGGGGGAGCTCAAAGTGGTACACCTTGACCATTGAGCTTCGACCTGCAAGGCCAGACCAGAGACAGTTGGAGGAGGAGACAGTTCACTTTCGATTATTTCCCGTGACTGTGTCACATGGGTTTCTCCACCTCCCCACCCCTTTAGGAGACCAGCAGCAGGTCTAAGTCTGTTCATTCCAATGGGAGAAGTAGAACAACATCACAGATTATGACAGATTCTTTCGCCCCCACAGTCACCGAAATAAATATTGAATCCATTTTTCTAAAGCCGCAGATCTTCCCAACATTCTGGCATCAAACACAGATCTCTCTTCTCTCTGTCGGTTCTGGTCTCACTGCTGCAGCACTGCTGACGTCACTTTCCAACCACAGAAGTTCAGAGGGACTTTTATGTGAAACCATGAATTAAAAGTTTAAACTGAAATAAAACTTGTATATATCTTTGCTTAATAATACCATTCCTATTACTATCATTTAAGTGTTTTTGGAGGGAAAATAGAGTATTATTAGACTAATATGATCTTGTACTGGATTTATCAGATATTAAGATAGCAGATCAAAATGAGCAGCAATATCAGGCGCAAATTCATACTGTATCTAGTGTTGTATTGTGTTGTTATGTTTTGTCATGAAGAAGCATCACAACCACGCCTACTTAGGAGACAGGAAGTGTATCCCATTTTATACCATTGGCGCTGCCCGTAATGCGTATCTCTGGTCTGGTCTCTTGGGTCGAAGCTCAAGCTTATGGTCAAGATGTTCCACCTAAAGGCCTGGAGCTCTTCTGTTGTGTTGTCTGAATATGCAGCGCTTTTTTCTGTTGCATTTGTTTTGTAGGTTTGTGTGTTTTTGTTGTTGCATTGTTTCTGTATTTGCAGCGTGTTTGCTGTTAATGTCTTTGTTTTGCCTTCTTGCAGCGAGGAATTTATTTTAGCGTTATCAGTTAAAAAATTATGATACCAATAATCAGAAAGCCAGGCTGATAATCAGTTGATCCCTAATGTTGAGCTTCTGTCAGACAAAGACAACACTCACACATGATCATAGAGGATATGATGTCACTGACAGGAGACCAAATGACACGTTACCATGATTAAAATCACAGATTTCTCTGGTTTGAGAATTGATGGAAACATTTGGGATAATGTAAGAACACAACTCAACAACATATAGAACATAGATCTAGTTGTTTTTAGACATTTTAATGTGGAAAAGTTACAGATTAGAACTTTAAATTTATTGTGGAGCTTTAAACCTCTAAAAGTGCTTCTTATCTTATCTAGTCTTATCATATCTTATCTTATCTTATCTTGTGCACATGCTTGTGACATGATACAGTTGTACCAGTGGTGCCACACTATTCCACTGATCAGGCTGTGGCAGTAACACACCAAGATATAAGTGCCAAGAAAGACAGGAAAGAAGACTATAAGCTCGTAAACATGGATGTAAACAACGCAGGATTGAAAACGCTTTGAAGTTCTTTGATGAGGAAGGAAATGCATTCAACATATTTGTTAAAGATGAAGGAGACATGCACAGTATTCTGCTGAGTAACACTGGATGTTTGTTTACAAGACCACTCAGAGCACCTTTTAAGACAGGTTGTCTCCCAGTGTAGGATAGTCATGCCGGGACTGAGGCCGGTACAGTGTTGACTCTGACCTGACATATCTACCTCTGGTGTCCCTCCTCATCACCCCTCTCCTTCCACACCTCTTTCCCTCCCCTCCAGGCTCAGCTGGTGGACCTGCGTTCTGAGCTGACGGAGGCTAAGGCTGAGCGGGCAGTGGTGGACAGGGAGGTCCATGACCAGCTCCTGCAGCTCCATGCTCTCCAGCTGCAGGTTCACGCCAAGCAAGGCCAGGCTGAAGACTCTGACACCATCAAGGGCAGACTGGTAGGTGGGAGGAGGAGGTGCTGTTTTTTGGCATTTAGCCTTTATTTGTCAGAGACAACAGACTTATAGAGAGAGGCAGGGAGACATAAAGAAAGGTCTACGGTCGGAGTTGACCCGAGGGTGTTGCAGTTCTGTGTTTTAACCTGTTCACTCCAGGGAATACAAAGTTAAACTAAATATAAGCACATTGTATTTGACACTCTCACATCTGATCAGGCTGGTGTGAGTTTTTGTGATTAATTGTAAGGATCAAAAATCATGAACTTAAGTGGCTTCAGGAAGTTTTCACACCCTTTCACTTTCTGCACAAATCAGTCGACACTAAATAACACAAAACGACAGAGTGAAAACATGTTTTTAGAAATCTTGCATGCAAAATTATTAAATCAAAATCTGTAATCGCTCATTTATCAAAGTCTTCAGATCCTTTAATGTGGTGAACTGAACCGACTGGGCAGAGTTTAGACGCACAGCTGTATCACGTGTGTGTAGCAGTTCACCTGCAGGTCAGGACAAAGACCATGAAGTCCAGTGAACTCTGTAGACCTCTGTGATCAAACTGTGGTGAGAGATCAGGTCACAAAGCTCTGATTGTTCCCAGGAAAACAGTGGGAACAAGAACTGGAACTAGAACTCTTGTAGAGCTGGCTGTTGGCCGAGTTGACATTCATTTGGTCATATTTGTTGATGATGATGTTTTGGGCAAGGTCCTCCACTCTGAGTCGAGCAGCAGTGTGATATGTGGCTGCAGTTTAATACTGACTGAAGCCCCTTTACCACTGGTCAAAAAACCTGCCGAGACCCACTAACATCAGGCTCTTGTTGGCAGTGGAAACGGGAACAATCAGCATTCACACCCGGGTCACACGACTCTGTTTTAGACGCAGGTATTTATCAGCTCTGGCTCCGATCAGCAGTGATGTAAACACAACACCCGATTGAACATGTTCATTTTCACTAGGGCTGAACAATTAATTGCTTTTGCGATAATATCGCGACATGATAAAACGCGATTTTCTAACCTCAATGGCTGCGATTACACTCTGGTCACATGACATGCAAGCAGGAGTAGAGCAGTCAGCTAAAAGAGGGAGCAACAACTTGGCATGCTACATTTTGACCTGTTGTATAATGGCCTCAGGCTCGACAGAACCTGGCACTGCAAAAACTTTAGTGTCTAAGAGGAGCAGTACGTCGGTTGTGTGGAACTATTTTGGCTTTAAAAAAAGATGCTTAACAGCGTCAGGTATTTTGCAGAACCTGCCTTATGTTTGAAAGCATAATTCCATATGAACGTAATTCAAAACGGCACGGGGAATTACTCAGGCAATAACAGAGTTCATAGGGAAAGATAGGGCACAGTGACCAAGCCTGGGTTTACGGCTTTGATAAATACACGGGATAAGCGGTACAGCAGGCCCTCCCGCACATATTTTAGCCAGGTTGTCATACCAGAGCTATATGAAAAATGCACGCTGAGAGTCGCAGCGGAGTTTTTCGCTACTACAACTGACGTGGTCAGGCCATACAGCAGAGCCCAATCAGAGTCTTATGGTACATTTCATTAATGAAGACTTCGACCAGCTGGGATCTCCATGAAGAGAGCCATGTCTGCATAACGACAGACAATTTTACATTTTTACAAGGCTGTAAGTTAAACTAAGTCAATATTCTACTGTGAAATAGTTAAGTAAAAATATGTCGTTCATATAAGTTCATGCATCATCTAATTTCATCATGACACATAGGCCTGGCCTACATTGCTTGTGTTTGTTGAATAATACAGAAGATAAGGAACTTAAAAAAATAATCACATATTAAATTGCAATTGCAATATTGGTAAAAAAAAATTAGATTATTTTCCCAGATAGTTCAGCCCTAATTTTCACCCCTTTTCCTGCTTTGACGTCTGTCAGAGACAGACACTGTAACACACCCGTCACCTGTCCAGCACGGTGCTGTTACACCAGGAACACTGCCGTTACACCTTCCTCTGAGAGTGAGCTGCAGCCCAGAAATAAGTTTTAAAAACACACAATTGGGGCATCGAGTGGCACAGTGGGTTGAGCAGGCGCCCCATATGTAGAGGCTACAGTCCTCGCTGCAGTCGGCCCCGGTTCGAATCCCGCATCGGACGGCCCTTTACTGCATGTCATTCCCCCTCTCTCTGCCTCCCCATTTCCTGTCTCTCTCTACTATCCTGTCCAATAAAGGCACAAAAGCCCCCAAAAATGTATACTTTAAAAAAACACAATCACTGATGGAAGCGTCTCTCACAGAGGCTCTGACACTTACAGGAGCAACAACCTGAGGATGAGACGAGACACATCTGTTTTACTAGTTTACACAGCAGCTAGCAGCTCTCTCTCTCTCCACTGTGTCTGTGTGTGTGCTCTGTAAGTGCGTGTGATGACATCACTCCTTGCAGTTGTGTGTGTCCTAAGTCCGAACAGAAAGACAATCTCGACTGGCAGGGGAAAAGGAGTCAATCAGCTTTTATTAGCAGGTTTACCTGTGTTTAAAAAACCTGTTATACCTGATCATTTTGGTGGAAACAGGGTGTTAATCAAAGTGTGATGCTGGGGAGCTGAAGAACAGGAGCCTGAAAAACGAATCCAGTTTCCAGATATTTTATATTTTTTAGAGCCTGATCCCAGAGCAGTGCACTCTTCTATTCATAAATAATAAGAATACAACTTATTTTACACTGGCATTCAAAAACAAGACACCAATTCTAACCTGGAGGAGGGAGACACCTGCCTCTGAAGATGACCTCTTGAATGATATATGAATGCTGACAGATACTTGTCCTGTGCAGTGTACCATCAGACACCTGTGGATATGTTGACTATTGACTAAGTGAACGGTCGTCCCACAGTTTGCTGCTCAGGTAATGAACAAAAGTAAAAAGTAAAGTCTGAATATAAGGAGCAGCTGCTGGTGAATATGATCAGATGAAACTCTGTTCAGTATGTCTTCTGATTTCTACACTGTTTGTGTTAGTGTCAGTTTTCCTACACAAGCCTGTTCCTACACTAGTGGGGTATTTGCAGGGTGCCCTTGGAAGATGATTAAAACTTGGGTTAATTAAAATCAAACATGTGCTAATATAATGACCCCCCTTATTACCACGCTGCTGTCGAGCCTGCTCTTGAAATGAAAGTGGAACATCAGCAGCAGCTTTGGTCCTCTGGGATGGGGTTAGCAGCAGTAACGCCATGCACTAAGTGTTATGACTACATTGATAGCCCCACACAATCATTCAAGTTATGCAAATATTAGAATCATTAAAGAAAATCCAATTTTTTTTGCAGCTGTGTGCATGACGTGGCTGTTACAGGGAGGCTGCTGCTGCTTTGGTGCTCCTGTCCTCTGCTTTCCCACTGCTCTCAATGTTTTTAATTTTTCCATTTCTGATGTGCACATTGCTTTACAGTATCGAATGGTTAACTTGCTCACAATCTCTGTTGCCTGAATTTCTCTAATCTCTGACTTCTCTCTGCTCTTCCTCTGCCTCTTCTCCCCTAAAGCCTGCTCCAGCAGTGGAAGAGATGGTAAGTTTGTGTATGGGTGTTTCTCCACAAAATCAGTTTTAAAGTCATTAGTTTAGATTAACTATAGACTGTGTAGCTACACTTGACTCAAACAGTGCCTCAGTGACATTTAAAGGCAGGAGTAGAGAGGACTGAGACATGAATTACAGCTGTCAGACAGACGGTCAGTCATCTGTGGGTCACACTTGCAATATTTGCATGAACTTCCCAAAAATGCCCACATGCACATTAAACACAGTCAGTAGCCTCTGCCTCTAGGGGTCTCAATCAAAACAATTACAAAGACGGCGTTGAGTGACGTAATGAAATAGCATGGGATCATGGGAGTTGTTGTCTTCGCCACCATTACCGTAAGCTCCTCCCAGTTTGGATTCCTTCAGTGTCAGTGGTTCAGGAAATCAAACAGACCCAGTGATTCTAACTGTTAAAAACACTGAATGAAGCAGTTTGACATTTAAAGTCAGTGTTTGAGCAACGCTGTACGGAGGACAGAGACTCAGGGAAGAGCTGGAGCTGAGATTGATGCTAACCTTTGTTCTGATTGTTTCTCTGATAACTTATGAAGCAGACGTTCAGCAGGTTTTTACCAGCAGTTGAATTATCCACAGAGGTGTCCTCCTCTCCATAACAAACACACCAGGGGATTCAAACTAGTAGAAACACTGAATCAAGCAGTTTCAAGTTAAAAATCATTAATTCACTGATGCTTTTCAGTGGTCACAGGACATCTTGGAGCTGAGCTGTCTAACATTTCCTCAGCTTGTTTCTCTGATAACTTCAGATCCAGACGTCCAACAAACACAACACTGACACATGATCATAGAGGATATGATGTCATTGACAGGAGACTAATGACACGGAGCGTTACCATGATTATAATCACAGATTTCTCTGGTTTGAGAATTGATGGAAACATTAGGGATAATGTAAGAACACAACTCAACAACATACAGAACATAGATCTAGTTGTTTTTACACATTTTACTGTGAAATAGTTACAGATTAGAACTTTAAGCCTTCAAGCATGTGTGTGTTTCTCAGAGCACAAGGACACACTAAACAGCATTATAATTACCATTAAATGACAGTAAATCAGAACAAAAAAAGGAAAAAGGAACAATCAGCATTCACACCTGGGTCACATGACTCTGCAGTAGACCTGGGTATTTCACAGGTCTGGCTCTGATCAGCAGTGAGTGAACATCCCTTTGTTTCACCCCTTTTCCTGCTGTGACGTCTGTCAGAGACAGACACTGTAACACACCTGTCACCTGTCCAGCACGGTGCTGTTACACCAGGAACACTGCCGTTACACCTTCCTCTGAGAGTGAAGCTGCAGCCCAGAAATAAGTTTTAAAAACACACAATCACTGATGGAAGCGTCTCTCACAGAGGCTCTGACACTTACAGGAGCAACAACCTGAGGATGAGACGAGACACATCTGTTTTACTAGTTTACACAGCAGCTAGCAGCTCACTCTCTCTCCACTGTGTCTGTGTGTGTGCTCTGTAAGTGCATGTGATGACATCACTCCTTGCAGTTGTGTGTGTCCTCGGTCCGAACAGAAAGACAAAGTCGACTGGCAGGGGAAAAGGAGTCGATCAGCTTTTATTAGCAGGTTTACCTGTGTTTAAAAAACCTGTTATACCTGATCATTTTGGTGGAAACAGTATAAGCAGGAAATTTCAGTTTTTGCCTCTGAGACATCCTGCTGCTGGAAAACAGTGATGTTTCTTCCTAAAATAAGAGACTTTGCTGTCCACAGTTCCAGGAAATGACCTGACACCCACGCTTTTGCTGCTCAGGCCAGATTTGCACACACTGGGCACTGCACACACAGTGCACCAGTGTGTCATTGTTTGATTTTATAGCCCAGAGTTTAACTCTTGTCCAAACAGCCAATAGACAGAATTTGTGAGTAGCTGGTGAACATAGTGGAGTGTACAGCAGCTTAAGAGTCAGGGTATAGGAGACCATAGTGTATACTGGACTAATGTTGTTGCTGCATGTTTTTAGGCATGCAAACACATTAATCATCATCAGTCAACATTATGGCAATATGTCATTGTTGTGTTATTGCTAGTTGCACCTCCCTACTGGCTTAAAACATTTAATTAATGTAGATGCTTTAATTAAAATTATAAATACAGATAAATGGAACCTGAGCCAGGGCTCATTTCAGAAATTAAGATCGTGGTTTTAAAAAGAAATTCTCACCAAATCTATTTCTTTTTCTACTGAAAATATCTGTGACCCCATGGTGAGTGTGTCAGACAGTTGTATGAATTGAAACAAAATCAAAGCTAAACGCAGACCCTCAGATGCAGCTGTGACAGTAACATACCTGGATGCAGCCATTTCTCTGTGATTCATGTTTATAGAGGAAATACACTGAAATCACAGGAAAACATTCTGCTACACCTAATAATGTGTGAACTGATGTTTGTCAACAGAGATGCTGGTAAGATTGAAATGTTCATTTATCTGCAGAGATGATGTGATAATGGAGTTACAACTGCTGTGAAAACCACCTCTCCTAATTGCTTGTAGTGCTTGTTGTGTGTCGTGCTCACATGTGATGTGCTTTGTCTAGGAACAGGAGCTCGAGGCCAGTAAGAAGGACAAATTAGCAGAGGCAAGGCTAGAGGCAGAGGTGAGACTATATAAGAAAGAAAATGAGGCCCTCCGCAGGCACATGGCGGTACTGCAGGCCGAAGTGTACGGAGCCAGACTGGCGGCCAAATACTTGGACAAGGAACTGGCTGGCAGGTAAGAGCTGGAGCTCACAACACCTGTAGGTTCAAGTGGAGGGGTTACTAAGATATAATATGTTACAACACTACAACTGATGATAAACAATAATATAATAACCAGTGGTGGGGTCATGTAAACAACCTGTACTTACTTTTAGAGAAGCAAGTACACAGTAGTAATTGCAGGCTTCCATTCTATATACATGAATTTCTCGTAGGGGATAGATAAAGTATCTATCTATCTATCTATCTATCTATCTATCTATCTATCTATCTATCTATCTATCTATCTATCTATCTATCTATCTATCTATCTATCCTCTTCAGTACACACACTAGTAGTTTGAAATTACATGATTACACATAATGTGTTTTAGTTGAGACATTAACTCTATGTCTTTATCCTAAGGTTAAAATATGTTATAGGAGAAGTGTGGAGTACCTGCTCTGCAGGTGCACTGGCCACAAATACTATAATATTTCTCTGAACTGTATCCTCCTCTGACACTGTTTGCTCACTGACTGTTGGTCGTCTACAACTTGACCCTGATGATCTGCCACAAATACTAAATAACTCCATACATCAGTAATGGTGTGTTCTTTTACCATAAGTCGTGGTGGACCTGTTGTTGCCATAGACTGTAAATAAAGATGGGCGTAGCCTCTGTGACGTCACCCACAGGTTTCTGAGGAGCGGTTTTGAAGCTTAGAGTGAGCTGCTCTACCGTCGCCATCTTGGCAGTGTCCAAGCAAGAACTTAGAATGAGAACTTCTTGTTCTATTTGTCATGTTGACATAAAAAGTGGACTAGCTGAAACAAGATTTGGTTTGTCTCCCAGGGTGCAGCAGATCCAGTTACTAGGCCGTGACATGAAAGGACCGGCACACGACAAGCTGTGGAACCAGCTAGAGGCAGAGATTCACCTTCACCGCCATAAGACTGTCATCCGAGCATGTAGAGGTCGCAATGATCCTAAGAAACCTCTCCCCTCCCCCGTGGGGCATGTGAGTGAAAAACTACAAAACAGCTGAGCCTGTTGGTACCTTTATCTGTGCCTTCACATTTAAATGTGTTAATGTCATTACAGGACCCAGACATGTTGAAGAAAACCCAAGGAGTAGGCCCCATCAGAAAGGTGGTGCTAGTCAAAGATGACCATGAGGGACTGGGAATCTCCATTACAGTAAGACCCTGTTGTTTTTTCTGTGACAGCATCATTAAGTTAGACCCCAGATCCATTTTAACAGCTGCAATGTCAAGAGATGGTGCAGCAGCAGGGAATGAACTCAGCCTCTGGTTTGTCTTAATGTTGGTCTGCATTGTTAAGTCTTTTGTGAACAGATGGTGTTCTTGGAATAACTGTTCTAGTAACTGTTCCATACAGATCATGTGTGTGATGAAGCCCAGTGAAATTGTCCTCTAAACAGAAGCTCAACTGAATAAAGTTACCCTGTGTACACGAGAAACAACAAAAAATAATCTAACTACAACCATTGGTCCACGCTAACACTGCTGTGATATGCTACACAGCAATGCTAGTATTTAGCGATAGCAACATTTGCTGAACACATTGATAATATGGCTAACAGCAAGTTATCATGTCTACTGTAGCATTATTATTACTAATGTAGCATTATGTAGCATCAAAGAGAAGAAAACCCAGTTCTGAGTCCAGCCGGACCCTTTAGCAGCTGGTAGGGTTCTCCTCTCAGTAAACCAGGCCAGTATTGGCTCCACGGACTGGGACAGAGATTCAGCCTTGGACTGATCCACTGGGACCGGATGCACTGATGGAGCCGGTAAAAACTATACGGATGTTTTGATGGTCCACCGGCCGACCAGGATTTGAGCCGGTAGTCCTCAGTCCAGTCCACCTGTGCTCTGGTCTGGTCTCTTTCTTCTTCAGTGGAGGAAATTCTGAAGGTCACTCTCACCTGAACGCTGGCCTGCACTGAGCCATGCCATGACTACACTATATCTTTACAGAGAAAACAGTTGTCAACTGCTGTATTTTTGTTTAAAATCTCATTTACAGAACCTTTAATGTCTGTTTGTGTTGTATTGTAGCTGAGTTGTATTTGCCCATGGATGCCCCCAAACCTTTTCACACAGCTGTATGGTTCAACTTTTTCAACTTGCTGTCTGTGTGACTATAGAACCACAGAAACCACACCGGAGCTAATTACAGTCGGTGGATAGTGGCAGCTTGGTCTTGAGTGGGATTGGAGGTGGCCAGATGCTCACTGTCTGAAGCCACTGATTGAGCTGTTAATTAATTCATATATATACAAAAATGGCTGTATGACTGCAGAGTACTTGCATGCCCATTGGGATGAAATCAGATTTGGTGTGAGTGATGGAAATTTTAGGGTAGGAGCACAGTTCCAGGCGAGCTGAGTCAAGTCTTGTGTGTCTGTTCTCATCAGGGCGGGAAGGAGCACGGTGTTCCCATTTTAATTTCAGAGATCCATCCGAGTCAGCCCGCAGACAGATGTGGAGGTCTGCATGTCGGAGATGCCATCCTCGCTGTCAACAGCATCAATCTGCGAGATGCCAAACACAAGGAGGCTGTCACCATTCTGTCCCAGCAGGTAACACAGGAGAGCACACACATACACATGCACACATAACCGCGGTCAGTCCCATCCTTGTGGACATGATATTTCAGTAACGCCTCGAAGGAACTTCTTCAAAGTTGGCACAAACATTCTCTAGGACTCAAGGATGGACTGATTAGATGGCTTAGGATCATTGCAGCCTCTGCGAACTCATTTGTTGGCCAAAGGTCAAGGGATCAAGTTCACGGTGACCTCATAAAACATGGTTTTGGCCTTGTGAACGCAACCTTGAGGGAATTTCTTGAAATTTGGCACAATTGTTCATTGGGACTCAAGGACGAACTGATTAGATTGTGGTGATCAAAGGTCAAAGACACTGTGACCTCCTAAAACACTTCTTAGCCTTTATTCACAGCAATTATGACAAAATTTCACACAAATACAGGGATGTAACCTGAAACCAGTCTGAGCGGAGGAGGCAGACAACCACCAGGGGCTCATGCTAGTTTAAAAGTGGTCATTCTGTGTCTTTGTCAGCGAGGACAGATAGAGTTTGAAGTGGTGTACGTGGCTCCTGAGGTGGACAGTGATGATGAGAATGTGGAGTATGAAGACGACAGTGGCCATCGCTACCGGCTCTACCTGGATGAGCTGGACGACAGCAGCACAGCACCACCTAGCAACAGCTCTGCATCTCTGCAAGGTGCGTTTTCAAAACTTGTTTTGACCACTAATTAGCTGCACACAGATCCATAAAAAGTCCTTCACAGTGCTTCAATTCTCAAATACAACGTTCTCCGTTCTGCTTTTGAAATAAAGAAAAGGAAAACAAAAACAATAAAATTCTAAACATATATACACACATAAACATATACACACATAAACAGACTGCTCAGTCTTCGTCCTCTGTGGTTGAAGTACGTGCTTGGGGTGTAATGAGCCGACAGCTGTTGAATACTGATCTGTGAGGAGTCGTTTTACTGCTTTTAAACTTAACTTTGTTTTATCAGGAATTGGTTCAAACTTTTAGGAAACTTCCAAACATGTACTTTGTTTCTTTTTGTCCAGAGAAAAAAATCATTCATTTTCATTCCTCCACACGTCCATCTGTCTCATTCTCATGAACGTAATATCTCAGTAACAAGGCTAGAGACAGAAACAGTGTACATATTTTATTATATTTATATTTTTCTGTAATATTTCTATTTATTTATATTTTTATTGTAAATATTTTATCTTATTGTTATCTGTTTTTTATATTTATTAATAATAACAATACTTGCTTGTTTTATCTTTGTTTATATTTCATCTTACTATATTTATCGTTATGCACCCAAACACCAAAGCAAATCCCTCATATATGGAAACCTACTTGAGAATGAACCAGAATCCGATTCTCTGATTCTGATTTTATACAAAATAGGATTCAGCCTCTACCCCCCCCCCCCAAACTCTTAGTGCCTACACACCATGGTACAACTCTGCTGTGGTTGCAAGTGATGCTTCTGGTCAATGTAGAAAAACATATAACATGAATATAACATATAGATTATAACTTATAAATCTGTGTCCACCCTGCAGCTCTGGAGAAGATGTCACTGAACAATGGACCAGAGAATGGAGATACTGGGATCTCCAGTGAGACCCCCTCAGAGGAAACCCCCTCAAAGCCTCCTGAGACTGACTGCTCCTTCTAGAGGCTCAGCCATTGTTATTTGGAGAGACAACAAGGATTGGAGGGGAAATCCCTCTCAAAGAACTGAATCAAAGGATTCTCTGAGAAACCCAGGAACAAGGGAAAATGAACAGAAAGCGTCTGTTTTCCCTTCTTCCTCTTGGTGTTCTAGGATGGTAGGATTTGGGGGTTTAGCCTGGGCATGTGGCAATGATGTGGGGTAAAATACATATTTGAAGAAGCAGAGGTGTAAAGATATGTAGAGGAGGGAGTGATACTGAACAATGTTTTTTGAGATATTTTATGAAGATACTTATGGGAATCGTCAGGACAGCTGTATATGAGAAGAGAGGATGCTGTCCTGGAGGCTCAGACATCAGAGGAAGAGGTTACTCATAGTTGAAAATGTCTTTCAGGGAGACACTTGTGAGTGTTTTGCTTCTGTTTGTATAGTTATTCATTTCGTCTTGACAACTTTATGACAATACGACATTGTCTTGTAGGGATCCCGGGAGAGGCCAGGAAAATATCTTTAAAGACTGTTCTACTCGAAGAGAATAAATCTGTTGACAAGGCTCTCACACAAGTGATCATTGTACCTAGCAACAGCAAGG
Organism: Seriola dumerili; assembly: GCF_002260705.1. NCBI lineage: Eukaryota > Metazoa > Chordata > Actinopteri > Carangiformes > Carangidae > Seriola > Seriola dumerili. The sequence continues at coordinate 1,083,758 of NW_019174280.1, read as the reverse complement.
CCGTTCATTCACATTCAGGTGAGATGTTAAAAAGTCCAATGAAAAAACTGTAGTGAAATAAACATCAAATGAAAAAATGCAGTAAAATCTTTTTTAAAACGCATATAAAACCTAAGCAGGTAGGTAGGAAGGTCGTCTGTTGAATCATGTATCCAGGGTCAAATATCCAACAACTACATAAAGGAACATACTAAACACTGAAAGAGTCTTTCTCTATGGTTATCCATAAAATGTAGAACATTCTTTCATGTGATGTAATTTACCCTCTGGTGACTGCTCTTACCTTTTGACAACAGTGGCTGTGAAAAAGAGAATTGTATCTGCATCACACTGCAGCCGTCTCTGTCTGTGAGGGCAGCATGAGTCGTAAAGCTTTGACAGGTGCTGTCTCATCTTTTGTCTAACGTTTTCAGTCATAAGCGGTCACCTTTTTAATGCTACGTTCAGGGGATCCTGGTCAGGTCATGAAGCTCTTCAGAGCAAAGCAATCAGAGACTGAAGATGATGCCATATGTCAATTTTAGGCAGAACGGAACAAGTCAAGACATTTTTTATTTCAGTGACTGTACTTGTCATACTAGTGTATGACCTCCAACCTGGTCGTGGTGTTGAATCCTATTTGGAATGTGGTGACTGTAGGTGGATGTTCCTTTGACCCATTCTCCCGCCAGAGCTTTTTAGCCTTGTTCCATCACTAACATATTTTGGCATGTCACTGTATGTTGAATATACAGGGGTGGGCCACAATAACACTTGTATGATATAATGTAATTGAATACAATCATTTTTAATAATGGGGTCTTTCTTAATTTGTGTGTATTGCTGTATACTTTGTTATTGTTTTTTTATGGTATCACATTAAGTTCTATTGTAACACACTGTATTTTGTCAGGAACACTTCACAGTAATTTAATGCAGTAAAGTACAACAAATTGCAAAGTACTCTACAACGAGTTAAGAGGTCAGTCAGCCCCTCCCTGACACCAGCCTCACCAGTGTACTGTTTGATATAAGATATCCAGTTGAATATTTTGTGGTGCCCAGCTCTTGTGTCTGTTGGCACCACTGCTACCTGCCAGTGTTCTGACCCGAAGGAGCACGAGTAAGTGGAACCCTTAGTATGACTCTGTGACCTAACAGCATTCACATGTCGGTCTCTACTTGCTTTTTCCTACTGTGTTCCCTCGGCGCTTGGTTTGTGTCTCTAAACTCTTCACATACAGTATATGATGTGCATCTTTATAAGTAATGTATTCAAGCTAAACAATTTATTTAGCCTTTAAATAAAGTTTGTTTTCAATTTGGTTTGTTTGTAATACATCTGGAGTATGTCTTTAAAATGTCTTCAGTCCCTTAAAGCTCACCTCAGAGAAAATAAATTATAATTCAAACTACGCCTGCAATCAAGCTTGACATGGTCCAATCACTTGCATGCAATCTGGACCTGGAGGCTAACAGACTGAATCAGACGCCTTCAGACAGCACCAGGATGTGATTCAGTTAGAAATGTGTTAAACAATATCAAATCCATAATAAAATGTGTTAACACATACATTATAGACAAAAATAAACAAATAGTTTAAGATGTACAATGCAAATGATCCAGTGTTAAATTTCAGTATCTACTGTATTATCCAGTAACACACCATTACATTTTAGTGACCACTCAAATGCAATTGGGGTCAACACCTTTTTACAGAAATTTGCACCACTGTGGTGTTGCCATGCGGTCCACGCTTGGGGGTGGTCCACAGACATCCAGCAGAGGACAGCAGTGGGCCACAAATGATTGTCATATGTTAAACTGATTGTGTTTTTGATATATTATTTTTGCATTCACACTGGTGAGGGTGCTCCACCTCTGTATCTGCCAAACTGTTGTTTCTGATTCTGTGGCTGTGATGAGTCTCCACTGGTATCTGTCCAGTGTTACTGTGAAGTTCACTCCCTTAACTAAGACAATTCCTTTAACTATTGGCTGAGCTTCTGTCAGACAAGTTCTTCATCCAACTTCTCATGAGTGTCCAGCTGTGTTGTGCTGTCATGAGACTGTCCTGTGAAAAACGAGCCGATAGATAGATAGATAGATAGATAGATAGATAGATAGATGGATAGATAGATAGATAGATACTTTATTTATCCCCTTGGGCAAATTCATCTGGCGGTCGTCGTAATTATGACGGGAGCAATGGGAAAAGTGCGGTGACGTAGTATAGTCAACAATATAATCAATAGAAGCGAGTCAACAAAACACAGGAATATGATCTGTGATCCCATGTGAAACCAGTCATTTATATTGTTTCTATTATCCATCACCGTTTGGTGTTATTATTGTAACCATGACAACAAAGATCGTTTGATGTTGAGGAAGTAGCCTACTTACTTTAACCCAAATCATGATCTTTTCCTAACCCTAACCAAATAGTTTTTGTGCCTAAACCTAACCAGAGCATGGCCGTCATTAGTAACCATGGCAACGTTAGGTACGCAGCTCCGAGTACAGTCGTTTATTATGGTAACCATGACAATCAAGGTCCGGTAGGCATGCCGCCTTAGGGGCGCTATTTCAGTAAACACTCCTATGGGTCGTATCAGAGGGTTGAAAAGAACGACCTATATGGTGGTTTAGGTTTGAGGACTTGTTGGTTATAATCCTTTTTTCTCTAGCTTAGTTCCTGTTCTACTTCTGAGTCGTGGGTATAATGTTTGGAATTTGTGTATCTGTGGTTCTTTGCTCTCGGTGTGTTGTTGGTCTCTTTTCTACAAACTTGGAGACTTCCTCAGGACTTAACTGGGTAGATGTGATGTCAGTTCCTCAAGCATCTAACCATCATCGATGGTGAAATGTCCCTGTCTTACCTTCTTGTTGAGCAGCTGGTTCTGAACCTTCTGAAGGATTCTTCTGAACCCAGCTGTAAGCTGTTCATCCTGCATCTCAATCACCATCCTCAGTTGAAATGCAGGTGTTTTCTGTGGTTCTGTTTGCTTCTGGTCCACATTTAGGGAAACTGTCCAATTAGTTTTTAATAACTTTTCAGTATGTTTGATCTTCCTCAGTGAATGTCAAGTATTGTTCTACTGCAGGTATTATCTCTTCCTGTGAGCATGAAATAAAACACATTAAACTTACTGGAACCTGCTACTTGTTGTTGACCAACATCATTTTTACTTTGCACTTTTTACTGCAGGTATTCTGACACCTGTAAGAAATACATAACATACATTCAACATGATTCTTTAAAAAAATAATTTTATTTGCTATGTGAACAAATATGATCAAACCTCCATATGGACAAAAACCTTATTGAGGAACATTGCTGTAAATAAAGATACCTTTGGCATTCATAGATTTTGGCAGTAAAACTGAAAGAATATCAGAGAATAATTTCTTATACAGAGGAACAAGCCAGCCAGTGGCTTGTCAGATCAGCCAGAGGTGGAATGAACACAGAGAACTCACACAGAGCACCTAAATGTTACAAACCTGTTCAATCATGCAGACTAAATGTTTGACAGTTAGCTCTCTGATAGCTCCAGCTTGGAATTCATTTATTCTACAACATGTCTGGTGGCATATAAGACAAAATCTACCAAAAAGTGCATCTCCCGTTTCAGTCTGCTCTGTCAGACTCTTTGGCTGCAAGCTTCACTGCACTCAAGGCTAAAGGAAACAATATGCTCTTCAAAAGTGACAAATGATAAATAACATGATATGATGCCAGAGAAATTTCTTGCCTGTACAAATAAAACAGCTGAACATCACCTGATGAAATTATTAGTGAATTATCTATCTGCCCATATTCATCTGCGGGTGCCTTCACGTTAATAGCACAGCTGATATTGCTCATTAAGACATTTTCAATCACAGAGATAAGAGTTTCTAACATCTAGAAGTCTGCTATCCATTTCAGTCTCATTAAGTAGAGAGAGGGTGGATGTTTGAGGTTGATGTCAGTCTGAATATGTGCTTCCACAGTTTGCCTTATAGTTTTTTCACATTGTTATGCATATTTATTACAGTACCCATCTGAATCAATCTGAATATGTGAAGGCTTTCTCCTGTAACCTGTAGTATTATTTAAACCATTACAGCCCAATAGGCTGTGAATATAACACTGACATACCACCTGTTGTTATGGTGACTCTGTTAGCAAGCAGGTGCTTATTTACACATATGGCAGAATCAGAAACTGATTCTTTTTGGGTTCATCACATGACACTCAGTCATTGCAGTTATAAACGTGTGTTCAGTCAGATTAGTTCTGTTTCCTTCAGTTGTGTCGACTCCTCCACATCCACAGCTGTTGTCCAGGAGAGTCTGGTACACTTGGTTTACTGTGAAAGCCATGAAACTGGTCGAGCAGCACGCAGATGGTCCTTTTCCAGTTGGTTAAGGCAGTTCACTACTCTCCTCGGCTGCTGGTCGCCTTGACAACCACCACTGTGCGTGTTCCTTTATCAGCCAGCAGGATGGTGATGCCGGTCTCTTTGGAGCGATGTCAGTGGTTTCCTGTCTTGGATGGTGAGGTTGGAAGGTGTGCTTTCACACTGGTGAGGGCGATTGATACCTTCAACCTGGGCTACTCCACCTCTGTATCTACCAAGTTATTGTTTCTGATTCTGTGGCTGTGGCTGTGATGAGGTCTACTACTGGTATCTGTCCAGTGTTCCTGTGAAGTTCATTCCCTTAATTAAGACAAATCTTTTCCAGTTAGCTCAGCAGATAACTGCATATTTCAGAAAAATCTTTCAAATGTGGATACAAATGATAAACCTGGCACAAATCCTCCCTGGGTATTACTCTTTTGATAAAAACCCTAAGCCACTTCAAAATTCAAGATGGCCGCAAGAAAATGTTATTTTTTGCAATAATTTCATCCACATTTTCTCATATGAATAACGTAGGTGTCAAATCGTACATTACTACAACGCAGGTGAAATTTAGTTCACTGTAAAAAATTAAACTTGCATACGAGTACAAACTCACAAAATACATTTCCTAATAAAATCACGACTTTGTGATAATTTATACATTTAAAAATAAAGAGATTTTCTTTTCACAAAAAATTTGGATTCATTTTGCAGGATATTTTTCTTTTAAATGAGAACATCATAAAATGGTTCTTTCATATTGAGATATTAGGACGTTTCTCTTTTGGTGATGATGTTTGTAGTAAGCTCTAAATGTTGCCTAGTATTATCATGGTCAAATCATGCCTAACATTATCAACTGTTTGCTCTCTGAATGTGACAGTGTTAGGTGATATGTCAGGACTATTTGCTAACTGCTAACTTGTGAACTAGCTTGCTAGCTTGCTCATGATTCATAATAGATTGTTTGTAATTACATTGTGTTTTATTAATTTTTCACATATTAGAAATTGCAAATGCATTTGACGTAATCAGAATCAAAAACATAAGATAAAATTGTGAAATCACTGAAATCTGTCTTGTGGGTAAAATTTTGTGTTAAAACGTGTTTCTATGCTGAAAATGGCAGCCATCTTGGAAAATGGTGGAAATTTTGAAATTTCAAGTGGCTAATGGGATTTTTCAAATGAATGACCCAGAGGAATAAACGTACAAATTTTGGTCCTTGTATCCACATTTTAAAGATTATTACAGTTATCTGCTGCACTGAGCTTCTGTCAGACAAGTTCGTCACCCACATCTCATGAGTGTCCAGCTGTGCTGTCTCGTCATCCTTCTTTCTCCAGGTCAGTTCTTCTGGTCTACGTTAACTGCTGAGTCATGAGTCTAATGTAAATGTTGTTTGCAGTGGTGTGATGCAGACTACTGGTCCAAGACAGAACTGTAGGCTGCAGCTCACTCAGTCCCACTGAGTCCACAACAAATGTGAAGGCCAGCCACTCTATACAACAACATGACTGCTCACACAACATCTTCCATCATCCATGATGGTGACCTTATAATGAACCTTATAATTCTCATGATTAATATAGTACTTTATGTGGTTATCTATGAAGTACTGAGAAATAAAACAGTTCAAACACATATTGGGTTAGAGCAGTGCTGGGTGTCATTGGGAGACACAGCTGTCACCCATGTACTGGGCGTAGCGGTCTGAGATGCTCTTCCTCAGCTCATCGATGTCTCTCCTCAGCTGGCCGACCTCCAGCAGCTTGACCCTCAGCTCTTCCTCGACAACCGCTCTGCAGTCACTCTCCTCCGCTGACACACTCAACGCTGCATAGAGACAGGAAAGTACGAAAAGGTACCACTAGGTATGTGATGATACTCACACTACGTGTGTGTGTGTGTGTGTGTGTGTGTGTGTGTGTGTGTGTGTGTGTGTGTTATCCACGTACATTTCATGCCCAGCAGCAGAGATAGGTTGGGCTCTTTCCCTTGTGCTCTCTGAGCCAGGATGTTGCAGAGCGCCTGGAGGTCCAGAAGACACAGGGACATCTCTTTCAGCAGCCGGCCCACTTCTGGCATCTCCAGGTGGGATAGAGGATGCACCAACAAGCCTTCATCTACCTGCCGTGGCTTCACAATGGGAAACAAAGGCGCGTTTTTTAATTTCCTCCAGATCTAAATTCTGTGTCAACTAATACACTTAACTGATCAGAAACCAGTTCTCCAGATGTCTCCACTTCTGTGAGGACGTGACGGGATAAATTTAGGAAAACAGCCAGGTCTAATTTTTACTATAACTTTGAGTTGTTGATGTTTTATAACAGTGACTAAGAAACAGTCGGTGACATCTGACCAACACCCGCTGTGTCTGTGGAGCCACAGGTACACATTAGTAAAAGGTCCTGGAGCGCAGTGCAGCAGCTGGGCGTACGCCAGGGTGTGACGTTACATCCCTCTTAGAACTGAAAGTTATGACTAGTGAACCACTTAGACTTAGGCTCTGCATCTGTTACACCTGGGTGTAACTTTTCCATCTAGTATGGAGCAGGTGTAAGTTGGAAAGTCGGACCGGTCTCCATGGTAACAATACACAACCATGAAAAAAAAACATGGATGGCAGCATGTCTTGCTCACAGAATAAATAACAAAAAGAAAAAAGATGAGAAAATGTCATCAGTGACAAATCACTGGACGTCTGTTCAGACAGTCAGTTGATTGAGAGGTTTCACTTTGGCAGACAGGCTCTGTTTGAGCTAATGGAGTATCCCTCCCCTCAACTACAGCATCAGACAGAAACACGGAGCTCTCCCCCACCCTGCAGCTGCTGACTGTGCTCTGATTTTACAGCTTCTTCCAGCTTGTTTGAAGGTCCAAGTTAGAGTGAAGTGTGTTTCTTAGCAACAATCACCGTTTTACATGTATTCACATGAACGCACATCATGAGAACAGGTGCGGCTACGACCTCGGTCAGTCATGTGTGGTGCAAATCAAAGTCTGGCGTGACTACAACTCTTGTTTGTTTGTGTGGTCACAGCAGTCAGACTGGGAGGTGGCCTGGCCCCATGGGGCCCACTATGGGTGTGTGGGTAGTTTGGTGTACTACTTCATAGCATGTAGAAACTCTTGAGCAGGGGTTTCTGTATGAGACACATGAACGTCTCCGAGCTGGTGTGGATTCAGCTGACTGACTGTAAAACTCTTGAGATCAGTTTGGATATCAGTTTTAGAAATCTGAACAACCTAACCACTGTCTCATCAGTAAACACATCAACCTCCAGCTCATTATGCACTCTGCAGCAAGTAAACACTCAACACTGATACCTGTGGTAGGGCTCTGGATGGGGGGGCCGGGCTCTCCTCCTGCTGTCGTCTTTTCTTCTGCAGTCTTGTACTGGTGGCCTGACAAAGCACAGAACATGTCTGTGAGCCTGATTTCCTCTTTAGAGGAACAACAGACAGACTGTGTATGAGGTCAGAAATGTTGTTGCTGTTGTTGTCTCTTACTTAGACTGTACATCACAGTCAATGCATTTCAGTACAGTATTTGACTTTGCTTCCATATCTGTAGTGTCTTGTGTTTTTATGACAGTGAAAACTGATTGATTTAATTGCACTGTACATGTAAAACTAGGGAAGAGTTCAAAATGAGCAACAGCTATAAACTCTCTGTGCAACACATCAGTTTCATGCTCTGTATTGGAACCATGTTAAATTACATTTTCCTTATTAAATAAATAAATAAATAAACTATAATGAGTGATTGGGGACAGAGGTTTTCTACTGAGTATTACACACTGTTAAATGGAGCCAGGCACAGACAAGGCTGATAGATAAATGATGACGATGGTGCAGACAGTTTGGACCAAAAATGATAAATACGTCACAAACACTTACATTAAAAATGCAGTAAAGTGACCCACTGTTAATATAAAAATATAGATAACAGCTTTTTTGAAGTAATGGTTAGTCAGTTTGGGAAATACACTACTAATCAATATTTGATTTCTTCCAAAGAGCATGATGAGAACGTCAACATCACCCTCAGTTAAATGTCAGTCTATAGGAGCTGGGTACATTAGCCTAGCACAAAGCTAAACAGCTAGCCTGGTTCTGTTCAGAGATATGAAGGTAGGGTTGCCACCTATCCCAGTTTTCCCGGGATTGTTCTATTTTATTAACGCCTGTTCTGGAAAATGAATAATCAAATTCTTCTGTTAAATTTAGAATTTAATAGTTTCAAATAAAACCTCATTTGTTTCCTTCTACTGCTTTTCTGTTTTCTTCCTGATTATCTCCTATGCTGTGTCTGTAACGTACGAAAATGGGTACAACAGCTGGTGGCACCAAGACTGTTAGTTAAAAAAACAACAACTTTGGGGCAGCCCGATGGCCGAGTGAGCACTGAGCAGCAGGTCTCTGGTGTGACTCCTGACTGGCTGGCCCTTTACAAAAAGAAAAAAGAAAAAACAACAAGCAGCGTTATGCCGGCCCTCGCCCTGTCACGCACCCTGGGGCCGCCGCCACTTGATGTAACCAAAATGCATTGAGTGCTGGAGTTATGATGAGTCAAATGAAAACCAAAAGCTTCACAATTTAGCGTCAAAAAGGTCTCACGATGAGACTGGCCAAATATGATGTCAATCTGATTAATTCACTAGGAGGAGTTCGTTAAACTCCAATGCCTGTACATGCCAAAAACTGCGCTAACATTGCACAGTAAATTCAAAATATCTCATTTCCTGTAGGGTTTAGGGTATGGGCACCTATAGTCTGTTTAGAAGGTCTTGCCATGTTACATGTGTCTATCAAATTTCGCACACGTAGGTGAAACACAGTGCAAGTAGTGCCTTGTTGAAATTTTCTAAAATATGTAAATTTTCACCAGGCCTGCAAAGTTTCATACATTTTTGAGCAAGTTTAGGCTCAAAAAGGTCATTAACTTTAGAGAAGAATAAAAATCAAATCAAAGGTATCAATGCTGTATGAAGGTGAAGTCTATCATGTTAGCTTGTATCTGTTTAATCCTCATAAATAAACATACAAATAAAACAACGTAGTGGTTTCATGTAGGTGATATAGTGTTGAAATATGTTTAACGAGAGACATGATGATGTCACATGTCACTGAAAAACCATCTATTGAAACAATGTCAGTCATGACCACATCACAAACATTAGAGACTGTGCCTGTTTCCTGTCCTTAGCATGTTGAGCTGTCGTTTCCTGCTTTCACTCAGGTAGTTTGACGACGGCCTTGTGCTGATCATTACAAAGTGTCAGTCCTTTCACTAGAATACAGCTTGTTGTTGTCTGTTGTTTGTGGTCACTTGGTTGTCAGGTAAATTTGAATGAGGCACACTGTGTGGAAGTGTTCATTACCATACCGTTAGTTGCAGGGTCAGCCTCTCAATCTGTTCTCTCTGATGCTCGATCAGCTGGTGGTGGAGCAGAGACAACATGTTAATGGCCTTTTGTCTTTATGTGTGTATGTGCATATATTAGTGTGTGTGTGTTTAGGATGCTACCCTGCTGCTGTGGTCTTGCTGCTCCAGAAGTTGAATGTTTTCCACCTCGAGCCGCTTCAGGTCCTGCACAGGCAACCTCACCCCGTCATCCAGACACTTCTGCACCTTCTGCTGCAGGCTGCACCGAGACGAGACACGAGAACAAGAGACACGACCGTGTTAGTCTGATCAAATGTAGAGAGGAGTTTGTTCAGACTGAATGCAGCACAGCTGTATATAGTTAATGCAAAGGTGATGTGAACTGAGGTGAAGCTGTGACCATGTGAGTTAAAAATGTTTCAGTTTGAGCAAAATATTGGTTTCTTATTTCTAGACTACATGACTCATTTTCATAAATGTAGATAAGACAAAGAGAAGCTGCAGAAGAAAAACTGCTGAAGCTCCTGCAGGTTTTCAGATCTGGGGCCAGTTGCACAAAGCAAGTTAAGATTTTCCTTAAAGTCTGAGTTACGATTTCCTTAAAATAAGAACAGTTGCAAAAATCACCCTTAAGTCTTCTCCTTAAGGTTTCCTTAAAGTGTTCACTTGACTATTTAAGGTTCTCCTCTTATTTTAGTCTTACACTTAAGGAATCACTTAAAGTCAGTTAAGCTGTTGCACAGAAGACCTTAGAGACCAAACTAAGGAAAAAACTAAAGGTACCTCTGATTGTATCTTAACTGCAACATGGTGATAAGTGAAGAGGATGAACAAGAGTTTTCCACGATCAGAAGAACCTGATGGACCCTAAACGAGAGGAATTGATGAATGGATGATAAAATGCCTTAACTTTTTTCCTTAGGAAAAGAAACCTTTTAAGTTATTCTGTGCAACACCCTTGAGTAACCCCCTCAACTAAGGAGAAATTAAACCTTAAGTGTAATACTTAAGTAGAAAACTTGAGGTGCTTTGTGCAACTCGCCCCAGAGTCACACACACATGTGACGATGTCTCTTTTCCTAACCAGACACAGTAAATATCTTTACGGTTCGTCCACCAGCTGTTTGGGTCAAATTAGCATGAATAACAAGGTGAAGATTTCCTTTTTTTTCTCTGCATTCAGTCTGAATACACCTTACATCACGGCAACAGCAGTAGGCAACATCAGTGACAGGTGTTAGCTGATGATGCACCTGTGCACAGATGCAATCAGCTCCTTCTCTCTCCTGCTCTGCATCTCGATCTTGATGTCCTTCTCCTTCATCAGAGCACATCCTTCCTCCAGGCTCCTCTGCAGCTGACACACCCTCTTCTCCAGGTTCTTTGCTTTCTGCTGGACCTCCTCCTGCTGAGCACACACACATACACACACACACACACACAGGCAGACAGACACACACACAAACACACACACACACAGGGCTTGTGAACAGGCAAGGTAGGCAACTGCTTGGGGCCTCAGAGGTGGGGTTGTGTGAGGTAGTCATGCATAGGCAGTGCAACCCCACCTCAGGGGCCCTCTAACAGCCTGAGGCCCCAAGGTTGAGTGCTTTTCTAGACTGAATCTACTGCAGGTAATACACTTGCCTGTGCACGACTACCTCACACAACCCCACTTCAAATAACCACAACTATCACTTTAACTCCACAGCAATGTCTCCGAATGCATACACAATATTTTTTTCAGATCTAAAGACATCTCAATTAAACTGAACTTACTGTTACTTCCTATATAATTAGCATTTTTTTTCAAGCTAAAGCTAGTGAGAAAATCACTGCTGCCAACACGGGGCCTTTAGGGGTTTTATGTGTTGATGAGCACTGGCCTTATGATGTGGGTATATTGATTATTTATCATGTGCTAATGTTGAAGTTAGTTATTGAAGTTAGTTATTTCGGTTGTTATTGTTCTTTATAATCTATATTTTGAAATTTACAAGGTTTTCCACATTCTTTATATTAAAGCTATATTTTGAAAAACCTATTGTGAACATTTGGAAAAAAAAAAGTTGAGATTTTGTACATTTTTCATTGGTGTCAGATTATTTATTATATGAAGACAATGAACGTTGATTGGAGGGGACCCCTGGAATTTTTTTTTGCCTTTTTAGGTGCAGTCAAGGCTTTTGAGCACCTAACTTGACACAACATTGCGTGTGTGTGTAGTCGCCCTCAGTGCTTGTGGCCCCACACACACACTGAGGTCTTCACTGAATGAGGCTAACACCATTTTCCACCAAAGTTAGCAGGTATAAGCAGAACCTGCTAATAAAAGCTGATTGACTCCTTTTCCCCTGCCAGTCGAGTTTGTCTTTCTGTTCGGGCTGAGGACACACACAACTGCAAGGAGTGATGTCATCACATGCACTTACAGAGCACACACACAGACAGGGGAGAGAGAGTGAGCTGATAGCTGCTGTGTAAACTAGTAAAACAGATGTGTCTCATCTCATCCTCAGGTTGTTGCTCCTGTAAGTGTCAGAGCCTCTGTGAGAGACGCCTCCTTCAGTGATTGTGTGTTTTTAAAACTTATTTCTGGGCTGCAGCTTCACTCTCAGAGGAAGGTGTAACGGCAGTGTTCCTGGTATAACAGCACTGTGCTGGACAGGTGACACGTGTGTTACAGTGTCTGTCTCTGAAAGACGTCACAGCAGGAAAAGGGGTGAAAATTAACATGTTCACTCAGGTGTTGTGTTTACATCACTGCTGATCAGAGCCAGAGCTAAGAAACACTCAGGTCTACTACAGAGCTATGTGACCCAGGTGTGAATACTGATTGTTCCCTTTTCCATTGCCGACAAAAGCCTGATGTTAGTGGGTCTCTGGAAAAGGGGCTAGAGATAAGAACAAACAGAGCAGGACTGGCGTTGACAGGAACAGTAGATCAGGACTAGGCAACGTTAGAGATTTCAGTGATTTTCAGGAAGAGTCAAAGTACAACCTGAGAACTGGCTGTGTGAACCTACCACAAACAGCTCTGTGCTAACAGAGTAATAGGCCTTCAGACTCAGACTGTGGTCCTGCTTAGTAGCAGGGCCATCTGGGGCCAACCTTTTCCTTCAGCTGAAGCCATGTCCTGCAATTAACTGATTGGTTCAACACGTGTGGCTCTGTTCTCAGCTCTCAGCAGTTTTGTTTTTGTTCATTGAAATTTGTTCATTTTTATTCCTTTTATTAGCTTTATGTCTTATTTTTATCTGACTATTTATTATTTTTTGATCACATTTTATTCCTACTTTTTTGACAATTTTAATTTACACACCTTTTTATTGATCAGTTGTTGGTCTTAATTCTTTTATTTTATTAATAGTTTTTAATTCATATGTATCATTTATGTGTTTTTCATTTGTCTTTAATGTTTGATCTTTACACTATCCACATAATTTTTGTGGTTGCCACCTCCTTGATAATTGATGCTTTGTGCAGCACATTGTGCTTCCACCTGAAGTGAAATGTGTCGTATAAATAAAGTTGTGCTTTCACTTCAAAATCTTGCAGGGAGGAATGAATAAAGAAGGAACCGTGTGAGACAAAGAGCTGCAGGTGACAGGTGGAGTATCTCTACCTCTATAGAAGAGCCAAGCACAACTGCCACTAACACTTGGTTGCACTGGCAGACACGTAGCCACAGCCTGTGCTTGTGTGTGCGTATGTGTGCGTGTGTGTGCGTGTGTGTGTACCTGCTGGGCCTGGGCCTGCACCTCATCCAGTGTTGGCAGGTCAGAGAGGTATTTCTCCAGAGTCTCTATGCGCTGCTGTTTTTCTTGGCTCTGCTCGCTCTCTCTCTGACACTTCTTCTTCAGACTACTGATGTAGCGATCCCTCGTCTTTATCTGTGGACACAAACGCCTCAGAATTCATACACTGATGTGAAAAGCAACCAATGAGACAAAGTGCTTCCTGTGGGTCAACTCTGCACCTTCTCCTCCAGTTTTCTGATGTCCTCTGTGTATTTATTTGTGACTTGCTTGAATAACTCGTTCATATGGAGCACTTCCAGTTCAGCCACCGCCAGCTTCCTGCCGAGTTCCTCATCACAGCACAGCCTATCAGATGGCTGCTTGCACGGCGTCCTCATCGCTGACTCCTATTGGACAAGCGGAAGTTGTGCTTTTATTAAGAGAATATTTGATATGTGACCATCAAATAATGAATTTGCATATGCTCCTTCATCACAGAGGTGCAGCTTGGTGTTACCTTGGTATTTAGGATGTGGGGATCGTCAAACCAGCTTCTCTGGCTCTGCAGGACCTGCTGTGCTCTGAGCTCATTCTCTCTGATCCGCGCATGGAGCTGCAGGATCTGCTGCTTCTGCCTGAAACACAAAATCCTTCCTGCTTACAACACAATCACCTGTAAATATAGTGCACATGCTTTTGAAATCATACAGCCGCTGTGTCTGAAGACAGGCGATCAAGCCAATAGATGCAAAACAGGAGACGGGAAGCATCAGTGTTGGAACATACTGAGCATAGTGTCACAGGACATTCTAATAGTCTTATTTTCAAACATAAACGTCACATAAAATAAAATTGGTGAAAACTATATGATAAATTATACAGTTAGTTCCGACCGTGTAATTTGATTGGCTACATGTATCACTCCACTTAACCATTAATCAGCGTCACATTAACGGTCGTTATCTATCTTAGATTGTAACAAACTTTACATTTCCAGAAATAACATTTGTATTAAATGATGTCTGGTCGTCAGAAGAGGATGAAGGGAAGAAGCCTGGATACTTCAGCGCACACCTGAGGTAACGTGAAGACAAAGTAGCAAGCTAGTGTGCACTGTGCAGGAAAATGTTCATGTTTTGCTTAGCAACAGTCCAGTACCAGTCCAGTTACAGAACTATTTGTGTTGGCATAGCCAAATAAATGATGAAATATATGGCGTTTGGAGAACTGTTGTATAAAAGTAATATCACACTCAAGGTCATGATGCTGTATTGCTGTTCTGAGTATCAGCGATTGTCTTATGACCAAATCTCAGCCGTGCTGCTGTACAACATCTTGACCTCTTGTGTGATATTGCTTAAATATGTTTTTGAGAAGGGACAGGACTCTTGCTTAAAGGAAGATTCCAGAGTCTCTGGAACTTCCTGAATAGTTTTGGTTGCAACTCATGTAAACAGTTTATAAAAGAAATGTTAAAACATACTATTTACACATCTACACATTAACAGTGAACATGTGCTTGTGAAGCCTGAATTCATGGTAATAATTCAGTTTTAAAACATCTGAGTATCATTTGGCAGAGAGACCTGGGCTGTGATCTTGGCAATGAGGAATGGTTAAAAATATAATCTAACACTGGGAAATATATTTAGGAGGCTGAGGGAAAATGTATTTAGTATAATATAAAAGATAGGTTTTATTTTACTCCTTCTAAACTCCACAGGATGCATTTACTGACCAATAATTTGTGCTTGAAATGTCAGACAGAAATATGAAAATTTTTACATGCAATTTGGGAAAAGGTACTGGAACACATAGGGAAGTGGTTGGGCTTGATGATGCATGTATCACGATGACTGTGCTTATTGGGGGATAAATATATCAAAACATGACTGTGCAGTTTATAAGGATGGGGGTCATCACAGCTGCCTGAGTGATCTTCAGGTTATGGAAACGTCCTTCCTCTCCAGATCTTAAAACATGATGGATGGATGTTAGAAATAGTATCATATGACATAAAGACAATACCAACCATCCCCTCCACAACATTCTGGCAGGACAGAGGAGCAGCTAGAGGTGCAGCAAACGTCTCATCTCACTGTGCTGCAGAACAGAGAGGTTCAGGAGATCCTTTCTTCCCAGCTCATCATCTCAGCCAAAGGATGTGGACTAATCTAATTATTATTGTTTATTTCTTATTAACTGTTTTTGTTATTATCAACAATGAGCTAATGGACACATGAATTTTCCCTAGGGGATAAATAAAGTATCTATCTATCTATCTATCTATCTATCTATCTATCTATCTATCTATCTATCTATCTATCTATCTATCTATCTATCTATCTACCTACCTACCTATCTATGAACACATGACTGTTTTTTTGCTCACAGCATGAGTGGGACACTGTGATGATCCGGTTGAACTACTTGTGTAGGTCATAACCAAAGAAAATAACACTGTCTGTTTGTGTATATCGAAATAAATAAATAAAAACTTTCATGATAAATAATTCAGTTTTTCAGTGGACCGTTAAAAGGAAGTGACCAACTCAGGGTCAGATATTAAGAAGTCTGTTTGTTTGTTTGTTTCTCTGTAAAACGACATTAAAAGAGGAAGTAAAATGTTCCACTACACAAACACAGCAGAGGAGGGTCAGTCAGTCTTAGGATTCAGTTCTGCTCAGAGGCCACTGCTCAAGGCTCTTGGCTTACATTTGTGTGGGACAGCTCAGTGATATAGTTGTAGTGCATGGCCATGCAACGTTTTAAAGTTTGGCAGAAGATTTTAAAATCGATCCTAAAATGAACAGATAGAGACCTGACAGTGGCTTGAAGTTATCTTATCTTCTGGTTAAAAGCCTTGTAGCTGAGTTGTGTACAGTCTGTACAGAGTCTGTCTGAGGCTTTATGATTAATGCAGGTGGAGAGTGCACTGCAGTCCTCAACACATCAGGACAGAGGGGTGTGTAAGAGTCTCAGTGTTGTAGGCTGAATGTTTGCTATTAAATTGAGTCCAAGTTAATAACAACATGACTTGTCCAGTTAGTCCAGTCTTACCTGTGGACAGGTTTCTGACTTGTTAGAAGACATTTCAGTGACTGTTCAACAGTATTCTAACAGACTTATGGGAGCTCACGGATCTGAAAGGTCAGCTGGTGAAAAATGACATCCAAATTATACATGTGGAACCCTAAAGACTTTTCCACACGGTCTCAGATCGACTACCGGCTTGTCTCAATACTCCTTTTTTCAAATCTATTAAAAATGAAAAGCTGAAATCTCTCATTTAGAAAAATATTCAGACTCTGTGCTGTGGCTCCAAACTGTGGTCAGCTTGCTTCCTCCATCATGAGAACTGTAACATTTTATTAAATTGTGAATAATTGAGTGCGTGGCTTCTTTGAGTGACAGGTGGGTGAGCGTATTCTTGCCACAAACCGGTATGCACAAAAGTCTCAGCTCCACACATGCCCCTCCTCTTTGTCCATTTTTGGATTAGTTGTGAGTTAGAGGCGGAGTCAGAGGCGGAGTCAGACACTCTGGAGATAATGGCAGATAATAGCCTGATGGGTTTCACCAGGTAAAAGCTTTTTTTGTTTTTTGTGTTTACATGGAGTCTGTTGTGTGCGAGGAGCTGGTTGTTTGTTGAACTCCATTTCTTTTCTTTTTTTTTAAGCAAAGATAGCACAGTAGAGAGAGACAGGAAATGGGGAGGCAGAGAGAGGGGGAATGACACGCAGTAAAGGGCCGTCCGATGCGGGATTTGAACCGGGGCTGACTGCAGTGAGGACTGTGGCCTCTACATATGGGGCGCCTGCTCAACCCACTGTGCCACTCGATGCCCCTTGAACTCCATTTCTAAGCTAACATTAGCTGGTGTTGCACTCTATTGACGCTGTCAGGCACTAGAAGACAGGCACTGAGGAAACGCAGCAGGAAGTGAACATAAACGTCACAGCCTTGATTTTCCTGGAAAATTGGTGCCAAGTCCTGCACACAGAAATCAGTCCTCAGGCTGTTACAGGCAACAAAGAAAGTCGGGACAGGTCTGTTTTTGAAGATACATCACAATCCGTTCACACATTGACAATAAAAAAATGATTAATACATGTAAACTGCTTCAGATTCTTAAAGTGGCTTTAAATATTATTATCTTCATTTCCTGCTTTACACTGGGTTTGAACCATTAGACACAGTCCATAGTCCTGTGACAGATCCTCCTTCATGACGGCTCTGTGTTCAGTTTGTGTTGACACTGTTTATGAGGTACTGATTCAACAGGTCATTAAAGAGGACGGAGGTTGTGGTGCTGTTGAACTGTGTTGTGTTACTCAGATACTGTGTGTGTGTGTGTGTGTGTGTGTGTGTGTGTGTGTGTGTGTGTGTGGTACCTATCTATCTCCAGTTCTCTCTGTCTCAGCAGCCCCTCTTTAACCTTCACCAGTGTGTTGACAGGAAGGGAGGTCCCAGTCAGCATCTGGTAACAGACAGAAACACACACAGGGCACAAGTACATGATGAAATCATGTAATGACATCACAGTCTTGTGTGAAGAGTGATTTCTGTGGACATGAACACCTACCTCTAGGAATGTAAATTATAAACAACACTCTTAATTGATTGCTTTTATGTTTTTCTTGGCAGCCATTTTGTTTATGAGTATTTCTTCTGCTCACTTTTTGAGCACCTAAGTAGTCCTGCAGCGTTTGTCATAGAACCTCCATTCAAATGTGAAAAGGTGCAGCTCGATGGGGAGACTCCAGACAATACTTTTCTCAGTGATATGTCTGATCATTTCTGAAATATTCAACATTTTGTTGACAATTTTTCCCATAGAAATTAATGGAGGTGAATGGATGTTCAGAGTGGGAGAAGTTGTTAAACTGGAAAACTTGAACCCCCTCAGTGGCTCACCTGGTAGAATGCGTACCACACACTAGTCCTCATGGCCACAAACTTAAATCTTCACACATAATTTCTCCCTGAACGTAGACAAATTATTCTTCTTTCACACAGTGATACCAAAGCACAGTGACTCAGAGAATTTGAGCTTTGACTTTCAAAGGAACAGGAGCGCCATCACCCCACAGACTGCAGCACATATCAAGAACCAGATAACCTGTTGTATCTTCCACAATTTGACACCACAAACAAACAATTTATATTCAACAGAGTCCCTTCTGTCACACAATGTAATACTTACAGGAGTTACAGTCTTTGACTGGTAAACCTGAGTTTGAGAGGTGTCTCTCAGCTGAGGAAAGGAAAGGAAAGGAAAGGAAAGGAAAGGAAAGGAAAGGAAAGGAAAGGAAAGGAAAGGAAAGGAAAGGAGACATGCCGTCCCACAATTCCTTGCTGCTGCAACATTTAAAACAATGCAGGATTGTAGTTTCACCACAGCAGAGCCACATAAATGAAGAAACATCAGAGCAGCTGTTTTATGTTTACGACACCATCCAGATCTGATGGAAATCCTTGAATATAGATTTCCCCTCTTTTAAATCCAGTTAGGAGTCATCGTGAAGAACAAGCATATCATGATTATCATCATCATAACAATCTCTACATAAATGTCATTTCAAAACTGCTCACTGCTCTAAAATATGAATTTTCTCTACTTAACAAATGTATAAAAAGTCAAAACTCTATATAACCTACTGATGTCTGAATATAATTGACTCTGGCCCTTTACTCAGATGCTTATATCTTTTATTAATGTTTTAATGGCTCAACTCTTTCTACTTGTACATTTCTATCTGTCATCTTATTTCAACATTTCAGTCCTGTTTGCTTTGTTCTGTGGGTAGGAAAGGAGGATTTATCCTCCATGTGTTATGAATAAAGTTAGTTAAAAAAATCTTAGTGTCAGTGCAGTCAGATTCTTTTCCTAAGTCCTAATGAATTCTTGTAAGGTTGTATTTGTTTTGCATGTTGGCGACTTTGGTTTAAGGATGTTAAGAAAGTAAACCTTAGGTAAGCTGCTGACCTTCGGGGGAGCAGGATACCAAGGAGTCCATCATACATCTGGGTTTTATGGTTATATTGTTGTTTAGGAGTTTATCTACATCCCGCAGAGATTTAGTGATGCTCTCCCTTCCAGGAGGATGTCAGCAATAAAAGTGAAACACAGAGAGAAAGGTCTTGAGGTTAACAGATGATAGTTACCATACCCAGATCAATTGAGGATATAAGCAGCTCAAGTTCTGTCATTCAGTGAGAGACTTGGTGTACCCAGCACCAGCTCTGTCCTTCGTGCATCAATAAACCAGCCAAATTGAAGTGTTGTCTCGTTGGTCTGATTTTTACACTTTTCCATCTCTCGGTCACAAGAAATCATCTTTTCAATTCTGCTTCACATCTTTGATCACCATAGCAACCTCTGCTGAGTCAGATTAGCTGATTAGATAGGTAGATAGACAGATACTTTATTAGATTAGACGACCTCTCTGATGTCTGTGGTGCTTAACTGATGTTTCTGTCAAAATCCAGCTTCATATATGCTACACACTGTTCCCACACTACACACACACACACACACACACACACACACACACACACACACACTGCTATGTCTCTGTGAGGATAATATGTCAATTTAAAAAGTTGACACGGTTTAACTTCAGCTTTTCCAGAATCCTTTAACCCCCCTGCAGTTTCTTCAGAAACTGCATTGTCTAGTGAATCATTGTTCTTCTATAAAACATAAGATTTGAGAACATGCAGCTTTTTTTTATAAAACAAACAAAGCAAAACAGCCCCTTTCATTTGGACTCCTGTTACAGTCTTCTGTCAGTATGAGTGAATTTACTGACCAGCATCACTGGTTAAATGGTTTTTGGACCATATTCCAAATTATTTTAAGACTGCTCTCACCTGGTTAAGCCCTGGTTCCTGCTGATGTCCCTGTTGCCATGACGAAGGCCCATCTCCACCACAGCCCTCTGTTCCCATACCACTGATTTGACCAGGTTCACTTCCACGCTCGGCTTTGGGTCTATACTCCATCTGCTCCGTCAGCCACATCTGGGTGCGAACTGCAGGCTGGATCGGGGAGCCTCTGTCAGTCTGGTGACCCAGTGTTGAGTCCGCTTGTTTGGGTAAACTTAGGCCATAAACCTGTCCCCCTCCCCGGCCCAGCTTAGCTTCTGGTAAAGCACTATAGTTCATGTCCAAAGTGTTGTGTCTTACTGGTGAGGACAGAGCTGAGGAAAGAGACCGGCCTGCGTCCAAGCCGGTGGATCTACTGCTGTGGTTGTAGCGGTAGCAGGGGCCAGCGCCAGGCGAGCGCTGCAGCAAGCTATGGCAGAGCAAGGATGAGGATAAAGGTAGATAAAGGTCCACATTTGAACCAAGAGGTTCCTTTCTATACCCATAGAGCAGACCTCTGTCCAGGGAGCCTTGTGAATCTGAGTTGTATTGATAGCCTGATGTTCTAGTGGAGCTCTTTTCAGCTCCAGAGGACAACTTGGTGAGAGAGGACCACCTCCGGATGGGCTGATGGTCTTTCATGTCTAGACAGCTCGGTGCACCCAGGGGAGACATGGCTGGCGTAAGCAGCTGGCAGGACCTGCTCCACTTACCTGAGCTGCTGGGTGAGCAAGGTATTCTGAAACTGGTGTTGGGTGAGGAGGATGGGGATGGCATGACGTGGACAGTGGGGATGCCATCATCATCCTGGCCCAAGTGATGCTGGGACAGTGGCTGGAAAGACAAAGGAGTGGTACTG
The DNA here is from genome assembly GCF_002260705.1 of Seriola dumerili. Taxonomy (NCBI): domain Eukaryota; kingdom Metazoa; phylum Chordata; class Actinopteri; order Carangiformes; family Carangidae; genus Seriola; species Seriola dumerili. The sequence goes on along the minus strand of NW_019174280.1, from coordinate 1,062,526 downwards.
GAGCTGGAGTCGTCTGTAGGGAGACATACAGATGAAGACAGTGACTCAGACATCATCATCATCAGCAAAACAGGCATACCAACATTACAACATAAAGTATGAGGAATTTTCGAGAATCGTGTTCGAGAAGCAGAAACTTAAAACATGACAATGATGCAATTGTCTAAAGGTCAGCTCAGACAGACCATCAGGTTCTTGGTCTCCTCTCTTCTCCTCTCTTCTCTCTGATGTCTCAGTCAGTCCAGGTCCAGCTCTAAAGAGTCCTGGTTGTTCCAGACTTCTTCATGTCAGAATGATAGAGACCACTGTTCTTCTCAGGAACCTTCGATGCAGCAGAAATGTTTTTGAGCCTCCTGTCTCTGAGCTCTGCAGCATCCTTCCTCCTCATGGTTTCTGCTCTGATCTGCATCGTCAGCTGTGAGACTTTATATAGACAGGTGTGTGTCTTCACACATCATGTCCAATCAGCTGAGTTCACCACAGGTGGACTCCAGTCAGGGTGTAGAAACAACTCAGAGATGATCCAGAGAAATGGAGGAGCCTGAGCTAAACTTAGAGTCAGAGTAAAGTGTCTGAATACTTTTGTCAATGTGAGATTTCAATCTTTACTTTTTTAATAAATTCAGTTTTCACTGAAGTGTGGAGGATTGAGAGAGACTGAGGAGGGAACATTTTTCTTTTTATTTAATCATAAAACTGTAACAGAACAAAATGTGAAAAAACTGAAGGAGTCTGAAGACTTCCTGAATAAACTGTAAAAATTAGTTAAACATTAAAATGTAAACAATGAAAATTTGTCTTTTTCACGACTAACTGAAAGCAGACAGTTACACAGACCACCATGATGCTGTGAACTAACTCCATCACACATCCAGTTCAGGAGCCTGTACCACAAAGTTGCTGGTTCACTTTTAAATGGGGTAGATCACCATGGTAACCAATGCTGCATGGAATCATTTTGCTGTTCCACAGCTGTATCTCAGTTCAGAGGTCTCATCCTTCAGAGCCTGCATTAGAAGACCAGCTGCAGCACGAGCCTGTCCCATTCTGAAGGCTCCTTCTAATGCAGCACAGAAATGCGTCACTCACGGAGTATCCACTTGTTGGATCCTTCGTTTCCCAAGATTCGTTGTGCACCAGAGATGAATCACTTTTCAAAAAGGGGAACAAGGTGCACGCAAATGAAACAGCGGCTGAGGATAAATATGAAATCCTCTGTAGACCAGACCGTCTCATCTTGGTTTGGCCTTTGCTGTATATACAGTCTTCAGAGGCCATGCCTTCATAGACCGCATGCTCTAAAGGCTGGGACACAGCTAATCATTAAGCTAATATTAGAGAAAATCAGTAAGAAAAAGGAGATTTGTGTGGAGAGCAGATGTGAGCAGAGCTACATAGAAAACAGAAATCAGAGTGATTGGAGACGGAGCAGCAGCTTCAATGCTGGAGTTTTCTGGAGATAAGCAACATGGGATTTCTCTACTAAGTGTGTGTGTCAGCAGCAGCGCTGTAATAAATAGACAGGACATCTTACCTTCCACACTGTCAGAGTAGTAAGTGCCAATGCCAGTGTCACCACTGTCAGATACTGTGCTGTGTCGGCGCCCACCAAAGATACTGCTCCCAGGGCCAGGGGGGTTGCTGTGCCAGGCTGATTCGGTGCCAGGGACCCATCCTGGAGAGCCACCACCACTGGAGCCTAAACAACAATTTTAAAAAGCTGTTACACAAGTTATTCAGTTACAAACCACTGGGCTTATCAGATGGGCCTGAAACAACTTCTTTCTGACAGTCACCGGTTTAGTTTTTTTCTCTCAAAATTGAATTTAGATTTTTAAATTTTTGTAGTTTTCTTCAGAAACTGGAGTCTTCTTGGGTATTTAGACCAAAAACAGGACAAATGGTTGTGTGATGGATTCATGAGTTTGAAGGCTTGAAGATGCCATAACACCGCACAGTGGTTTAGAATACTTGGAATTCCCATTACAAAGTCAGTCATCAGAAATGTGTCATCACACTGACCTACTGGATATGTTGTCCAACAAATTCAGGATCATTGAACCTGACCCAGCCTTTTCCAGAGCCCTCTGCCCCCTCTGCACAACCTTCATTCAAATGAAGGAGGGTGCTGTGTTTTTTTGTCTGAATGTCGCCTCAGTCACATACTGAATGGTTTTCCATGTTTTCTGTGTAAGTGAACTGCAAACTGTATGAACACACAGGTGAATAAAGACAATAGCATGAGAGTCTGCAGCTCACCTCTCTGTTCACTCTTCCACTGACAGTTGATTTTGGGCGTATGTTGGTAAAATTCAGCCAAATGTTTTCAAGACCTCAGCCTCAGATGAGAAACATTCATGGCCTCTCGTTACGTCACATGAAAATGATCCCAGTGAGTTCTATGCATTTAGCTAAAAGATAAAGTACTGATACCCAGAGATGCAGCGTCAGGACAGGCAAACCAGGGAAATGTTTGGGGCCCCAAAAATCTAATTGGGAAAAGGGGTCAGTGATGGCCCCTCATATTGACAAATTTTGCAATGACAAGTGTAAACCCCCATAAACCTCCCATAAATACACTATAGAGTGCACCACCGCTGCCCCAAAAACTCCCCAACTGGGGCCCCTGATGATGTGTGTGTCTCCCAATGAGAGGATGAACACAGTGTTTCCCATTCATAGGCTCCACTTGGGTGCCCAGGTAGATTAAGACCTGATTAAGACCCACGCAGGTAGATGAAATCACTGGGTTTCAATTTAGGTAAATCTAACATTAGAACACCTTATTTCACCTTTTTCAAACTCAACAATTTTGGCCACACACACACACACACCTTTTTTCAGCCTTTTGTCACCTGCCTTGGCAACAATCAACAATCACAGTCAGATTGCCCAGCTGCTCATAATGCATTGTTTCCACTAATAATGTTTTCAGCCTCTCCTCCCTGTATGTGCCAACACCAGCAGTCACCAAAACTGCAACCAGTTTGTTGGCTTTCAGTCTGTAGCCATGCAGATCGCTCTGTGAGCTGCATTCAGACACAGCATGGCTATGAGCTAAATGCTAACATCACCAAGCTAACATGCTTGCATGCTTCTGTTTAGTGGCAGGTCAAGAATTGTGTCATTTTAGGGGCATAAAGGCCATTGAGTAATGTGATGCCAAAATAAATAACATGACTTTCTGATTATAGAAGAAGAAAATAAAACAAATGACATGAATATAAATTATTCACTTTTCAATATAAATAAAAAAGACATATTTTAAGATGCAGTCCCTTATCATGTATCAACTAAGATGCATCATGTAATCAGAATCTATAAATTTCTAAACATATTTCATGTCAGAGAAACTTATCACTTTCTGCAGATGAATGTAAGAACAGTCTTCAAGAAACCATTTTGCACAATCAAGTTATTAAAGTTAAATATTGTACCTATAGTTTTTTGTGACTGTGAGGACACAGTCACAAAAAACTATAGGTACAATATGAAAAGGACTGGAGCTGGTCAGTCTGTCCTTGATTCAGCTTCTACTGTTCTGAGAGCAGTTGATGATATTGCAGCGTCATACACATGTGCATGGAAACTAAACTTGCGCATTAAGTGTTAAGAGGCAGCAGGAGCAAGTAAATGAGCAGATTGCAGAGAGAGAGAGACAGAGAAAGAGAAAGAGAGGTGATACTGTCGACCGGAGCAAAGAGTTAACTAGTTAGTTAGCAGTTAGCAGTACAGTACATGCGCACAACCAATCCAAGCTGCAAGCACTGCTGCAGTGATGCTGTTAAACCTAAAAAACCTGGAGATTTCATCAGTAGCATGGGCACAAAGGCCATGGTGGCCATAAGGCATGCAATTTTTTCCAGGGCATCACAGCCAGAAGGAAAGCCACCTTGTTTAGTAGGTGTAATATTAACCTTGTGCACCATTTTAGTTTAACATGTTAGCATGCTAACATTTGTTATTTGGCACTAAACACAAAATACAGCAGTGGCTGATGGGAATGCCATCTTAAGCAGACCATGAATGTCTGTACACAATGTAGATATTTCAGTTTGGACCAAAGTGGTGGATTAACTTGCCGACACAGTGACAGAGCTGGGCCACACTCAGGTCCTCACACAGCACTTTTCCTGCTTTGCTGAATGCAGAACTGTCATCGTCCACAGGCTCAGGGTCTGAGACATCACAAATATCCAGCACGTTTGATCTGAACATATTCTCTCCAGAGGAAGTTGCCTTGCTGATGGTGTGTACTCAAGCTAGTGCGTCTTAGGCAGGAACACTGTATTGGTCATAGGGAGACAGCAATAATACTGTGGAGGGAGACACATTCACCATGTGTGTCTCTTGGTGAATAAGGCCCATGTAAAAAGTAAAAAAATGCCCGTCACAATGTCACAAAGACCAAGTTCACGTATTCAAATGTCTTGTGTTGTTCCACCATGAGTCCAGAATCCAAAGATTTGTGGTTTAATGTCACAGTAGACCAACAAAACCAGCAAATACTCACCTTTCACAAAAAGGAACATGACATGTTTAGGCTGTTTTGCTTAAAAAAGTACTTCAATTATCAATTTATTATCAAAACTGTTAATTTTCTGTTTGACTGACAAATTGATTCATCTGACTGTCTTGTGTATCTGCAGCTAATATTTCCTCCTATACTCTCCATACTATCAGAATCAGAGTCGCAGTCCGTCCAGGTGGATGTACTGCAGGTGTCACAGCATAATTATGACACTCTGAATTAAAGGTTAAAATAGTGTGATGTGGTGACAGTATTCAGCAGGGCAGGAACTGGTGCATCAAATCAATAACACATTACTGTAAAAGTAATCTGATTACAGTAATCTGTTGCAGTGTAGCACTTTATGATCTGTTCTCTTAGATCGAAGGCAGCAGGAAGTACAACGTCAGAAAAGGAGTTCATGAAGAATTTGTTTGACACTTGCTGTAACTGTCCCTGTGTAATAAATATGGACACTAATGATGATTTTGTTTTGATTGACATTGCACATCACAGCTGTGACTGATCACTCACTCAGTGACGATCTGTCTGTGTTGAGCTGGATCACCTGAGCACCGCGAGAACAGCTGATGAACCAAGATGTTTTCCTGAGGAGCTTCATGTAGCCGCGTAGCTCAGTATCAGATTCAGTATCAGTATCAGTTAGTGTGTGTGCTAGCTGCTCTGCTGTAGCTGCTATCGGCCTTTAAGACAAAATCACCGCATCCGGTCTGCTGTAGCTTCGGCATCATGCGGTCTCTGAATACCGTTATCTTACCTGTTTTATTAGACTCGTATCCATCCTCCAAATCTCCTTTGAACCACATTTTGAGGTCGGTGGGTTTGATGCCACAGCGGGGGACCGGCAGACTGATCAGAGGACAAAGGGAAAAAACAAGGCCAGAGTGTGAAAACACGGCGATCGCATCATTCAGACGTTATTCTACAAAACACGCAAATCCATATGAGGAGGTCCTCGGCCTCTAAACCAGTCCGCTACATAACGGAACCCCTCCTAAATCAAGCCTGTACGTCCTGAGCTAACGTCCTCTGAGTGGAAGTGATCCCAGCAAACTCCTCCTCCTCAGCTCTGCCGCAACACTGCCAGCACGGCACGGAACGGCACGGCAAGGACCGAGGATATTCATGTCACTGCAAAATAACGGAAGCTTCTGTAAATGTCTATTCTTGCAATTACGTTACAGCTCTGCGCATACAGGAAGCAGAGCTGTGTGTGTGTGTGTGTGTGTGTGTGTGTGTGTGTGTGTGTGTGAATATATGAAATTGCTCTAATTTCAAATATTAGGTTTCATATATCATTTTTACATGTGTTTTTATATACTACATTCATGGGATGACTAAATAAATGACTGTGTAAACAAAGCCCTCTGTTGCAGAATGAATAGAAATGTCGACTATGATTTGATGGTTCATATTTCAACTGTTATTGTTAATCAAATTTCCAAAAGTGAATCTGTATCTGTTCTCCTGCATGTCCTGCAGTTTAGCACCATGTCATTCACTTGTTGACTAAGCCCAGCCCACCACTCAGAGTGGGGAGCTCCTTCTTTGTATTTCACCATACCTTGGTGTCCCTTGTGTAGTTTTGCTAACTAGCAGGATGTACCACATACATACATACATACATTGAATGGCTGGTAGCCATCTGGCATGCTGACACCTGATTACCGTATGCAATCTCCTGTATCTGAAAAAGTGTATAGAGGCCCCACACCTACTATACCAAAGTTTATTTACCCAGACCCCTGTGAGTTTGCAAGGCTTTGCATAGCTTTAGAAAACCTACTCCCATCTAATGCCTCAGAACTCTTCAAGCATCAAATACTTGTAGACTGGAGGTAAAAGCTGATGTCTGTCTGAACTCAATAATGTGGGAGAAAAATGCATTGATTGTAGATGTAAATTACCTCTGCTGCGTAATTATATATATGGAAACAGGAAAATAAGTAAAAAACTAAGTAAAAACCCAACAATGCTGGGGGATACTAAATATGAGCTATTAGACCATAGCAAGACATTGGCAGGCAAATGTGCAGCCGGTCACACTCAAACACTGGCACGTAGGGGATAGGAATATGTTGTCACCTATAATACTCACTCATAACATACTTATACTCATAAAACATAGTGTGTATAGAAAAAGAAGAAAAATTACTCATGCATATGTAAGTTCCAAAGTGACAGCTTTGTGACAGTTGATGACTCAGCATGGGTGACATATGGGGGTTTCATCTCTGGTAACAGCTGATCGTGTTGGTGTCAGCTGACGTCTAATGCCTCAGACACCAGAGAGCGGTCAGGTCTTCTGATGATGGCTAAATAATGGGCTCACTAACAGTAAAGTTTGTCTAAGTTTGTTTCAATTTGTTAAAACTAACCTATGTAATAAGCAACTGGCTCTCCTGAGATACTTTAATCACCAGGATGAGGGAGGTTTTGAAGACATAATACTGTGACACCAAACCTCCCACTTTAACAACACCTTGGCTGGGTCATTGCAACCTGGTGTGGCTCAGGAGGGGAGCATAGGAGACTGAGCAAAAAACAGAAACAAAAAATATAACCCTTCAGTGTCTGAAACCAGATGGCCCTAGCATGGTGCTGCCGGTTCACCCCCCCCCTCCCCCCCCACATGTCAGTATATAATGATAGTTTTTCCTTTGTCTGTGGGTGACTTTTTAATGTAGGATGTCTGCTTGACTTGTGTTATCTGAAGCGCCCGTAGCTCCGGTGTGCATTGTGTGGATGCCATTATGTAGTACCCTGTTTGACCAGCGGTTGTTGACATTGGACTGTATGTAACCTGGTTAATATATACAGTGGGGTCCAAAAGTCTGAGAGCACTTGATAACTTGGTTGCCCATACACCCTAAAAAATAACTCAGTGGCTTTGTAAATATCACAATAATAAAAAATATACTTCCTTAATAGAATCTTTAAATATCACTTAAGTGATTGTTTGAATAAGGCAAGCCAAAATAAATGTTTAAAAATCCAACAGTTAATTTTGTCTTAAATTCACATCCATCATTTCTTGTGTACTTCACAAAGAGAAATTAGTATTTGAATATCAAATTATATTTTTAAGATATACTTAATGTTTTTGGAAAATTCCACCAAAATATTTGGGAAAGGAGTAATAATACTGATCAGTTTCAAGAGCTAAACTTATTACTCATTCCAAATCAATATTCCTAATTTTCTTCAACATTAATTTATGAAGCTGAGTAGAATGCCAAGACGTGGCTGTAATTAGCAAGAGCGAGTCCTCATGGGTAATCTGCTTCTGCAACATGTGGCTACAAGCAAGGAGTCATCGATTGTGACAAGCACCAGCTGGAAAACTCCTTGGAAACCCTAGTAAGTGGCCAGCTAGCAAAAGTTTAAGTTTTTTGGGTTGCTTTTTGATTTCACACTGAGGCTCTAGTGTTAAGAACCAATGTTTTGGTTCAGTTTGCATGGAGAAGAGGGGCTATTTAGAGACGGGTCTGTTGTCAATGAGGTCAGATATCAGTGAGACGTGTTCAGACTTGGCTGGGTCTAATATAATTTAAAAGCATAAGTGGCTGTTTAACCTTTAATAGGTAGTCTGGATATATATTGTAGCGATCTGTAATTCAGTTCTGGACTAGTGAAAATTAACATTTCAGATACCCGCAACATCATGCTTCTTTAGACGAATGATGTCACTTCTGCAGTTTGTGCATATTGGGCTTTCAATTTCAGATATCCACAAATGCATTTTTGTTGTCCAGAATGATCACTTTTCATCAAAAAAGCAATTGCAGATATCTGAAATTGATATCCCTATACAGATGACTGACAAAAGGGACCTAAGTTGTCCTCAGAAGAATGATGTTGTGGATATTGGAAATGCTCATTTTCATGAGGATGAATTAAATCATGGATATCTGCAATACAAACAGCTTTCCATAGTGTGGTTGAGGTCCATTCATCATATTTTTCTTAAATGTTCATCATTATTATTATTATTAGAAAAAAAGAAATCTTAAGAGGGGGGCCCTACTCGCCCAACTTAGGTTTTGTCATATTTTTGAGGGAACACTTGAGCATGTTGAGTTGATTTTGTTTTTTTCAAGCATGTTAAATATTTTAATTATCTGTTTCACAGCAACGACACCTCTAAGGGAGAGAAGTTGAACAAATATGATAAAACAGAGGAGGTAAATATTATCCATTTATCATAGTGTTCCAAGACTATTAAATGTGTAAACATTGAAACAAGGATATTTTATAGTTCCGTTTATACAAGTTTAGGAAAGCAGTGAATGAGCCAAATGAATTGCACTTTGATTTTAAACTACTAGTATTTATTTATAGTCTAACTAGTATTTATAGGATACATTAACAGTGACTACTAGTTACAGATATTATTCAGATATATTCCTGAAACACTGGGTTATTCATATTAAGCATCTACCTCAGCATTGTCTGCTGCTATTGCAAATCCTGGATATGAATGTGGCAACTCCAGTCATTTTTATTGACTGTTTTCCAATCTTTTGTGCACACCTATGGCTATAACAGGAAGAACCATATTGATAATGTTGACCACATGACCACAATTTCCTCTAGTGCCACCATCAGGCCAAACGTTAAGTTTGTGAACAACAATGAGCAGCACTTTTGTAACACTATTTATCTCTTTTTTAGGTGGCAGCTTATGGGATGGCAATGTAAGCTCTGTATGTTTGTGGCATCATCCAAAGAGGCACTTCTGAAGCATTATCGAGTCAAGCATGGTCTGCGCACACACTTGTATAGATCCCACAATTTGCAGGTAACTGAAGAATGTGAAGTTGTGCAATCTTTCAGATGTCAAATTTGTGACTCCTTTTATTCTAATACCAAAGACTATTTTCAAGATATTAACTCCCACTTGAAAAGACATGAAAACATATGTGCTTTTGTTAGATGTGATTTCAAGACAAACATATATGGAACTTATGCAACGCACAAAGTAGAAAACATAAATCTTATTTGTGGAAAGACAAATTTGATCGCAAAACAGCCAGTTTTTACTGAGAATGAACTTGACTTTACAGTGTTGGAGTCACATGATCATGAGGACATAGACACCACCTCGAGTTGGGTTGTGAAAGGGATTCTGAAAGTGAAATCGTGAAAAATATTGGTTCTCTCTTGATAAAATTGGAACGCATCTATAACATATCTGGCAAATGCATTGGTGACTTTGTAGAACAGCTTCAGTTTATCTGTACATCATCAAATCAGTATATTCCAAAGTTAGTTTGTAATATTTTTACAGAGAATAATTTTGTTGTTGATTAAGCCATTCTCAGTGAATTGGTAGACAAACTGTGTCAATCTAATCCATTTAGTGCAGCTTTTGGTCCAGATGGTCCTTTTTCTTCAAAATTTAAGAGGGGAAAATATTTTAGGGAAACTTCAGTATAATTGAGCCAGTAGAATATTTTGGATCCAGAGGAGAATTGTAGCTTTCAGTATGTCCCTGCTCTTCAGTCCTTACAGCAGTTATTGCAAAATGAAAACATTATGAACAATGTATTGACTAAACATTCAAACCCTTCACAATTGGAATCCTTCCATGATGGGAAATATGTCAAGCTAAATTAATGTCATGCTAATGAAGAGTTGAGTATTTCACTTATACTCTATATAGACGATTTTGAAATCTGCAATCCTCTTGGAACTTTGATAAAAAAGCATAAAGTCACAGCAGTGTACTGGGTACTTAGTAATGTACAACCTGAACTTGTCAGGCCTGGACTAAAAAGAGGACTCAGATGCAGAGTGACAATTAGGCAGACTTTATTTAAATATTCCTACCTCGAGAGAGAGTGACAAATAAAACCAGCTATGAAAATTATGCTTTCAAGACAAGACTAATCCTATCAGGTGAAAAAATCTAATAAACAAAAACCACTCCAAATGGAGGGACAAAACTGCTGAAACAAAAAGGAATAAACGAACAGAAAATCACTCCACAAGGAGGCTACAAAAACTGCTATAAACTTGACAAACAGAAAACTCTTTACTATGAAAATACAAACAAAAAATCACTCGCTTGGAGGTAAAGAATAAGTACGATAAGGCAGAGACAAGGCAAGGCAAGAACTGTGATAACTGGCTGGGGTGCACAACTGGAACGAGACACTCTGGCACAAGACAAAGGGAGACGCAGACTATAAGACACATGAGGGCAAATGGGAAACAGGTGGACACAATCAGGAATCAGGGAAGACACTCCGACAAGTGACACACGAGGAAGGGCAAGTGACCTGAAACGAGAGGAGAGTTACTTTTCAAAATAAAACAGGAAATGACAAGACATGGAGACAGGACAAAACCCCAACTTAATCTCACCGTGTGACAGAACTGATATCACAGCTAACATCAATTTATTTGTCTTTCCTTTGTAAAGCAAATGATGTAAAATAAATTTGGCTATGAAACTGTTCCGGAAAGGAAGGAATTTTTCTGCCTCAGGTTGGTGAAAATATCAGAGGAACTGTTTTTTGTGTTTCAGCAGAAAATCTTGGAGCTCATTCTTTGAGTGGACTAGTAGAAAACTCTTCTGGATATTATATCTGTAGGTTTTGTATCGGGAACCATTCTGACTATCAGTAAAAGGAAGTATGTTCTGGATCTTTTCCATCAAGAACAAAAGAGGACTATGATTTTCATGTTCAGTCTGTAAAGGGAAATCTTGCTCTGGTACACTGTTGTGTTGTGAAGAAAGGTTGTCCCATAAATGGGAAGTTAAGTTATTTCCATTTTGTAACAGGGTACCCATCAGATGTTCTACGACCTTTTTGAAGGCATAATTCTGTTTGAACTGGCACTATGTCTTAATGTTTTCATCCGTAAGAAGCATTTCACATTGACTGAACTTAACAAGTCCAGAACTCAATTTCCATACAGAAGGACTGATAAAACTGATCACCCCCAAACTATCCCAATAAATTTTTGCTCTCGCAAAAGCATTGGTGGCAATGCAACCGGAAATATGGACATTATTATATTGCCATTCATTACTGGTGCAAAAATTCCACTGAATGATCCAGCATGGCAAGTTCTTATGAGTTTAAAAGATATTACTGAGCTTGTAGTATCTCCTATTCATACTGAGGACAGTATTTGTTACCTGGACAAACTAATATCAGAACATTGTCATAGGCAATTGGAAGTTTTCCCAGATCTCCAAAACACCATTTGGAGCATTATCCTGATAAGATAAGGGGATTTGGACCTTTGGTTGGCCTCTGGACTATGCGCTTTGAGGCAAAACATAGTTTCTTCAAGCCAGTTGTTAGATACACAAACAGTTTCAAAAATGTATTGTTGTCACTTGCTTCAAGGCACCAAATGATGATGGCATACTATTCACAAACAAATGCCTTCAAACCTGCAATATGTGTCACTAAAACATAATTTCTTCCATTAGAACTACTTGATATGCAAATGCAGCAGGCTTTCAAGAACATTTGTCCAACAGAGACCTCTGTGAAGTTGTGTAGTGATACACCATGGAACTAAATATGCTGCTGGGATGGTTTTGCCTTATGGGTCAACTGGTGGTTTACCTGATTTTGTTGAGAGTTCACAGATTGTTGTTGTTGACAGCAATCTCAGTTTCTGGGTGAAAATACTTAACAGCTGGTATGATGAACATTTTAGGGCATTTATGTTGGAACAGCAGGGAAAATGACCCTACTACAGCATAGTGAATTGCAGACACATATCGTTTGACAGCATACTTTGTGGGAAGCAAACGCATGGTGACATTGAAACGTCACATTGTTTGCCAGTAACAGGTGAAAAGATTGCTGAAGCCTTCATTCAGTTTGTTGATTTTTCTATTTTTGTCTAGATGGATTTGGTTGCCTTGAAAGTTGCTATAGAGCACCGGAGTGAGAAGCTTACACTGTCTAAAGCAATACCCAGCACTGTGGAACAATCACACAGACTGTGAAGGAGACATTTGGACTCAGCGAGGATTTTACCCTGCATTACTTGGATGAGGACTTTGGTGATTACGTCACACTCCATTCTACCAGCCAGATTAAACACAAGGGGACAATCAAAGTTGTGATAATTCCATCAGTAGTACTTACATTCACTTCTCAGACTGAAAACCAGACAGATGTTAGCACTTTGAATGACAGTTAAAGCTCTGCAATTGATACAAGAGATTACCAGAAATGGCACATCAGTATCTTCACAAGACACTGTTTTACTATCCCCTCCTGGAAAACCTCATAGGACACTACAGCCAGATGAAATTATCATTCCACTTTTCTCTATGGCAACAGAAGCAATATTGAGGAATGCCAATGTAGAATTTCTCAAAGATGGTACTGTGCTGAACAATGTTACAAGTGTTACGGGGTAGTTATGAAAAATCACTTACAGTGTCATATCAGTGAATCCAGTCATTACGCGTCTAATATATCAGCTAATATATAGATTAAAAAACAATTGCGTTCGAGAACAAAGGCTGACAAGTGACCAATAACTGCCACACAGAATCACAAAATCCAAATATCTTGATGTGTGAAAACAAAGACTCACCTTTATATCGTTAATTCACTTTTCCAACTAACTTTTGTACATTGTACGGTGTTTGCATTAACCTAGCAAGCATCCTCGTTCCTGAGACACAGCTCGACCGCGCGGAGAGTGCACATACACAGCAGTGACGTCATTCAGAAAAAACAAACTTTTGGGGTTTTTTGTCGGCTTTGTTGGACATATAACCTATAGATTACTGAGAATTATTCAGTTTGGAGCATTTCTACTTTAACTGGCGCAACTTCTCTAGGCCTCAGAAGGTGGAGAAGCAGCCGCTCCAGGTCTTCATGATGTGTGATGTGAGGGCCACCGGTCTGTTGTCATTTATCTCAGCCGGTCGTCCTACTTTAGGGACCGGAACAACACATGATGTTTTCCACAGGACCGAGACCCTCCCTGTTTGAAGGCTTAAGTTAAAGATCCTCTGGGAAGGCTTAGCCAGCTGGGCTGCACACCATCCAGGCCTGTTGCCTTTCCAGGACGTAGCCCCTTGAGCTCCACCTTCACCACCTCCACTGTAAAGGACAGGAGACTTGACCCCAGTGTGGAGGGAATTGCAGCTGCAGTGTCAGGTTGTGGAGGAGATGCCGTAGGAGAAGCTGCAGCTGAAGCAGTGGGAGAGAGAACAGGTGAGGCTGGCTGTTCTTCTCTTTATAGCCAGTGATGGTCCTCATCCCCTTTCACACCTCTCCGGTGTTGATGTGCTGCAGCTTCCTCTCCTCTTTCTTTTTGTAGTCCTCCTTCACCTGCTTTAATCTCCTCTTCAGCTCATGTTGCACACACCTGAGCTTCTCCCTGTCTCCATCCCTGAAGGCCTCCTTTTTCTGGTTGAGGAGGGTCTTGATGTTACTGGTGATCCAGGGTTTGTTGTTTGGAAAGCAGTGTACAGTCCTTGCTGGTATTACAGTGTCCATACAGAAGTTAATGTAGTCTGCGGTACATTCAACCGTTCTATCAAGGTCAGGGTCCTTGCTTTTATCATTTTCCTGTGACTCCAAAAGGACATTCCAATCTGTGCACTCAAAACAGTCCTTTAGAGACTCACTGGCCTCCAGGGTCCAGTTCCAGAATGAGCGGGTGGTTGCAACCTGCCTCAGTACACAGGGCTTGTAGGAAGGCTGAAGAAAAACCAGATTATGATCTGATCTGCCAAGTGGTGGGAGAGCTGAAGCAGTGTAGGCCTCCTTGATGTTTGCATACAACAGATCAAATGTCTTATTTTCCCTTGTGGGATAGTCAACATACTGAGTGAAGCCAGTCAGGTGAGAGGCGAGAGTGACATGGTTAAAATTCCACGATATTGCCATGAATGCATCAGGGTGCTGGGTCTGTACTGCAACAGTCTCGTGGATGACATCACATGTGACTGCAGGCTCTGCTTGTGGTTGAATGTAAACAACAATGGCAGTTCAATACAGTTCAATATCCCAACAGCAGATCTTCTCCTTCACTGTGATGTAACTGGGGTTGCACCATGTATTGTTCACAAGCAGAACCAGTCCTCCACCTTTATTCTTTCCACTTGCTCTGGTGTCTCTGTCCACTCACACTGCAGTGAAGCCAGGTAAATCCACAAGTGCCTCCAGTTCATCATACTTATTAGCCAGTGAGATGACAAGGATCGATGGTAGAAAAGGCTTATATCTCCATCTCTTAACCTTTAGCTTAGCCCCGGCTCTGCAGCCACAGTACAGCTTCTTCAGCTCAGCCTGTATGTTTAACTCCATCGTCAGAATAAAAAACATCAATCGACAAAAAATATACTAATATATACAAATATATTGCAAAAAACTACAAGCTACGCTGACTTGCTGCCACTTGCCGTCAGCACATCATTTGATATGCAAAGAGAGGCTGATTGGGTCTGTCATGTCTCCTGTTCCTTTCTGGTTTCTCCCTGAACCCGAGGTACATTTACCATTGCTTGATCAGACACATAATAATCTTCCTTTTAGTCATGTCTACAAATATGTTAATCAATTTCATAAAGAGTATATGCAGATTTTTACTGATGGTTCTAAGGACCTAACCTCTGGGAAAACTGGTTTGGGCACATACGTGGCTAATCTGCAGTTGCGGCACAGCACGGAAAATATGAATGCTTTAGCATTTTCAAGGAAAAACTTGCAAGTTTCAGTGGCAAAAAGAGTGCGGAGAAGAGCAAAGGGGTAGACATATTAGGCGAACATCCAGATGGTCTCTGTCAGTGTGGAAATTTGGAGACAGTCCAACATGTTCTATTCTCTGTTGTATTCTCTCTAACAAATTATTCAGAAAACAGAAAACAGTTATTCAGGGAGTTGTCAGATCTGGGTCTTTCTGTTTTTTCATCTGAAACGAAATATCAACATATTGGTACAGCATTCTTAAAATTTCTGTGGTCTGTATTTAAACATATAGGATAAAGAGTTATTCCTTGTCCTTGGAGGACAGCTTTACGCTTTTCAGTGTACAGCCTGCTGGAAATGAAGAAGAAGAAGAAGAAGCAGCAGCAGCAGCAGCAGCCATCCATTGGGTGGGCAGACGTTGACACAACACCGGAAAGAACGAACACACACAGCAGGTGGCGGTAATGCACAACAAAGCCGGTTGCCACCCGCAATAAAAACAGAAGAAGAAGCTCTGCTCACACCAACTTCAAGCCCGCCAATACAAGTCGCTTGTTTACGCCGGAGAGACCGAGGACCTGACCTGAACCAGTGAGCAGTGACCCTGCCATCAGTATGACGACGTTTCTGCTGGTAACGTCAGCCAGAGAATGTGAGTGTGTGCGGCTAAAGACAGTTAACTTTCTCCCGCTGAAAGCTAACTCCTTCACTTCATGTTAACAGCACCAGGTGTGTGAGGGACACATCAGTGAGACCACAGCTAGCACAGGTCAGTATGACTGGAACTGCCCTTTATTATTTAACTATTGAATATCTGAGTAGGCTTCCGCGCACTGTGGGTCTTCCGTACTTCATCATGATTCCAGCAGCCACACTGAAAACTCCTTAACATTCACATTGAAACGACAGAACAGAATATATGGAGTTTGGTGCTTCAATTAAAAATTACTCGACAGCTTAACCAAAATTAAGTGTTTACGTGTAGCTATAAACTTGCTGTCAGTGATTAATATCTTAGCAATCCTGCCTGTAAAAAGGCACTGAGAGTAATACAGCTCGCCATGAATTTCCCCCAGGGGATAAATAAAGTATCTATCTATCTATCTATCTATCTATCTATCTATCTATCTATCTATCTATCTATCTATCTATCTATCTATCTATGTGTGATGATAGAAATGGTAATTGAAATGACTGGGGCTGTGTAATCTGTCGAACTGGAGACAACCCAGTAATCAAAGACTTCTAGTAAGTACATTAAAGGTAGGCTATTTAAGTCTATAGGAAAATAATATACGTATCAAAGTGAAAGGGAAAACATATGAGAGATGTGTAGTGCTTTTGCAGATCTGTGTGTCTGCCAACTGAAGCCACATGTGAAAAAAAGTGTCGCTGTTGATTCGATACAATGATGAATCATTTCAGCCTGAAGTTGCACTATATGTTCCTTATTTCTTAATACTTCCACGAGATGGCGCCTGGTTCATTAATATGCACAACAACACGTAACCACCAGTACTTGACCTCGGTGAAATTAGTCTCCCAGCCCCAGTCAGCTGCAGTGTAGACAGCACAGTTTGTGACTGCGGTGATTCGGTCCGGATCCAGCAGCGTCTTCTTATTCCATTTCACCCAGTGTTGGCTCTAAGATCACGGTTAACCGTCCGACAACTCGCCCTTAACAGCGGTTTCACTTAGGGACCATCAGCAAATTAACATTTAACACACATAACCACTGTTATTTACAATACATTCCGACTAACTTGGCCAAATTAGTGATAATTAAAGTAGAAAAATTGTCCTAAATGAGTATCATGTAGCACACCTGTTTTCATTGCTAAGGTGTTATTCACTTATTTTAAATAAATATTTGAATAGAAGATAATTGCATATTTTCCAATAGCTTCTATGTCATGTGACCTACCAACTCAAAATCTGTCAGATATTATTGTTACTACACTAGACAAATAAGAGACACCTTGTTTTATTGGAGTTTTTCTTCCATGAATTATATTCATATAAAATAGAAGAAGCACTAAAATACAATACAAAGAGGTGTGTCTCATGTGTCAAGTGCAGTAATAATATCTGACATAGATTTTGAGTCGGTAGGTCAGGTGACATGGAAGCTATTTAAAAAAAAAAAAATGCAATTATCTTCTATTCATATGTTTATTTAAAATAAATGAATTACACATCAGCAATGAAAACAGGTGCAATACATTATACTAATATAGTACAAATTTTCTAATCTAATTTTCAGTACTTTCTGCTGAAATCTGCTGTGAACTTGATTTAGCTGGTTTAACTCCGGTAAACATGGCATCTGTCGTGAAATGTCAAAAATGATGAATTGATATGTTTAAATCCCTGACCTCTGCATTGTTCATTTCTTCTTCCAGGATTTCAGATCACATAACGTCAGTATGTCGATAAACTCGGAACAGGAGGCCCTGATTGGCCGGGTGTTTGAAGCCTATCTGACGGAGCATCACCATGGTGACATTCTCCAGCTTATTGAAGATACTAATGAAGAGAGCCATCAACCTGTTGTTGTCAATGCCATGACACTGTTTGAAGCCAGTATGGAGGTACTGTCAACACAATTGAAAACACAATTTACTGTATTCAAAATAGACAGAATCAATATGATATTAATAGGAATATTTTACCTGTAGTGATATGTAATCACATGTAAAACAGTCTGATGTACAATCAGATTTATGTATGACAGAACTATTTAAATGTATAACACAAAACCTTCAGTGACTTCAAGTTAGTTCTTAATTACACTTTACGCTGACTCATTCATTTGGACAGCTGAATTTAGTAAAATACACAGACTGATCATATGGTCATGACAGGATAACATTGTTCAGTTTTATCAATAAACTGATGTGTAAGATTTTAATTTTTATTGAGATAAGAAGATCATTTACTACTTAGCGAGCGCTGTCTCAGTGGAGTGACAGGCCCTGAAGGCAGACTGGAACGGTTCAAACAGATTGTTATTGGACAAATGAGACGATAGTTCCTGAGACACAACTCTTTCCAGTACTTTAGAAAAGAAAGGAAGGTTCGAGACTGGTCGATAATTATTTAAGGATCCTGGATCAAGGTGTGGTTTTTTTAAGTAAAGGTTTAACCACAACAGTTATAAAGCTATTGGGAACGGTGCCAGAAGTCAGTGATAAATGAATAATGTTCAGCACTGAAGGTCCCAAGATCGGCCAGAGGTCCTTGGAGAGCTTAACTGGTAGAGGGTCCAGTAGACAGGTGGTGGGTTTAGAAGCCAACACCAGCTTAGACAGTGCTTCAAGAGACAGTCTCCAAATTTGTTATTACTGAAAATTCTAGAAAGTCATGGTCTGCAAAGGGTGAGCAGCTAAGAGATGGCTGCTGCTGAGTGAGTTTAGCTACAGTGTCAAAAAGAAATCTATGATTGTGTTTATTGTTACTGAGTGAACGTGCTAATTTTCACCCCTTTTCCTGCTGTGACGTCTTTCAGAGACAGACACTGTAACACACCTGTCACCTGTCCAGCACAGTGCTGTTACACCAGGAACACTAAGTGCATGGGATCACATCACTCCTTGCAGTTGTGTGTGTCCTCCGTCTGACCAGAAAGACAAACTCGGCTGGCAGGGGAAAAGGAGTCAATCAGCTTTTATTAGCAGGTTTACCTGTGTTTAAAAAAACCTGTTATACCTGATCATTTTGGTGCAAACAGGGTATATATTTGGATATTACAAGAGAGGGGAGCTCAGAGAATTCATCAATAAACAATGTAGCTTAGGGGGTCTGTATGAAAGTACATGAGGAAGAGGAAGTGGACCAGAAATTAAACAACTTAAAACTTCAAAAAAGGTTAAAAGAACCAAAAGACATTATGTGGCTAGCTAATACATGAGCGAACATTCTAATCAGAAACAAGCTAGTTCGCTCTGGACCACATTCATAACTTCAGGTGGCTCTCAGCACATGTTCATGACATGATGGTCCTCTCCGAGTAACACTCAGTTCTTGGCCACTGCAATGGACCACAACTACCCTGAGCTGCCAAGCTTTTCTGATTGGGGCTGGGTGAAGGAAGCAATGGGATGGCAGCTGCTGTGAACCACCTTTGATTATTTAGCACGATGACTTATTGACTTTGAGGGGAATAAATAGAGGAAAAAGAAAGAAAATTAAGTAAACAGATTTCAAAACAAAAAGCGTTGTCTATGTAGTTATTCCGGTTATACACGATGTAAGTTAAAGATATCTGAGTGTGGGAGAGAAAGCCTCCGCTCTGCCTCGTCTTAGCACAGTTTCCTCACCAGAGGTCAATGATGCCAGAGTCTCTCTGCTCTACACCAACATCATGTCTGGATAACCTGTGTCCTCTATCCACCACACCTGCTCGCTCTAACCTGCCTCACCCCTGGCTGACTGACAATATCTGAAAGCTGCATACTGATCTCAGAGCTGCTGAGAAAAGATAGGACAAATGCAGTGACCCTGCTGATCTCAAGGGTTATCAGTTGCTGCCATCTTCTTCTTCTTCTTCTTCCTTCTTCTTCTTCTTCTTCTCTTCCAGCAATAGAGCCGGTAAAGCTAATTTTTACAATGAAAAGATCAGCAGTATCACACACTTATTTTCCACTTTCAAAATGTTACTCAGTCCTCCAACACCTCCAGTGGACACAAACTCCTAACTGATATCTTTGCCTCCTTCTCTATTAAAACTGTCAGTACTCAATTCTCTGACCAGCACTGGCAAACATGTATCAATCCTTGTCTGCTCTCCTTCTCTGCCTCCTCTGGTCAGTGGCTCACCACCTTCTTCATTTGGCCAAATCATTTTACTGGTGCTACTTGTCATTGTCTTAATTTCTTCAACGACAGAAAAATCTAAAGGGTAGACGTCAGGTTCTGTTGCATCACACTCATGTAGGCAGAAGTGGAGTCGTTTTCCATTTTGTGCAGAGTACAGGTGGTGCTGCAGGATTTCTTCACAGTGAAGCCCCCAGTGTTTGCAGGATCAGGAAATCCACACTCGGAGAGTCTTGCTGACTCCTGATCACTTGCCTGGGAGAAATATTCCCCAACTTCAGAACTGAAGTAGCGCTATTGATTCCAGTTTCCATTGTGGCAGCAGAGTGAGAGTTCAGCCTTCAGGACAAAATTAAAGGTCGTCTGTCTGACGCAAAGATGATGAACCTAATGACAGTTGCCTCTGCAGCAGTCTCCCAATGTGTTTGATTACGCTCAAGCGAGCACCCAGTTTGAACACATGGAGGAAGGATTGAGGTCAGCCTAAGCTACAACAGTTCAAATGAGTTCCATGTAATTTCTTGTCAGTGGTTTGTTCATATTTTAATTGCAAATTGTAACATTCTGTAAAATTGTATCATTCATTGTCTGTTTAGACACAATGGCTGCAGTGTTGTAAAAAATTTAATTTGCCTGCTTTGTGTGGTTTGACGTGAAGAGCAACACATGGTGTCTCTGTTCATCTTTTCTCTCCATGCCCTTATAAATACATAATCCTTGTTCTTGAAAATCAAATGCTGTTAAATAGGCTCTGTCTTATTATCATAAAAATTAAATTGACAATGACGGGTGGTAATAGAT
>NW_019174280.1:921225-1041669 GCF_002260705.1 Seriola dumerili | reverse complement strand
GATGATGGAATTTTACAAACCTGTCATCGAAAATGACAAACAATGAGAGTCTGGACGCAACCTCTGCTTGTGCTGTGATTATACTCTTATTATACTATGTGTGTGTTGTGTGTTATTACAAAAGAGTGTCATTTTTAGTACCCATTTATCATTTAATCTGTGTTTACACTAATGACATTGGTATCTTGTGATTATGTGTGGCCACAGGTTGCGGGACTATTTCAACGCCTATCCCAATGATGTCCTGGTGATATTTGATTAAAGTGCTCCACAGAACACCATGGAGTTATCACAAATGCTTCTCCGCGAGCACAAACAACCAAAAGAGCAGAGAATGAGAGATACACTCTTCATGCCGCAATTACAGGTAGACCTCCACCTGAAATGATGGTCAGATGTTACCAAGATGTTGCCCAGAGTCTGTATTGTTAGGCTGTGTGGTATTCAGACTGTGACATACATGAGCTTTCTCTCTTTCTGCCCTTATATATAACATTTCTTTTTTTGGGATTAGTAATCTGCAGTCTACTGTGTTGCCTACTATAGAAATGATGTTAATGGATAGCACTGTCGCTAAGTAACACGTTCCAAAGGATTTTACAGTTGAAATCTGTGCAGGATTCTGTAAGTTTTTGACAGTATCACACAGAGACTTGCCTTTAAGCCTAAGTCTGCATTTAGTCACATGGTTATTCACAAGTTGGGTTCAATCATTGTCCAAAGAACAAATTGAGAAATAACTCCTTTCCTTGTTATTCACTTTTTTTTTTTTTTTTTTTTTTTTTTTTTTTCCTTTACATAATTTTTGGTAATTTTATGCCTTTTTTAGACAGCTCGACAGACACAGATTACAGCGACATGAGGTGAAGAGAGATGGGAATACATACAACAAAAGAATCCCCCTCAGATTTTTTGACCACATTGAACATACCTTTGCTATTAAAGAGTTCATAGTAAGCTCATGTTAAGTTTATAGACTAAAAGCTTCGTTACCCCTCCCACCATGCAAACTACCACTTGGCAAAGAACAGCAGAGGATTCACACTTACAAAAGCAGACCAAAGCTATTAGCACATTCAGAGACATGTCATGACCAGCTCATGGGTCACATGGTCATATGTGTCAGCTCCAGAAGATCAGCTCAGCGAACACAAGGCAAAATGGGAGTAAACAACATAAAACTCCATTTTGTAACAACAAGACTCAGTTCAATATAATGGAAAACATCATGAGGTCAAAGATGTGAAGGATTCATAAGGACTGGAGGATAAATCCTCCTTTCATAACCACAGATAAAAGTAAACAGGACTGAAATGTTGAAATACAATGAGCTGAAAGACAAAGACAAAATGCAAACAGGGAAGTTGACCATTAAAATAATAATTAAATAGAAAAAGGAACTCAGGAAATCAAGAATAAATTATATTCAGACAGTACATAGTTTCCTGTTGTAGGTGATTTTGACATTTCTATACATTTGTTAAATAGAGAAAATAAATTGTTTAGTTTTTACACAATGGGAGGGATTTAGTGAAAACAACATTATGTATCAGACTATAGTATTTAGTTATGATGATGATATTGTTAACTATGAATTCAATCTGATGTTCTTCATGACGACTCCTGACTGAAGCCCGAATCCATGAATATAGATTCATTCTCTTTAAATCAGTGGATCTAAAAGGATTCCATCAGTTCTGGATGGTCTCACAAACATAAAACAGCTGCTAGGTTTCTACATTATTTGGCCTCTGCTGTGGTGAAACTACTTTAAATGTTGCTGCAGCAAGAATTGTGAGACGGCATTCTCCTCCCTCAAAAAAAGTCCAGGTTCCCTCCAAAAGAAAAGTAGAAGCACTGAAAGCCTCCTTTCCTATATCACTATAGAGAAGTGGAGCAGCTCTGATCATGGCTGCTGCTCAGATACTTCAGCTGTTTCACCCAGTGAGGAGCCTTCATAAGAAGAAAGGCTTTATGGAGCACAGCCTCTGGCCGTCATAGGATTATTTAGGGCTGCACAATATGAAAAAATCCATGAATCCAATTGAAAAAATGTAAAACGATGTGATGTAATTTTTGTTTGTCTGGCACCAGATGATCAATGTTCCTTTACATCCAGAGAATAATGATTTGTAGACCGCGCTTTAGCGGTTAGCACCACAACACTTATGGTGCTAACAATGCACAACAATGGGACACATTTTACCTATCAAAAAAAAAATTACAGTTCCCGGGATTGGATGTTGCACTAGGCAATATTGAGCCGAATAAATTTATGATTAATGTGCAGCCCTAGTAGGCCACGGGTCTCAGCTCCGAGGCACTCCTCTACAGCTAGAAATAGCTGAGAAGACATATTTTTAAAATCTTAATGTCAGTTACTGTTACAGGTCTATTATTACACTGGTAACACATTTTGTACCCTCTGGGTGTTCCTCGCGTCCAAAAAAGGACACACAAAGAAAATGCTTATAAATCATCAATATCAATATATTTTTTCTTCTTTTTTTGCAACATCTCTTAAACCACTTCAGTTCTGCTCAAACCTACCAAATGTTTATTAGTTTCAGGATTTTAACCTTTAAATGCCAGTTTGAAGACATGTTGCCTCTTGTTTTATTAAAAAAAACAACACAGATATTAGATACTCCACAATATACATGATGGAGGGATGTACATTGTTTGATATCAATCTCTCTCTTTTTGTCTGTTTAGACACAATGGCTGCAGTGTTGTAAAAAAGTTAATTTGCCTGCTTTGTGTGGTTTGACGTGAAGAGCGACACATGGTGTCTCTGTCATCTTTTCTCTCCATGCCCTTATAAATACATAATCCTTGTTCTTGAAAATCAAATGCTGTTAAATAGGCTCTGTCTTATTATCATAAAAATTAAATTGAAAATGACGGGTGGTAATAGATGATGATGGAATTTTACAAACCTGTCCATCGAAATGACAAACAATGAGAGTCTGACGCAACCTCTGCTTGTGCTGTGATATACTCTTTATATACTATGTGTGTGTGTGTGTATTACATAAAAGAGTGTCATTTTTAGTACCCATTATCATTTAATCTGTGTTTACACTAATGACATGGTATCTGTATTATGTGTGGCCACAGGTTGGGGACTATTTCAACGCCTATCCCAATGATGTCCTGGTGATATTTGATAAAGTGCTACACAGAACAGCCATGGAGTTATCACAGAATGCTTCTCCCGGAGCACAAACAACCAAAGAGCAGAGAATGAGATACACTCTTCATGCCCGCATTACAGGTTAGACCTCCACCTGAAATGATGGTCAGATGTTACCAGATGTTGCCCAGAGTCTGTATTGTTAGGCTGTGTGGTATTCAGACTGTGACATACATGAGCTTTCTCCTTTTCTGCCCTTATATATAACATTTGTTTTTTGGGATTAGTAATCTGCAGTCTACTGTGTTGCCTACTATAGAAATGATGTTAATGGATAGCACTGTCGCTAAGTAACACGTTCCAAAGGATTTTTACAGTTGAAATCTGTGCAGGATTCTGTAAGTTTTGACAGTATCACACAGAGACTTGCCTTTAAGCCTAAGTCTGCATTAGTACAGGTTATTCACAGTTGGTTCAATCATGTCAAAGAACAAATTGGAAATAACTCCTTTCCTGGTTATCACCTTTTTTTTTTTTTTTTTTTTTTTCCTTTACATTTTTTGAGCATTTTATGCCTTTTTTAGACAGCGACAGACACAGATTACAGGACATGAGGTGAGAGAGATGGGGAATGACATACAACAAAGATCCCCCTCAGATTTTTTGACCACATTGTATTTGCTCACCAAAGCATAACATGAAAGCACCAAATAATAATTTGGCAACGATTGCTACTGTCCTTGTTGCATTGAAAAAGCATTCATTGGAATCTTTTAGGATTCTGGGAGTCCTGCTTTTTTAGGAAATGTGATGGAAATTCAGCTCGTGCCAATTTGATTGACTATGAGCATTTGCAGAGGTGATTGATGATAGTTTGTTTGCTGACTACATTCAGGAATTATTATGATGATCACTGTAGCCAACATCCTTGGCCTATTAAAGAGTTCATAGTAAGCTCATGTTAAGTTTATAGACTAAAACTTTTACCCTTCCCATCATCAAACTACCACTTGGAAAGGAAACAGGCAGAGGATTCACACTTACAAAAGCAGACCAGCTATTAGCACATCAGAGACATGTCATGACCAGCTCATGGGTCACATGGTCATATGGTCAGCTCCAGAAGATCAGCTCAGCGAACACAAGGCAAAATGGGAGTAAACAACTAAAACCTCCATTTTGTAACAACAAGACTCAGTGGAAAAGTCAATATAATGGAAAACATCATGAGGTCAAAGATGTGAAGGATTCATAAGGACTTGGAGGATAAATCCTCCTTTCATAACCACAGAATAAAGTAAACAGGACTGAAATGTTGAAATACAATGAGCTGAAAGACAAAGACAAATGCAAACAGGGAAAGTTGAGCCATTAAAATAATAATTAAATAGAAAAAAGGAACTCAGGAAATCAGAATAAATTATATTCAGACAGTACATAGTTTCCTGTTGTAGGTGATTTTGACATTTCTATACATTTGTTAAATAGAGAAATAAATGTTTAGGTTTTTACACAATGGGAGGGGATTTAGTGAAACAACATTCATGTACAGACTATAGTATTTAGTTATGATGATGATATTGTTAACTATGAATTCAATCTGATTGTTCTTCATGACGACTCCTGACTGAAGCCCGAATCCATGAATATAGATTCATTCTCTTTAAATCAGTCGATCACACAAGGATTTCCATCAGTTCTGGATGGTCTCACAAACATAAAACAGCTGCTCTGATGTTTCTACATTTATTTGGCTCTGCTGTGGTGAAACTACTTTAAATGTTGCTGCAGCAAGGAATTGTGGGACGGCATTTCTCCTTTCCTCTCATAAAGGAAGGTCCAGTGTTTCCTCTCCTAAAGGAGATAAGATAGGAAGCACTGAAGCTCCTTTCCTCATCACTTAGAGAAGTGGAGCAGCTGTGATCATGGCTGCTGCTCAGATACTTCAGCTCGTTTCACCCAGTGAGGAGCCTTCATAAGAAGAAAGGCTTTTGGAGCACAGCCTCTGTGTCTATATTGGGATTATTTAGGGCTGCACAATATGGAAAAAAATCCATGAATCAATTGAAAAAATGTAAAAACGATGTTGATGTAATTTTTGTTGGTCTTGCACCAGATGATCATGTTCCTTTACATCCAGAGAATATGATTTGTAGACCGCGGCTTAGCGGTTAGCACCACAACACTTATGGTGCTAACAATGCACAACAATGGGACACATTTTACCTTTTATCAAAAAAAAATTACAGTTCCCGGGATTTGGATGTTGCACTAGGCAATATTGAGCTTTCGAATATATTTTGATTAATTGTGCAGCCCTAGTTAGTGCCACGGGTGCTCAGCTCCGAGGCACTCCTCTACAGCTAGAATAGCTGAGAAGACATATTTTTAAAATCTAATGTCAGTTACTGTTACAGGTCTATTATACACTGGTAACACATTTTGTACCCTCTGGGGTTCCTCGCGTCCAAAAAAGGACACACAAAGAAAATGCTATAAAATCATCATATATCAATATTTTTTTCTTCTTTTTTTTGCAAACATCTCTTAGACCACTTCAGTTCTGCTCAAACCTACCAAATGTTTATTAGTTTTCAGGATTTTAACCCTTTAAATGCCAGTTTGAAGACATGTTGCCTCTTGTTTTATTAAAAAAAACAACACAGAATATGAGATATTTCCCACATAATACATGATGGAGGGATGTGACATTGTTTTATATCAGAGTCTTTTATATCAAGACATTTCTCAAAACCAGAATATGATCAGGGTGACTTTTGAACACTGGAAATAAATCATGTACTCATCCCGGCAGTAGCCCCCGTGGCACTCAAAATTTCCCTGGAATTTTCTAGTTATTATTATTGTTGTTATTACTCTTACTACTAAAAAGTAAGTACAAAAGGGCTGTGATTACCACTAAGGTGTGAACTCTGGACACACATGCATACACACACACAAACTAATGAATAATAATCATAAATAAATCAAAATCACAAGCCACATTCCAATCTTGACCAGAAACCAGCATTTTCCTGTGCCCAGCTATTCTGCAACCTGTGTAATGTTTTATGTAATTTAATTCACTCCCAGGTTTCTGTCCTATAGAATGGCCAAAATGTAGAATACAAAGTTTAAGGCAGTATCTACCACATGTCCAGACTGCCAGCATGCTCCATACAAGCTAACAGACCTTAAACATTCACATTGGTGTCTTTATTACATGACAACATGACGATTTGAATATACAGAGAGTCAGAGACTGGGTGTTAAGATTGGGAACAGGTGGGTGTGACAGGAAACCAGTACATAGCTCATACTAACTTTGAAAAGGATTATAGATTATAGGATTATAGAATAAAGATATCTCTAAGGATTGTGATTTTGGTGGAGACACTGTAAGTACCGGTACTAGTTTGTGTGCAGACTGCATAGTTTAGTTTGCTGTTGATTTGATCTGTTAAATTCAATTCCTCTTATTTTCTGTTGTTAACTGACTCTTTTGTGTCCAGGTCTGCCAGTGTGTCCAGAACTGACCAGAGACACTGTTCCCCGGTCCAGAGATGTAGGGCACTTTTTGTCTGTCACTGGTACTGTCATACGCACCAGTGTTGCCAAGGTAATAGCATGTTTCACTTTTTTAGCAATTAGCTGAAACTGAACTGAATGCTGCTTTCACCTCTTAACAGCAGCTGTTGTTTGTTATTGTTACATGAGCAGAACATTTGATAGGGGACAGAACATTTTAAATGCTTTATTTGGATCCGCCAATTACAACAGTCCACAGGGCTCGAATATGTACAGAGGTGTTGTGTATTCTCTGACACTCAAAGGTAAAGAAAACACTTTCTGTTTCACACAACAGCTGTGTCCTGTCACAGCTGTAGAGCTTTTCTATCTGGTAAATCTACCAACAGCTGTGAACACGTCTGCCAAATATCACTGAACATATATAACTGCAACATTATTGTTTTTGCTTGTTGAAATGAAAGATCTGTCATTCTCTCAAATCTGTTTAAATCTGTCAGTGAGCAGGGTCATCCCTCCACCTGACAGGTGTGGCATATCCAGATGCTGATTACACAGCATGATTGTTGTATAGGTTTTACTCAGGCTGGTCACAATAAAGGAATGATGATACTGAACTATGGATTTCTAGGGGAAGGGTTGTGATCCATGACCCTCCCCTCCAAAAAAGTGCACATCTGAAGCTAAAGTCATGAGAAATTCACAGTTCAGTGCTTAATGAATGTCTTTTTTTCAAAATAAAACTGCACATTTTAAAGTAGCCTTTTGTTGTGAGCAGCTTGAGTCACACCTGTCAGGTAGATTGATGATTCTGCTCACTGACGCAGATTTAAACACATTTTTGAACAACATTTGAGAAACATAAGCCCTCTGTTTGTATAGTAAAAAGTCTTGTATAATAGTTATATAGTCTATATATTCATACCTTAGCTCAACTGGCATTTGCCAGCAGGAACTGGTAGATTAGATTAGGCCTTGTTTTTGGTGGTATGGTTCTTCCTATACTTGGTGAACAATTCTGTGACTGGCAGGTAGCTCCTTACCATGTGGAGCCATGTAGCATCAGATGCAACCCAGGTCCGCACTGGAGGAGCTGAGGTGTTCACACCTGTTCTTACAGTGAACCTTAACTGGAAATCACAAAGTGTACCCATGTGTTGCAGTTAAAGTTGTTTTTTATTTTGCTGAATAGTTTATGCACAGTCTGAAAGTATGGACTGACACAAGCCATGATTAAAGGAAACACACATTCATCCATCCATTATCTATACCGGCTGGAGCCAATCCCAGCTGACATTGGGCGAGGGTTGAGTACACCCTGGACAGGGTGCCAGTCTATCACAGGGCTGACATGTAGAGACAAACAACCACTTGTGCACACATTAACACCTATGGGCACTTTAGAGTCACCAATTAACCTAATGGGAGTGAGGAAGAATATACACAGTCTTCAGTGTATACTTGCTGACACCTATGAACAACTCTATAACCCTACTGAATTGGCCCCTTGATCCTTTCATCAAGGAGAACACCCCTTCTTCCCTCTTACATCACCAACGCTTTATCGTCTTAACAACAACTTACCTGTAGATATGTTGATTCAGTCTAAGGGCTCTTCCTGCCCTACCTGTGGATATGCTGATCCAGCCTAAGAGGCCCCACTACCCCCTTGATAACTTGAACCTAGGTGTTACACTGCAAGACCTCTCTAGAACGTTACCTTTTGTTTCTAATTTCCTTTCCTGTCTGACCAAATGTCTGTAACCCCAGGTATATGCAAATACAGTTGTCCATCCCATTGTCCTGAACTGTATAACTGTCCCCCTGCCCTACACTCTGGGTCAGTCTACTGCCTCAGACCCGCTCTGTGTCAGCTGGCTCACCGTATCCTGGGATACCAATAAACTTGCATCACTACAGCAAACTTGAAACTAAGGACTTGAGTGAATTTTCTTCAACAGGAGGAAGCCAGAGTGCCCAGAGAGAACCCACACAGACACAAAGAGAACATGCAAACTCTACACAGAGTCCAGGCCCGGGGTTCAAACCCAGAACTGTCCCGCTGTGAGGCGACAGTGCTAACCACTGCACCACAATGCTGCCCTAAAAATTCCAAATTTTAACAAAATTGAGATTTAATAGCTGGAGGCTGTACCTTCAAAAATTACTGGTAATTCAGATGCTGTAGCCTGTGGCTGAACAAACATGTGAGTGTTGTCTTCATTTCTTTGTTTCAAGTTGTATTACAATCAGTGCCTTCTCCTCTTATCTTAGGTTCTGGAATACGAGCGTGATTACATGTGCGCAAAGTGTCGTCATGTTTTCACGATGCAGGCTGACTTTGACCAGTGCTACACCTTTGTCCTGCCGGTGGCCTGCCCCAATCCTGATGCCTGTACCTCCTACAAGTTCAGCTGTCTGTCTGGAGGATCCGAGCCTGCTGCCTGCAGGGACTATCAGGAGATTAAGATTCAAGAGCAAGTAGGGACACTATGACAAACTGATCTCTATGTGTGTGTTAAATATAGATAGTACTTCTGGTCAGTGTAAACCTTGCCCCCCTCCCAACCCCACCTCAGGTGCAGAGGCTGTCGGTGGGCAGTATTCCTCGTTCCATGGTGGTGGTCCTTGAGGATGACCTGGTTGACAGTTGTAAATCTGGTAAGAGCTGTAAATAGCAGAAGGCACGGCTGATACCTATGTTTTTTTTTGTGTTTTCTTATAGCAGCTGGTTTAGCAGTTGGTCAGTTTGCTTAGCTTTGTAGTGAACTGGAACCTCCAACAGGCGGCAGCATAACCTGATAAAAGGACAACAAGTCAACATGTTTTGACCTTGTTCAGCAGAGAAGAAAAAAAAAAGTCCCAAGGAGCAATGCAACAAGTATCCTACAGAAAGGACAACTGCATTACACAATGTAATAATTAATTAATTACATGTGTTAATTTATGTAAATTAACACAATTATTGAAAGACTGAATTTTTTTTTTTTTTAATTAATTTAATTAAGCCTATTCAATAGGTTAAACACTGCAAATAAAAAATAGCAAATAGTAATAAATAAAAGGCAATATGTTTCAGAACATTAACCCAGTTGCATTATGCCAACCAAAGAATAAAAGGATTTATAGTCGGTTACAATGCATTCCAATTGTAGGTATTCTGTCGTGTCATGCATTGCAGATGGCGTACGTTCTATCAGTCTCACACACTTTGTAAAAGTTCCACACGGCCCACATGTTTTGTTTTGGTGGCCTGTCGCTAGCAGGCACAGTGAACAAGGTGGGAGGCGGGACTACACTACACAGCACTTCTCTCAGCTGCAGACACCAGAGAATTAACCACAGGTGATCAGTTTTAAGGTGATTGGCTGGTTGGCTGATCATGATCGGTGGCTGATCAATCGGGGCATCACTAATTATATGGCCTGTTTGACCTCCATGCGATCAGACACTGAACATTATGATTGATCATTTCACCTTTTTGGTACAACACAAGCTGTGAGACAAAGCACTGTTGCATTTTGAAGGTTGACATGAAAGTGAATGAGAAAGTATAGCCTTTATCTCCACCTGACTTAGGCAGCGTTGGATGTCATGCTCGAGCTGTAGCTCTCAGTAATCTTGGACTGTGTGGGTGCTCCCAGGAGACGATGTGACGGTCTATGGGGTGATGTGCCAACGCTGGAAGCCCTTCTATGATGGCACGCGCTGTGATGTGGAGCTAGTCCTCAAAGCTAACAACATAGAAGTAAACAACCAGCAGGTGGCTGCTGCTCTGCTCATGAAGGACGTTCAGCAGGAGTTTGAAGACTTCTGGGAAAGCTACAAACATGATCCCATAGCTGGTATGGAAGAATTCACCTTACAACACTAAACAACCACTATATTTTTACTTCTTATTTTATTTTGATTTCTTTTTTTAATGCTCTCTCCCATCTCTATAGGGAGGAACCAGGTCTTGTTGAGCCTGTGTCCACAGGTGTTTGGCATGTATGTGATTAAACTGGCAGTGGCCATGGTGTTGGCTGGTGGAGTACAGAGGATAGATTCTTCTGGGTCCAAGATCAGGGGTATACAACATGTTGTATGTGTTGCTGTATGTTGGTTGTTGTCATGGGAAAAACTGGTCCTTTATGTGATGCTGTCCTCTCTAGGTGAGTGTCATATGTTACTGGTTGGTGACCCTGGCACGGGGAAGTCTCAGTTCCTGAAGTATGCGGCTAAGATCATGCCTCGCTCTGTGCTCACAGCTGGAATCGGATCAACAAGTGCAGGTGGGTCCTGTACACTGTCTGTTTCAGTGACTCATTTAGTCCATTTATCAGGAATTTGTCATCAAGAGCTTAATTTTATCAGATGAAGAATTATTCATACTTACATATAAACCTAATTAACTAGTTTATTTGTTACTGGATTGACTGAATTTGTTGACACATCACTTTATTTGCTGAAGGACTGACAGTAGCAGCGGTCAAAGATGGAGGTGACTGGCACCTGGAGGCGGGAGCCCTGGTCCTGTCAGATGGTGGTTTGTGCTGCATTGATGAATTCAACAGCATCAAGGAACATGACCGCATCAGCATCCACGAAGCTATGGAGCAACAGTCTATAAGTGTGGCCAAAGCTGGGTAGGATAGTCCTGCATCTCTTTTTTTAGTTAAGGCCACGTCTGAAAAGTAACGGCGGCCAGGCAAAGCATACTGTGGCTTCAGGCACATCATTAGCCCACAGAAGCCCACATCTTCCACCATGCTGTAAGGCTGGTTATCAAGAGCCAATGATTTTGTTGTTGAGCTCTTTCACCTTTGGGTGGTCGCTACTATATTACTAAGCTTTGTTGAACAACTGAAATAGAGAATGCTGACAGGTTTTGAGCTCTCCTACTTTTAAGGAAGTATTGGTGCTGTTCAGGGTGATTGGTCATGTTAAAGGAGTGTTGTTTCACCCCTCCTCGCATCACTGGTGCTTTTACAAATATTGCAAAGATGGATTTTGTTGTCTGTTTCAGATACTTGAAAATACTTCCATGTAGCCATCGAAGCTTGTTGCTAGCGCTGGTAGTACACATTTAGCATCGTCGCATGCACATAGTTAACATGTCACATTGGCTGATACCGATGTCGTGCCGATAACATTGTGCATCCCTAGTTGTTATAGTTTACTGTACTGCATTCTTCCTTTCTTCCACTTTGATGTCATCCTAGAACACTTGTAGTGTTATTATACTGCTCTCATCAGTGCTGAAGAATCTACATCTACAGTACCTTCTGTACTGTGGGAAAACAAGTACTGTCACGTTTTCAGAATTTTAGCATCGACTTGGTTCAGACGTATCCATGCATACATGTTCAAACTTTCATAGCAATCCATCCAGTAGTGGTTTAGATATTTCGGTCTGGACCAATGTGGTGGACTAACTGACCCTAGAGCTGTACTCCTAACATGCTTATGTTGATATACTCTGTAATGTACCGAAATATAAAGTCTCTGTCTCTTGGACATTTGTGAAAAGACTGACACCACCAGCAGAAACCAGTGAAGTTCTGTATTTTGTGGTTAGATTCTTCACTCAGTCCTCTACAACGTTATTGGAGAAATAAGCTGATAACACTGTACTGTTTTTACAATGGACCTTTTCTACAGAAACCTGAGCAAGGTTAAGATGCTCACCTTTTCTGTATCCTCCTCTGTTCTCTCATGTCTCTACAAGCATGGTGTGTAAGCTGAATACTCGCAGCACTATCCTGGCAGCCACCAACCCTAAAGGCCAGTACAATCCCAACGAGCCGCTGTCTGTGAACGTAGCTCTGGCCAGCCCTCTACTGAGTCGCTTCGACTTGGTCCTGGTTCTGCTGGACACCAGGAACGCAGAGTGGGACCGCGTCATCTCCTCTTTTATTCTGGAGGACAGAGGTACAGCAGGTTGAATTCTGAAATGAAAAAAACAAATTCAAAAATGACTTAATGAAGGTTATTGTGTTATTTATTACATGTATTTATTACAATACAGTTGAAGTCAGAAGTTAATACACACCTAGGTTGAAGTCATTCAAACTCATTTTTTAACCACTTCACAGATTTCATGTCATCAGTCTATATGTTTGGTAAGTCGGTCAGGTCATCTATTTTGTGCATGACACAACAATTGTTTCCAGACACATTGTTTGACTTTTAATGAACTATATCACAGATCCAGTGGCTCAGAAGTTTACATACACTAAGTTCACTGTGCTTTTAAACAGCTTGGAAAATTCCAGAAATAGAAGCTTCTGATAGGCTAATAGACATAATCTGATTTAATTGCAGGTTTACCTGTGGAAGTATTACCTTCAAACTCAGAGCCTGTTTAAGTGACAACATGGGAAAATCAAAGGAAATCAGAAAAAAATGTGGGCTTCTGCAAGTCTGGGACCATACAGGTGTCAGACTACTCAGGAAGGAGACATGTTCTGTCTCTTAGAGATGAAAAGTGTAAATCTATCCCAGAACAACAGCAGAGGACCTTGTGAACATGCTGGAGGAATTGGGTATAAAAGGATCTGTATCCACAGTAGAACATAACCTGAAAGGCTGCTCAGTCAAGAGAAGCTTGTGAAGGCTGCCTGAGTTTGACTGGAGTTAAACAATTTAAAGGCAATGCTACCAAATAGTAACACAGTGTCTGTAAACTCCTGACACACTGGGAATGTGATTTATAAAAAAAAAAAAAAAACTGAAATCATTCCCTGCTATTATTCTAGTAGTGGTCCTGACCTACCTGAGACAGGTGATGTTTATTAGGATTAAATGTCAGGTTTAAATGCATTTGGCTAAGGTGTATATAAACCTCTGACTTGTACAACATCATTCCAGGCAGAAATTGGTACATCTATATCATAAAATACATAATATTTATAATTACAGCACTGAAAAAATATGCACCAAAAATTGATCAATGAAAATTAATTGTTGATATTAATTGGAATTTGCAGAATGTTGTTACAAGAGTGCACTAATGTAATAGACTGAATAGGCTAATGAGCGATAATGTTTTTAGTGAGGTATGAATTTTCACTGTAATTTAATACTGTAACATCAATAATAATGCTGTGATAATTGTCATAGTATTCATTTTGCCATGGCACAGCCCTTCATGATGACAGGGGTCTGGTTTTGCCCTCAGGACTGCCTGCTGACTCCTCCAGCCTGTGGTCCATGGAGAAGATGAAGGCCTACTTCAGTGTGATTAAACGCCTGCAGCCGCAGGTGTCTGAGGACGCCAACAGCATCCTGACTCGTTACTACCAGCTACAGAGAAAAAGTGACGGCCGCAACGCTGCCCGCACCACCATCCGCATGCTGGAGAGTCTGAGCAGGCTGGCTGAAGGTGAGGGTGGAGTTTTGATATAGGGTGGGCGATATTAAATATTGAAAAATATTACATATGGTGGGAAATATCACAATAGTTGATAACAAACAGACCATGGTTTTAAAACTAGTAACACTGAATCATACAGTTCCACTTTAAAAATCTTCACTGACGGTCTCTGCTGGGCACAGGACATCTCTGAGCTGAGCTGTCTAACATTTCCTCAGCTTGTTTCTCTGATAACTTCAGATCCAGACGTCCGACGACTAAAATCCTTCATCTGGTTCAAATATAGAGCTGAAAACCACCAAGATGACAAAAGTGTATGGGGCTTAAAACTAGATAAAAGTCAATGTTGAGCTTCTGTCAGACAAACACACTGACACATGATCATAGAAGATATGATGTCATTGAGAGGTGACCAACGAAAGTTACCATGATAAAAATCAAAGATTTCTCTGGTTTGAAAATTGATGGAAACATCTGTGATAATGTAAGAACACAGCTCAATATATATAGAACATGGTTGTTTTTACACATTTTAATGTGGAAAAGTTACAGACTATAATTGATAGACATGAAATGCCTGGAACAGCAAAGTGAGCTAATACTGATCTATAAAACTATCTACTGCTCATTATGACTCATCACTTTATTGTCAGTACTTCATCCATGTGGAGATGGTCAGTAAGATAATCTGCTCTGGAGCAGGTTAACAAGGCAACGTAGGTTACCATGGTGATCTACTCCTTTTAACCAACCCCCCCAGCAAACACACATGAAAAATATTATTGCACTCTTTATTTCGTCAGCTTAAAAAATAACACTATTTATGTCATATGTAGTTTGGGACACCCCCCAACCCCCAACCCCCACCCCAACACCCTGACACCCATCAAAGTTTGTGTCACAAGCTGACGTTCAGGTCAGGGGGAGGTTTGTTGGTGGGATATTAAAAATAAGTTAACCTTAATTATTTTGTGTTGATGATGTAGCAAACATTGTGTTGTGCAAAACATAAATAGACATCAATTTGAGTGTATATAAGCAGCTGAAACCTGCATCATTCACACAGACTTGTTTTAACCCTGCAGCTCACGCCAGGCTAATGTACAGAGAGACAGTGACTGTAGAGGATGCTATCATGGCAGTCTCTGTCATGGAGTGTTCAATGCAGGTAAGATGAGCTACTTCACTACATGAGTGATGATCACAAACATAATTTTACCTGTGTCTTTTTATTTGTTTTTTAAACACCTTACATACATTATATACTGTGTAAAATACAGTAACAAGAAAAAGTAAGTGAACCCTTTGAATGGAATTACCTCCATTTCTATATAAATTTGTCCTTAAATATGGTCAGATCTTCATCCAAGTTACAGTTATTAACACATGTTAACACAATCTGTTTAAACAAACAACACACAAATCATATGTCCATATTGAAAACAAGATGCAAACATTCAGAGTGTAGCTGGAACAGAAGCTGTCAGGACTTATCATACCTGGAGTCAGTCAGTGAAACCAGATTGGAGCTTTGGCTTAGAGACACTTTGACAACACTCGGACATTTAGAGAAACATCAGCTCATGTGAACCAGGCCTCACAACAAAGATCTCAGAGACTGAGGATGAAGAAGAGATGATGAAGCTGTGTTCAGATCTTCATCAGTCCACAGTCACGCAGACTGTCTATAGATGGAGATGATTCAGTGATACAATGTCCAGCTGAGGCTCCAGCAGCTCAACACAGATGAAGCTCAGAGTCACAGCTGAAGGCTTAACAGAACCATTGGAGCTGGTTTACATCTCTGCTCATGAGTCCACCACACACATCATGGAGCATAGAATCTTGTTGCCATGGACACCACAGCAGAAGATGCTGCATCATTGGGCCTAAGTCTGACTCTCCACAACACTACTGGAACATGATTGATGGACTGATGAGACTGAGGTTGGACTGTGTGAAGAACATCAGCTCCTTGAGTGGAGTAAACAGATCTCTGCACACGAACATGAAAACATCCTCCCACAGGTGGAGCAGGGTGGAGGAAGCATTAGTCTCTGCTGCCTCTGGACCTGGCCCAGCTCCACCTCATCAGTTTTATCAGGGTCTCTTCAGGATAATGTCAGGGGGTCTGTCCACCTGCTGAAGCTCAGGAGAAGACAATGACCATGAACATCAGAGTAAATCCACCTTCTGGAGTGGTCCAGTCAGAGCCCAGACCTGGATCCAGTAGAGAAGCTGTAGACTGAGCTCAGAGAGCCGCTCAAACCAGACATCCCGAGAACATGTCTGACTGAAGCATCGCTCTAAGAACATGGTCCATAATCTGATCAGCAGCTACTGAAGAGCTGGTTTCAGAGGAGGTTCAACCAGTTATTAAATACAAGCTTCCCCTCCTGTTTCCACCAGAGCTCTGAAGGTTTAATGACTGTGTTCAATAAAGACACAAAATATTATAATTGTTTGTGTTATATTAGTTTAGGGACAGTGTGTGTCTACATCTGTGACTTAGATCAGATCACAGTCTGCAGAAAACCAGGTCATTCTAAAAGGTTCACTGACTTTTTTATGCGATGCTGCCGCTAACATTAGAGACACGATACTGTTTCTGGTCACATGACTGACTCCTTTGGGAGAG
This sequence comes from Seriola dumerili, assembly GCF_002260705.1. NCBI lineage: Eukaryota > Metazoa > Chordata > Actinopteri > Carangiformes > Carangidae > Seriola > Seriola dumerili. Next base: position 1,025,010 of record NW_019174280.1, on the reverse strand, counting down.
GACAGCTGTTGTCATAAGAGATACACAGCAGGGTGGTTGAGATAGTGAGACACCACATGTTGTTGTTGTTATTGTCTCAAAAAGTGGTTGAGACAGAGGAGGTCGGGCCTCCTTCAGTGATGTACAGGACTGTGAAACAGCTTCTACAAGTCAAGTGTGGATGCGCAGATGTTACATATTCTGATTATTTATCCAGCTCAGCCCCTCTGATATGAAATACACTAAGACATGTCACAGGCATTGTTCTGTAGTAGTGATGAGGGAGGAGCTTTGACACTGCTGGCGGCAGAGATGACAGTAGCATGTTGGATTGTATGAGGCTGGAACAGAGGAGCTGCCAGTAGTTTGTTCCTGCAGTAGCTACTGGAGGCTGATTTCAGGACCGTATTTCTATGTAGTTTTAAAGGGTTTTTCCACCTAAATACCATTTTCTGTCTTGTGGTTGCTAGGAGTTGCATGTTTGGTAGTTTGTGTAATTAGCATAGCATAAGAGAAGGACAGAGACAGAGAGAGAGAGAGAGAGAGATGTATTTTAATATTATGTAAACTGCTTTGGCAAAAACATATTTTTGTTCATGCCAATAAAGCTATTTGAATTTGAGAGAGAGAGCGATAATGTTTTATTTGCACAAATTTAATACAAATTCTCTTGCTGCTATAATTTAGTAGTTTAATGTTGCTAATATAAGATCAGGTAATATCATGTTCCTGCAGCAGCCTACATAAGTCTAATGATATATCCTGCCATCTACTGGTGACAACATGTTTCCTCATCCTGTGATGTAGATACCAGCTGATACAGATCACACCTGTCCTGCTGTTTACTGACATTTCCATTTCCACCCACCATCACATCAACAGTGCAGCCTGTGGCCCAGTGGCAGTCACTAACTGCTCTCCTCTTCTAGGGTGGTGCTCTGCTGGGGAATGTGAATGCTTTACTCACCTCATTCCCTGCTGAGCCTTGTCAGCAGTATCAGACTCAGTGCCAGGTGCTGCTGGAGGGACTGAACCTGCCACTGCTCCTTCAGAGGGAGATGGACAGGCTGGCCAGGTGAGCGACTGCTTTTCCCTATGTTTAGTGTCATTGTGTCAATGCAGGCGGTCTCACAACCCCTAATCAACACCATGCCCCCCAAGATGTAAAAATGTAAAAAAAAAGATTAAAAATGTGACAGAGAACTGCTGATGTAGAGACTATCAGTCCTGCAGCTGCTGCATGTTAATACAGACAAGTAATACATTCTGCTCACCCTCTCCTTATCTGAACAACATTTATCAGATAATTTATATCATGTCTTTTTTTTATCCAACAGAAAAAGATTCTGAACAGTCCTGAAAACTCAGAACAAAATGTGTTTGTTGATCTGCTGCTTTACAGCTCATGATCTCAGTGTGTAAACTGTGAATCAGTCAGAACAGTTCAATCCAAGTGCTGTGACTGAAGATTTATAGAAGTGATGAAGGTTTCCACACTGTGTGTAATGTTACACAGGGTTTTGGAGACGTGCGTCCACACACAAGTGAAAATAATTTTGTGTGTGTGTGTGCTTCTGCGTGTGCAAACTGCATGTGTCACTTGTTTTTTTATTTGTTCATCCAACATGCATCTAACTCCTTGTTGTGCATCCCTGCAGCTTTTGTTTTTGTAAAACTGGAAACATACAGGAGTGTGAACAGAAGATGAAAAATGTCTTCTCCCAATTTGCAAATTTGTTAAAACATTATAATTATTTGTATATAATTCTTTTTTGCTATTTTTTCTCTTTGGTTTTTGAAGCACTGTCTGATTGACAGTATTTCACATACTGCTGTCAGTTATAGTCTTAATGTTGGATGATCTTATGAATGTTGTAGTGCTTGAAGCTTCTGGCTTGTGTTGTTTTTGTATTAATGTCAAGAAATCCCAGGAGGAGATGAAAACCATCAATATTGTCTACACAGTCTGATCCATGCCATCAAACTCTACTCATGTACACAACTATTTAAAGGTTCTGTAAACCATCATCACTGCCACTAGATATCACACTAATAATAATAATAATAACTTGGATTTTTATAGCGCCTTTCAAGGTACCCAAGGCAGCTTTACAGAGTAAGAACACAAAGTAAATAAAACATATAAATGAAAACTAGATGAGACAGAATAAGGATGGCCATGATGGAGGTGATTGTGGGAGATTAGTGAGCTAGAGGCCATAGGCCCTGGTGAACAGCTGGGTTTTCAGCAGGTTTTTGAAAATGCCCAGAGAAGGGGCTGTGCAAATCTCTTCCGGGAGAGAGTTCCAGAGGGTGGGGGCTGCCACACTGAATGCTCTGTCACCCAAAGTTCCTAGGGGGTGGAGAGCAGACCCGTGTCTGAGGACCGTAGATTCCGGGACAGGGTATAGGGCTGGAGGAGGATGGACAGGTACTGGGGGGCGAGGCCATTTGTCTGAGGCCTTTTTTAGACGAAAATGTGGTTTCTCACTTTTACCTGAACATTGTGTACTGCACCGAGCAATCTCACCTGTGGGCGGAGCCTGTGTCTTTATAAATGTAGGGAGGACCAACGGATTAACAGGAGGGGCTCACATGCACTAACATGCACACAAACAACAATCAGCCACGTGCATGTTAGTGCATATACACAGATCAGCCATAACATTAAAACAGGTAACTGTTTTTATTGTTGTGGCTGATTGTATATCCGTGGATTGTGTTCATTCTGAACCATTAGTAATTTGATTTGAAACTTAATTTTTAGTTTCAATTATTTTCCATGGCTTCATGGTTTGACTCANTTGTGTTGTTTTTGTATTAATGTCAAGAAATCCCAGGAGGAGATGAAAACCATCAATATTGTCTACACAGTCTGATCCATGCCATCAAACTCTACTCATGTACACAACTATTTAAAGGTTCTGTAAACCATCATCACTGCCACTAGATATCACACTAATAATAATAATAATAACTTGGATTTTTATAGCGCCTTTCAAGGTACCCAAGGCAGCTTTACAGAGTAAGAACACAAAGTAAATAAAACATATAAATGAAAACTAGATGAGACAGAATAAGGATGGCCATGATGGAGGTGATTGTGGGAGATTAGTGAGCTAGAGGCCATAGGCCCTGGTGAACAGCTGGGTTTTCAGCAGGTTTTTGAAAATGCCCAGAGAAGGGGCTGTGCAAATCTCTTCCGGGAGAGAGTTCCAGAGGGTGGGGGCTGCCACACTGAATGCTCTGTCACCCAAAGTTCCTAGGGGGTGGAGAGCAGACCCGTGTCTGAGGACCGTAGATTCCGGGACAGGGTATAGGGCTGGAGGAGGATGGACAGGTACTGGGGGGCGAGGCCATTTGTCTGAGGCCTTTTTTAGACGAAAATGTGGTTTCTCACTTTTACCTGAACATTGTGTACTGCACCGAGCAATCTCACCTGTGGGCGGAGCCTGTGTCTTTATAAATGTAGGGAGGACCAACGGATTAACAGGAGGGGCTCACATGCACTAACATGCACACAAACAACAATCAGCCACGTGCATGTTAGTGCATATACACAGATCAGCCATAACATTAAAACAGGTAACTGTTTTTATTGTTGTGGCTGATTGTATATCCGTGGATTGTGTTCATTCTGAACCATTAGTAATTTGATTTGAAACTTAATTTTTAGTTTCAATTATTTTCCATGGCTTCATGGTTTGACTCAGTCAAAAACAGATGAGTCGGAACATTAAAATCAGTAACTTGTTTTAATGTTATGGCTGATCAGTGTATATGCACTAACATGCACATGCTACCAGGCCAGCTACCAAAACAAAGACCAGAGACACTCATATTACAACACACACAGAGGGGGTGTGGCTTTGTTCTCTGCTCAGGACCACATGACTACAGTATTTTTTTTGGGGGGGGGGTATGCCTTTATTGATAGCACAGTAGAGAGAGACAGGAAATNAGCTTTACAGAGTAAGAACACAAAGTAAATAAAACATATAAATGAAAACTAGATGAGACAGAATAAGGATGGCCATGATGGAGGTGATTGTGGGAGATTAGTGAGCTAGAGGCCATAGGCCCTGGTGAACAGCTGGGTTTTCAGCAGGTTTTTGAAAATGCCCAGAGAAGGGGCTGTGCAAATCTCTTCCGGGAGAGAGTTCCAGAGGGTGGGGGCTGCCACACTGAATGCTCTGTCACCCAAAGTTCCTAGGGGGTGGAGAGCAGACCCGTGTCTGAGGACCGTAGATTCCGGGACAGGGTATAGGGCTGGAGGAGGATGGACAGGTACTGGGGGGCGAGGCCATTTGTCTGAGGCCTTTTTTAGACGAAAATGTGGTTTCTCACTTTTACCTGAACATTGTGTACTGCACCGAGCAATCTCACCTGTGGGCGGAGCCTGTGTCTTTATAAATGTAGGGAGGACCAACGGATTAACAGGAGGGGCTCACATGCACTAACATGCACACAAACAACAATCAGCCACGTGCATGTTAGTGCATATACACAGATCAGCCATAACATTAAAACAGGTAACTGTTTTTATTGTTGTGGCTGATTGTATATCCGTGGATTGTGTTCATTCTGAACCATTAGTAATTTGATTTGAAACTTAATTTTTAGTTTCAATTATTTTCCATGGCTTCATGGTTTGACTCAGTCAAAAACAGATGAGTCGGAACATTAAAATCAGTAACTTGTTTTAATGTTATGGCTGATCAGTGTATATGCACTAACATGCACATGCTACCAGGCCAGCTACCAAAACAAAGACCAGAGACACTCATATTACAACACACACAGAGGGGGTGTGGCTTTGTTCTCTGCTCAGGACCACATGACTACAGTATTTTTTTTGGGGGGGGGGTATGCCTTTATTGATAGCACAGTAGAGAGAGACAGGAAATGGGGAGGCAGAGAGAGGGGGAATGACACGCAATAAAGGGCCGTCCGATGCGGGAGTCGAACCAGGGCTGACTGCAGCGAGGACTGTGGCCTCTACATATGGGGCGCCTGCTCAAACCACTGCGCCACTCGACGCCCCGACTACACTATATCTTTAAAGAGAAAACAGTTGTTAGCTGCTGTATTATTGTTTGAAATCTCGTTTACAGAACCTTTAAAAACCCATCCATACTGTTGCCCTGTTTCTTTACTGTGATGAACATGGCTGGTGCAGTTTATTTTTCTCATCCTTTGGTTGTATTATCTTCTCTGTTTCCTTTATCTTTAAACATCCTCTGTGTTCACCAGGCTGAAGAGCAGCACGTCAGACGCTTCCCAGTTTGATCCAGCAGCTGATAATCACCAGCATCAACTCAGAGACGCACACACCATCAACAAAACACACTACCATGACATCACCAGTGACGATAAGGGTGATGTCACAGTGGGGAGTGGCTTGGACTGGTTCCACTCCATCACTCCATCAGTGTCACCAGATCATATGACCTCACCGACAATTACGTCAACCCAAGCAAAACTGAATCGAAAAGCAGTCAAACATCCACACGGTCAAAGTGATGTTCAGAGCAACACAGACTCATCATCAGACCAGGATGGAACAGTGAGCTCTGTTGCAGGGAGGCTAACACACTGTGATACACGCACAGATGATCAACATGTGGTTCAGAAAGTCTCCAAGAGTCTGAGGGACAGAAGACTGGGGGACCTGGAGCTGAACCATCAGCTGTGTGACACAGAGGGAGAAGGGGGACATGGAGAGAGGGTGGGGTTGACGAACAGTGCAGGTAAAAATGTGACTGATGCTTTAAATTCAACTTCAGATTCCCACAGCAGCAGCACACTGTCATCAGCTGAATACAACCTGATCCAGGACAACCAGTCGTCAGGCAAAGACCGGAGGGACCAGACTGGGACTAAGAACATATGCTCTGTGCTGAGGGAGAAGATGGAAGCTGAAGTTCAAACAGGTAAAAACCTGCATGCAAAGTTGTCAGGCTTTAAATTCAAACCACGGAAGATGAGACCATTACTCAGCTCAGAGTTACAAACTGAATGTGGTGGTGATGAGTCGGCCAGTCCACCTATAGACACAGAGAAGAACCAGAACCAGAACCAAAATCTTCTACAAGGTGCAAGCAGGAGAAAACATGTCAGCTGTGTGGGTGAGGGACAAATTGAAGAGGGTTCCTGTTTAACATCAATACAACTGGATGAGGACGATTTTTCCTTTGGAAAGGACAAAGTAGCTCGAGGAAAAGTTGTCGGTAAAGTACAGAGGAGTCATGATACAGATGCTCTGAGTCAACAACACAGACCCACATGCAACACTGCTGATAAGACTATAGCAGACAGCTCGGCTGGTACCCCACCTTCAAATTCAAAGTCGTTTGTGGCCTTCTCAACACTGGCTAAACTCTCACGATTCTCATTCACCTGCACAACTGAGTCCACGACCACAAATCCTCCTCCTGGAGTGAGAAAAGGTTCATCTAAAGGAAACAGTCCTGAATGTTCCAGAGCAAATTCTGACATCAAGAAAACTCCAAAATCTCCTCAACACGCTCCCTCAGAAGGAAAGATGAAACCTGTCGTCACGGGCAGAGTAAAGGATGTGTTACCCCCCCCAGTTAGTGGGCTCCCACCAGCACAAGAACCTGAACGAGTACTGGGGTCACAGACTAAAACAAAGACAGAGCCCACTCATACTGTACACAGTCTGATAAACAATGGTCCTGTTGACTCTGACAGCTCTTTCAACCTGAAGAAGAGGAAGTGTTTTGAGCTGGACCCCCCACCAAGCGCCAGTGGGTTTAAGGGTCCGTCCTTAGGACTGTCCCTTTTTGGCTCTGTGGAGTTAGGTGATGACGTTCTTGATACTGACTGGGACCAAGAGGTTTCAAAGAAAGTCAGAGTTTGAATCACAGGCTGCTGTCACACGGTCTGTGTGTGAAGAATACCACTATAACCAGCTTCATGTGACATGTCACTGGGGGGCACATCAGCTCAGCTCTGTGCCTGATGTATGCTGTAGTCACCTGCTTCAGTCTGAAAATAAAACTGCTTAACTGTTCCAGGTGTTCATCATGTAATTGTACTTTGTTGGATTCATCAGTGTTTCCATCAGTCATTGGTCAGTACCACTTATGTTGACAGATCATTTCCTGGTTGTGAGTTATTGGGCATTTTAGTAGCAAACTAGAAACGCCTCCTCCTCCCCTCCACCAATGAAATTCAGTTCAATGCAGTTTTATTTGTATAGTGCCAAATTATAATATACACTAGAAAATTCAAGTGAAATTTCGAGTGCCACGGGGGCTACTGCCGGGATGAGTACATGATTTATTTCCAGTGTTCAAAAGTCACCCTGATCATATTCTGGTTTTGAGAAATGTCTTGATATAAAAGACTCTGATAGAAAACAATGTCACATCCCTCCATCATGTATTATGTGGGAAATATCTCATATTCTGTGTTGTTTTTATTAATAAAACAAGAGGCAACATGTCTTCAAACTGGCATTTAAAGGGTTAAAATCCTGAAAACTAATAAACATTTGGTAGGTTTGAGCAGAACTGAAGTGGTTTAAGAGATGTATGCAGAATAAAATATTGATATATGATGATTTTATAGCATTTTCTTTGTGTGTCCTTTTTTGGACGCGAGGAACCCCAGAGGGTACAAAATGTGTTACCAGTGTATAATAGACCTGTAACAGTAACTGACATTAGATTTTAAAAATATGTCAAAAAAGACACTTTCTTGCAGAAATCCATACCTTCAGCTGTAACACAGCCAAAATGATCAGCAAATCAAAAAAGAAAAGTGAAGAAAATGTCCAAAAAAGGACAGAGGGACCCCTGAGGGTTAATAAACCCCATGAACCGCTATTTAAATTACCACTATTATGTTTTTTTCGGTGCTAATTTTAACATTACTGTGGAGGAGAGCAACGCGACTAGAAGTGACAGCGAGAGAGGGCTAGTAGCTTCTCCTCTCCTCTGTCTCAGCGGAGACCGTCACAACTTCATTCACTCATTTAACAAAACAAAAAGAAAAGCAACAAAGGAATCAGTAAATGGACTTACATATTTAAGACCTAACTAAATGTAATTTAAGACCTAACATGCGGCTAATGTAAAGCTAGCGGAGCTTGGAGAGTTGGTTATCTGGTTGCTAGGCGCACGCACGCACGCGCACAGGTCAGAAGCTGCCGTTGCCATGGCAATGTGAAAATCTGCCCAGAATTTGGCTTCTACATGGCTTCAAACAACTGCAAATTATGAGAAAACCGTTACTTCTTTTCAAAAACCGAAAACACTGACAGACACTGAAGCCAGAAGTTTCTTACAGTCTCTATTTTATTCAGATATTCCTTAAAATGAGTGAGTAAGCTCAGTGCGAAGACAGAGTGAGATTCTTTTGAAAAAAAAAGATGATTACATTAGGTGTAATGTAATCCGCCCCGAGGCACTCCTCTCAGCTATTCTAGCTGTAGAGGAGTGCCTCAGAGCTGAGCACCCGTGGCACTAATAATTGATATACCCTGTGGGATGGTGTTACAGCAAATATGGTTACAGTGTTGAATAATTACCAGAAGTGTTTTTGAAGGAACATTATGATGTCACGTTGCAGAAAAAAACTGAGTTTTCACTAAACCTGCTTTTTGAAATAGACTCCTGCCCAGTTAACACCACAGTTGACAGATGTTTTTAACCAGAGTGCTTTCCTTTTGTCTGAGACCTGTCACTCCATCCATCTATTGAAGTAAATTTTCACTAATATATACCATGCATTATAAATATACTGAATGTTAAACTTATGTAAACCAAAGTTATATAATCCAATGATATAGCTATTTTGATATTTTTGCGATTTTGAGGATGGATGGAAGACCTAGGTTGGGGGTAGATAGGAGGCTTCTGGACACCTGGCACTACTACTATGCCCTGGCAGGCCTAGTTTGGGGAAATTCCACATGGGGCTTGGACACCATTGTTCCAATGGCGTTGATAGGTTTGCTTTAGAAAAATAGGTGGAGAACCCACCTAAGAGGGAACAATATATGATGATGCACAGGCACTCTGTCTTCAGTTAGGATCCGGATCTGATCTCGCTTTTGTTCTTGTGAAAGAATAAATTCTATTGCGTTGGACACTGACCATCTCCAGTGACTTCTTTTTGTAATCTTTTTTTGACTCCATTAAAAGTGCAGTTCTGTAGAAAGTTAAGTGTTGGTGAAGAGGTCTAGACTTAGAGTCTGGCCCGGACCAGGACCTTTTTTCCTCCAACACATCCATGTCATTTAGGAGCCAGTATGACACCTCTGTCCACTGCTAGGCCAGCTGGATGTTATGGGTGTTACTGGTTGGAACGTGTGTCCAGTTTCAGAGCAACAAGGAAACATTGATGAATGAGGCTCAGTGTGTTTGGGTTGGTTTCCTACCAGAAGTAATTTGTTTATTTTCACTCTGCTATGATAATCTGCTGACACTCGGTGAATGACACAGCAGCACAGCTGATCGATGGACATGAAACACCTGGGGGATGACCCTCCCCCAGGGACCTCACTGACCAGTTAGTGTTGGTCATTGTTCTTCCCTTGGGCTCTCCAAGAACAGCACTTCCCTCTTCCGCTCTTCGAGGAGCAACAAGGCTCCCAGCCCTGGTCAGCCCTGCTACCTGAGACAACAGTTCTCTTGGGGTCCTACCCATGGCAGACTGCAACACTCTGCTCCTCAACAGCAGCGACCCAGCTACAATACAAGGTCAGCCAGCTGATACCCAAAGCAACAGGAGCCACAGCAGAGTTAGCGTAGAACAGCTAACTCTGTAAGAAGAAGAAAGAGGAAACCAGCTAACCTCCTCTCCAACACAGAAAGAACTTAACTCCATCAGGAAGCAACACAAACTCACTGGACATTATAACAACACTGGAAAGGACCTTTCTCTTTGTTCCAAGGACTAGGTAACATAGACTGAGAGTAACTCAACCTAGCACAGCATAGCACTCCACAGCTAAGCACAGGACTCCCAACCTTTGTGAATGAACATGTACATGTTTGGTTCATTTATCCAGTTAGTTTGATGGTTGTAATGTTTTCTTAGGTTGTGGTTAGTCACACTGTTAATTTGGTACTTGTATGTTCAGACACATACCTGTAGCTTATCTCAGTTCATTAATTCATATTAAAGTTATAATTTCATATTCATAGTTAAATAATAAGAGTCTATTATAATATTTAATATTAATATATAAATTGCCAGCAGTACATATATCGAATTTCCATATATGAAATATATGTACCTATGAAGTAAAAACATACATGTACATATTTGTAAAAATTATATATGAAACCTATTAGAGACTGGAACAATTTTATATACTGACATGACTAACCCATACAGATATGTTTATGTATCCATGCTTACTGTATATTGTAGACATGTTGCATAAATGAATATCCATTCCAAAGCCTGTCAATATGTTGATGTTATATATGTAAAAAAAAAAAAAAGAATTTAGATATGTTTTAAATTAATAATAAAAACATACATACGCATGTAGAAATTTTATACATATATTGTTTTAGTAAACCTGTATATATAATTCCATCTATTAAATCGCAGCATATAATATCATTGTCAGGGACCAGAGAAGAAAGTCTCAAGAAACCAGGTCTGTAAAGCAAAAAAAAAAAATTTAAATTTAAAAATAATTTCAATTTAACAAAAATAAAGTTCTCAAAATACAAAAATTGGAAACTGGAGAAAATAATTTCAAAACTAGGGCCCTTTAACTTAAGGTACACTAAACATGCTCATGTTCATATACATTTTACTATGGATATTTCATAACAGTTATAAATATATATCTTCATATAACCAGAGAATGTGTATATGTGAGAATGATATATCTCCTATAGTTAACATATGTGGCAACATCATTCTTTTACATTTCCATATGAGGACTTAAGGTGTTTTGCAACCTGCCTCTGGTTTTCAGATCTGACCTGGTCTCAGACACTGAAGACTGGATCAACAGATGGTCTGTCACACACCAGCTTCATTTTACTGTCTGTTGTTTCATTAAGTATAAAATCTGGATTTTTTCAGGTGCTCACTGGCCTGCTCTTACCAAGCAATTCCTTTCAGACCACTGTACATTTATTCTCATCATACAAGAGCTCACCGGACCACATCTCTTTAAAGTCTCAGTTTACGCAAATTATTATTAAAAGAAAATCCTCACTTTGTTTTGAGTGATTTGAGTCTTGATGCTGACGAACACATGAAGCTGTTACAGTAAAGAAGCTGTTAGTGTTGGAGCTCAGTCAGCAGGTCGAGGACCTGGATCTGTACTAACGTATACATACACAGCTCTATACTTTATGTGTGTGTCTGTGTTTCTACAGGTCAAAACATTACATCACAGCTGTTTGATTAAATATAAATAACCTTGAGTTCTGGATGTTAGTGGTTTAGCCTTAACACCACAATTTAGAATTTGCTCTCGTTAAAAGGGGGCACCAGTCCTCTGGGAGGACAAGAATCAATTACTTCATTGATAAATTTATCAATCTCATCTCAGAAGCCATGACTTCTCGATTCAATGGATCTCCAGTCTCTACATCAAAAGAACACAACAGGACAAAGACTGGGTGTAAATAAAGGAGTTTATTAACTAAACCACTATCTACAGAGTAAATGCAAGGTGTGATAATCATAGAGATTAAATTAATAATTCATGCATCTACTAGACTACTCTTTAAAAACCCACAAAATTTCACCTTTTTTCTGAGTTACCCAGCTCTCCCATACCTGCACGTAGAAATGTGATTCAAACTATAAAACGGAGGAAAACTTCTGCTCTCTCCAAAACACAGGAACTGTTTTTACATAACATGTAAACTTTTCAAACTATGAGCACTCAAAGGAAGAGTGGAAATCACTTTTTCTTCAAAGTTAGAGTGACAGCGTCAGTTGGCTAGAGTGCGTGAAGCAGTAAAAAATAACCTTTATTTTTATTTTTAACTCGAGCTCACGGCCAAACCCTAAAAAGGAGACAAATAATTCTTTCTGAAAATGTAGACATAGTTGTTGGGATTCATAAAATGTAACTTTGACAGGCAGGGTCTGCACAAAATTTAAACGGGGGTGCCGAGTCCGGCAGCAATACCTGTCTCACTCTCATTGACACCTAATGTAATCGTCTTTTTTTTTCAAAAGAATCTCACTCTGTCTTCGCACTGAGCTTACTCACTCATTTTAAGGAATATCTGAATAAAATAGTGACTGTAAGAAACTTCTGGCTTCAGTGTCTGTCACGGTGTTTTCGGTTTTTGAAAAGAAGTAACGGTTTTCTCATAATTTGCAATTGTTTTAAGCCATGTAGAAGCCAAATTCTGGGCAGATTTTCACATTGCCACGGCAACGGCAGCTCCTGACCTGTGTGCATGTGTGCGTGCCGGGGTCAGCCCTATGTTCCCACAGCCCTATGTTCCCACATTTCTAAGAATGTTTTGAAAATTAGGCCCTATTTTCCCACAGTCTTATATGTTCCCATAAGCCCATGTCCCCACTAACCTGGGTAATATTTATTCGGTTAGCCCTTCCGTCCACATTAGAACGGTGAATTCTGAAACTGAAAATGATGCTTTACAAAAACGATCGCTGAGGTGGATAAATGTGAAGACGCCGTGGAACGCAAAACGTTCTGAAAACGATTAGTGTGGATGGAGATCGTTTTCATTGTGAATGTGCATTTTTATATTTACTCGTGTTAATGTGGACAAGGCCCAAGATTTTTCTCAAAAGGAAACGCTATGGTCCCATATTTCTTAACATAGGGCTGTGGGAACATAGACACGCTCCCGTGCGTGCCTAGCAACCAGATAACCAACTCTCCAAGCTCCGCTAGCTTTACATTAGCCGCATGTTAGGTCTTAAATTACATTTAGTTAGGTCTTAAATATGTAAGTCCATTTACTGCTTCCTTTGTTGCTTTTCTTTTTGTTTTGTTAAATGAGTGAATGAAGTTGTGACGGTCTCCGCTGAGACAGAGGAGAGGAGAAGCTACTAGCCCTCTCTCGCTGTCACTTCTAGTCGCGTTGCTCTCCTCCCCAGTAATGTTAAATTTAGCACCGAAAAAAACATAATAGTGGTAATTTAAATAGCGGTTCATGGGATTTATTAACCCTCAGGGGTCCCTCTGTCCTTTTTTGGACATTTTCTTCACTTTTCTTTTTTGATTTGCTGATCATTTTGGCTGTGTTACAGCTGAAGGTATGGATTTCTGCAAGAAAGTGTCTTTTTTGACATATTTTTAAAATCTAATGTCAGTTACTGTTACAGGTCTATTATACACTGGTAACACATTTTGTACCCTCTGGGGTTCCTCGCGTCCAAAAAAGGACACACAAAGAAAATGCTATAAAATCATCATATATCAATATTTTTTTCTGCTTTTTTTTGCATACATCTCTTAAACCACTTCAGTTCTGCTCAAACCTACCAAATGTTTATTAGTTTTCAGGATTTTAATCCTTTAAATGCCAGTTTGAAGACATGTTGCCTCTTGTTTTATTAAAAAAAAAACACAGAATATGAGATATTTCCCACATAATACATGATGGAGGGATGTGACATTGTTTTATATCAGAGTCTTTTATATCAAGACATTTCTCAAAACCAGAATATGATCAGGGTGACTTTTGAACACTGGAAATAAATCATGTACTCATCCCGGCAGTAGCCCCCGTGGCACTCAAAATTTCCCTGGAATTTTCTAGTTTAGTTTTAATGTTTGCTGTGTTTACCACGACCAGACTTCATCACTGACTAAAAAAAAGAATGAAAACAATGGCTCCTTAAGTTGATTCAGTTGTGTTTTTATGTTTAAAGTCTTTTTTATCATATCCTACAGTCTTTTTATTCTACAGGTTCTACAGTCAGTCAGTCAGTCAGTCAGTCAGTCAGTCAAGGTTGTTTCAGAGTCATCAGGTTCTGTAAATGTGGAACAATACAACAATGTGTTCACATAAACGTACTTTTGAATACTTCAGTATTTTTAACATCAAGTACTCCAGTACTTTAACTCTGACTGAACAACTTTCACTTGTATTAGAGTCATATTTGACCAGGAGGAGCTATACTCTGACTCCAGTAATGGAGCTGTGGACTCTGTCTCCCTCTGGTAATGAAGTTAAATGTTTGACCACTGTAACTATACTTTTGGTGTTTTATAAACCATGAGGGTCTGGCACCTAAACATACTGTATAATGTACGAGCAATGTCTTCTTTTTGGTTATTTGGGCAGCATTTTTGCCTTTCTTTTGATAGGGACAGTGAGAGAGTGACAGGGAAGTTGGGGAGAGAGAGGGGATGACCTGTAACAAAGTGCTTAGGCTGGATTCAAATCCAGGCTGATGCGGTAAGGTGCATGCCACCGGGGCGCCCTGATGAGCAATGTTGCAAATCAACAACAGCAGAGCTTCTCAACAATATTTTACTAATGACTGTAAGAATCACCTGTGGAGAGGCCAAAGGTTGTGAACCACGGGTCATTGGGGGACATCATCTCCCCCATGTACCTGTGATAATGTGACACATGTTGTATGTCAAAGTGACGTGTTGGCAGCTGAACCATCTGCTGATGAAAACCATCAGATCGGGCTGAAATCTCAGAGAAAGCTTTGAGTCAAGATAATGTGATGAATCCAAAGTTTTACTGCAGACCCACATCTGAAAGAGTTTCACACAGATGAGTGGCCTAAACTCTCAGTTCCTCTTTTTCTGGAAAGTTCACTTTTTGAGAGATGAGGTTTTAACATAATGTGAAGTCAGGAAGTCTGAGGCAGGCAATGTTTTTAGTAACTCACTGTGTGTGAACTGTTTCCAAGGTGTCATCAGAATAAATCACAATGTCATTATCATGCTGTAATGGTTTACTCTTTGACATCGTGATTTTATTCCATTTCACAGAACCACATGATTCACTAAACCCCTGACATGTGCAGTGTTGGAGAGGAGGAGGCGGAGAAGCTACACCTCAGCTCCCTGGCTGAAGGCTGCGGTGAAGTCTGTGCTGTAGTATCAGAACAGCATAATCATAAAACAGCTCCATAAAATGATAAAGACAAGAGTTTGACAAAGGAAAATAAAACTTATCACTACATGTTTGTTGAATACAGATTCTCACTGGCCCAACATTAACAAGGCAAAATGAATTTAGGTCATTTCAACTGACATTAACTGATGGCTCACTCGGCTGAAAACATGTTAATCATTGGTAACTACTGTGGTGTGGTACTCTATTTAAGGGTGCCCAAACTACAGGCCAGGTGCGGCCTGACACCGCCTATGAGTTATTCAAGAGTTAAAATGATACTGACATGCAGAATCTGTTGTGAACATGAGCGTCATTGACAGGAACTGAGACGTGAACTGGTGTAGACATGGGACAGAACTTCAGTCCTCTGAGATCTGAAAGAGACTCTGAGCAGCAGCAGCAGCAGCAGCAGCACCTCTGTCATGATATCTGCTGAGGCTGATCTCAGATTCTCTCTCAGTTGATGTGGAAGAAGAATAGGAGAAGCTGCAGCTGATTGAAATGTAATTTCTCCACCAACAGCTTCCAGGGCTCCACACACACACTGTCTGTGATCAACCTTCCTCTGTGACGACACTGAACCAGATCAGACTGACAGTCACCTCTGCGATGGAGCTCCAGGCATATTTTATATGACTCTGGATAAACAGCGATGTAATCTGAAACTAGTCTGAGTGGAAGAGGTAGACAACCACCAGGAGGTCAATCTAGCTTCTCCTTGAGACACTCCTGAGAGAATGTTTTACTGTCAGACTGTTCATTATTTCAATCTTTAATTAAGAGATTAAAAATCAGTATTTAATGTCAGCGTTTAATGTCTGTGGTACATATCAGTGTATAGAGTGGTATAATGTATGTTTTGGTTCGACAGCCAGCTGTTGTAGAGTAACTGACACTATCCCCTCATGTATTTCAGAGGAAAAAATATAAATCCACATTAGTCACTGATTTATTGATTTAACTTATTTCATGATTAAAAAACAGTTTTATTCTTAAAGGAGAAATATTCCACTGTACAGCAGCAGAGTAAACAATGACAAACTGTAAATGAAACAATATGAAATGAGTTGTAGAACAGCTGTGTGTCTGTGTTTAATAGTTCCCACTAATACACAGACATAAACTATAAGAAATCAACAAACATCCTAATGAGGTTATCAGCTCCAAACTAACATTTGTACAGAGGTGAATTTTTAAAATGACCCAGGTCAAGTGACAGTGAACTAGTGTTTCAGCCACAATAAGATGACTTTTATAAAGACTGTTTGTAATGAAAAGGGCTATAAATAAAGTTTATTATCTTTCCTTAATTTCTAGAAACTCTTAAAGCCACAGACTCACCAGTCCAGAACCACATCCGTCCAATTTACATTTGAAATACCTGAAACTATTTCAAAAGTTTAAGTTTCACACAAGCACATTATTTAATAGCCCCTGTCACATTCACATTGACCGATTTGATGGACATGGTTTAATACAAATCATAGTGCTGCTCTACAGACCTCATTTATTTAAAGCTACAAGTAAAAGGCAAAATCTATGATGAATCACTGTAGGTACTCTGACAGTTTGAAACTGGATATGAGTCATCGCAACATTCATCTCTAACAATCTTGAGCAAAGCGAGAAGCAGCGGACTGCAGGTGAAGCTGATTGTCTGTTCATAGTCTCTCAGCACAGTGTGACTCTCTCACTGTGCTTCGGTGAGGGGAGGCTGTACACCTCTGACGGGACTGAGCCACTGCTCCTCCTCTTCCGCTCCTTAATCTTGCAGGTGATCAGGTGGAACATCTCCACGATGTTGAGGACCACAGAGAGGACGGCCATCGCCATCATAAAGACAATAAAGATGGTTTTCTCTGTGGGACGACTTATGAAGCAGTCCACCGGGGCTGGACAGGGATAGTGGGGAAATGAGATCTTAGTGGGCATTAATATGAAGCCGTAGAGGTAATACTGGCCTACGATGAATCCCACCTCAAGCAGGACCTTGAACAGCAGCTGTATCATGTAGCTGACCAGCAGGACACCCTTCAGCTGCACCTTGCCGTGTTCATCTGAGTACTTTGGAACTTTAACCATCCCATTCTTACCAAGTTTCTGCTCCACGCGTCTCCTCAGCTTGTTCTCTCTGCGAATCACCAGCAGGACGTGCCCCAGATAGATGAGTGTCGGTGTGGTGACAATTAGGATCTGGAGGACCCAGAAGCGTGAGTGAGACATAGGGAAAGATTTATCGTAGCAGGCGTTCCTGCAACCAGGGCTTTTGGTGTTGCAGTCCATGTTCGCTTGTTCATCCCCCCATATTGTATCTACACCAGCGGCCAGGATAAAGATTCTGAAGAGGAACAGAACACTCATCCAGACCTTCCCCACAACAGTGGAGTGAGACTGCACCTTGTCCAACAGATCAGACAAGAAGGACCACTCCCCCATGATGAAAGTCTGAGAGAGAGAAAACAGAGACAGCACTGATGAGCACACCATTGACCCTGCCACGTTTCATGTCAGTGAGGTCAGTGTGAGGAAACCTCAGTGTGTGGCACATTTTACACACAGGACAATTCAAAGTGGACATGAAAACTTAAACAGCAGCAACACAGTTAGCTGTCCACAGTTAGCAGTTAACAATTGTACTGTACTGTACAATAAAAAGACTGTAGGATAAAATAAAAAGACTTTAAACATAAAAACACAACTGAATCAACTTAAGGAGCCATTGTTGTTTTCATTTTTTTTTTTTTAGTCAGTGATGAACGATGGTCGTGGTAAACACAGCAAACATTAAAACTAAATGAATCTTTCTTTATTTTTCTTAAAGTTTCAAACACAGACTTCAGATCAGACCATGGTCTCTGGTGAAGAATCTTCTGCCTCATCTTTATCTAAGGTCGCCATCGTCACAGGTTCAAACATGACTGACAGTGGAGGAGTTGGCTGTGATTGATTTTCTCCTGGTTTTTCTCACTAATCCTAACCCTAACTCTAACCCTAACCCAGTGTATGCTCTATCACATTTTCAAAATGAAAGAAAATACATTCACTGACTAAAAGCTCTGCTTCAAAGTAAGAGCACTTCATAGAAATATTGTGGAGTCAAAGTCATAAAAACAATAATCAGATACTGAAAAAATATACTTAAGTACAGTACTCTAGTAGATGCACATAGTTACTCTCCACCCCTGGTAGAGTCTGAGGACTCTGAATAAAGAGTAGCTGTGTCTCAGCCTCTGAGACTAAATAAATGAATCTGTTACAGACACCACAAACTCATTAGGACAAATCAGAGAGAGCCTGACTGCCTTAATGCTTTAAAAACATAAACACCAGTATTATAGAAAGAAAGATTTTATATGATGCATTTGTTTAAAAATCCAAAGCCAGTAGGCTACTATTGGATTATAGATACAAAATTATATTTAGACACAACTTCCAGTAAAAAGCTTGTTTCTGAGGTGTGATATTACCTTTTTATAATAACACAGTAACACTGCTAATAAGTTTCTTAAGACTGTGAAATAAAGTCAGATTTGATATTTCATGAATAATTGATATTGTACAACATTATCTGTTCACACAGTAATAGCTGGTCCTACCTCAGTGATGAACACTGCCTCGTTCAGTCAGTCCTTTACTGTGACTGGGCTTCTCTCACTTCCCCCTTATAAATCATACTGATGACAACAGAACTATGAGAGTCCTCCCAGGTCCATTGGACCCGCCCTCCCTCCCTAACCACAACATGACAGATGTTGAGCAATGACAGCTGATGAAAACTGACATCACATCAGCTGTTCCAACATAGTTGAATAACCCTCACTCCTCTGAAAATGTCTGCCCATGTGCCCTTGAGCAATGAGCTGAAGTTCACGTTGCTCTTTAAGACTGGGGCCAAGGCTGGATCCACCAGCTGGTCAAAGGGTCAACTGGTTTGTGCTCATTTAAACTTCACCATCATAGGCTCCTTAAGGCTCCTGCTTCATTACCTGGTCTTGAGGCCCTATCTTGAAGAGGGTCAAGGACAAGTGTAGACCAGTTCTAAGACTAAATGTATGTTTCATCAAATAACTATGAATCAAACCTGGGAACAGGAAGACCAACCCAGAAAGACTACACACTGCTCAGAGTGGGGTGAATGAGGGTAGTAGAGTATATTGGCCCCCAGTGCCCTAGCAGGTTAATGTGGCTGATGACTGTATGTAATATATAACATATATCCCTATATGCAGAGTGAGATGGCCGTATATGCCACCTATAAGGGGATATATTATCACACCTCATATATTAAGGTATACGTTTACATAATATATGAAATACCCATCTTAAAAATTGCATATCTACATACAGTATATTAAAAATATCTATATGATGAAATCTATAGACTATAACATGTTGCTACTATATATGTTAATGATATACAGCATATTTGATTTATATTGGGATGGATCTATATTTACATAACAATATAAGTAATATAAGTTAGACATATATGTCAATATATGAAATAGTTTTTACTATTATTTTTATGCCTCTGCACTCTGACACTCGGGAGCCGGAGACATTGTGTTCGGGTTGTCCGTCCATCCGTCTGTATATATAGATTGTACGTTCCTCCGTCCCATTCTTGTGGACATAATATCTCCGTAACACCTTGTGAGAATTTCTTCAAATTTGGCCAAAGTGACCACTTGGACTCAAAGATGAGCTGATTTGATTTTGGTGGCTAAAGGTCAAAGGTCAAGGGAAGTGTGACCTCACAAAACACTTTTTAGCCATTACTCAAGACTTCACACAGCAATTATGACAAAATTTCACACAAATGGTTCATATTT
This sequence comes from Seriola dumerili, assembly GCF_002260705.1. Taxonomy (NCBI): domain Eukaryota; kingdom Metazoa; phylum Chordata; class Actinopteri; order Carangiformes; family Carangidae; genus Seriola; species Seriola dumerili. The sequence continues at coordinate 1,005,125 of NW_019174280.1, read as the reverse complement.
TTAAATGACTCTGGATAAACAGGGATAAATGGGTTTTTATTTTATGTGTGTATATATTTCATAAATGGAAATTCAACATATATACATATACAGTATTACATTTGTGTGTGGGTAAGGAAACACAGGAGCTCTGAGGGGTTGATAACATTAGAAAGATGCTGTATAAGTACAGTCCACTTACTGTAGAAACTGTTGCACCTGCACAGCAGGATCCAACATGTTTTTGTGATCCACAGATGTCTACACTTTGGATGTTAAACCCAACATTTACACAGACAGACAGAGAATCCTTCACATGAAATGATTCAGTTCATCTGGAAACCTGTGTTTTAGTAGACAGCAAAACTGCAGTGTGTCTTCAGTAGAGTGAGCATCGTTTAGATTATTTATTATTCTCAGTTATGAAGTGACCTCTGTGACCTCCAGCCAGTGACTGATAACAGACTGTCTCCCTCCCTCCTATTGCTCACAAATGTGAATCACTAAGAACTAATCCTCCTCCACACCAAGACAAATCTCTCAAAACAAAACTCTTCAGGTAATCAGAGGTAATCTCCATGTAAGCAGCCCACCAAACCTTTCTATTAAAAATACAAGGTGTTCCAGTTAACACATCACTTGGTGGCAGCTCTGCACATTTGCAGCTCTACAAACAATGATCCCTCTCTAATCATTTGACTGGAGACCTGCGTGTCTGCTGTTTAAAGCTGGATGTCACATAACTTTAGTTAATAAGTTGATTTATCCTAGCTTTAAAGTGTACCAGATATTCAGTTAAACATCCCATACTGTGAAGAAGAGGAAGCTGTATCATGGATGCAGAGCTGGCGCTAAGCTAAAGGCTAGGAGATGGAGATAAAAGCCTTTTCTACCATCGATCCTCATGGGAAATGTCAACTCCCTGGCTAACAAGTGTGATGAACTGGAGGCACTTGTGAAGAACCAGCAAGAATATCGTGAGTATAGTGAGTAACAACAACACTCACGACTGTTGTGTACCCGGCTTCACTGCAGTATGAGATATTAGAGATTGAAGAGAGATGTGAAGAGATTGAGATTGAACTGTTGGCAGTTGGTCTTAGACCGTACTATGTACCGAGGGAGTTCTCTCACATCGTTGCCATTCAGCCGTGAGCAGAGCCTGTCACATGTGACGTCAGACTGTACACACTGTACACACTGTAATACCAGCAAGGACTGTACACTGCTTTCCAAACAACAAACCCTGGATCACCAGTAACATCAAGAATCTCCTCAACCAGAAAAAGGAGGCCTTCAGGGATGGAGACAGGGAGAAGCTCAGGTGTGTGCAACATGAACTGAAGAGGAGATTAAAGCAGGTGAAGGAGGACGACAGAAAGAAAGAGGAGAGGAAGCTGCAGCAGAACAACACCAGAGAGGTTTGGAGGGGGATGAGGACCATGACTGACTATAAAGAGAGGAACAGCCAGGCAACATCAAGTGATGTGGACAAGGCCAATGAGTTCAACCTGTTCTACAACAGGTTTGACACAGCCTCACCTGTTCTCTCTCCCACTGCTTCAGCTGCAGCTTCTCCTACGGCATCTCCTTTACAACCTGACACTGCAGCTGCAACTCCCTCCACACTGGGGTCAAGTCTCCTGTCCTTTACAGCGGAGGAGGTGAGGGTGAGGCCCAAGGGGCTACGTCCTGCAAAGGCAACAGGCCTGGATGATGTGTGTCCGAGGCTGTTAAAGGACTGTGCAGCCAAGCTGGCTGAGCCTCTCCAGAGGATCTTTAACTTAAGCCTTCAAACAGGGAGGGTCTCGGTCCTGTGGGAAACATCATGTCTTGTTCCGGTCCCTAAAGTAGGACGACCGGCTGAGATAAATGACTACAGACCAGTGGCCCTCACATCACAAATCATGAAGACCCTGGAGCAGCCGCTTCTCCACCTTCTGAGGCCACAGGTTGAACATGCACTAGACCCCCTACAGTTCCCTACAAGGAACATATTGGAGTGGATGATGCTGTTCTTTACATGCTCCACCCATTCTTACTTGGATGAGCCAGGTGGTTACATGAGGATTATGTTCTTTGATTTTTCAAGTGCATTTAACATCATCCACCCCCCCATCCTTAAAGACAAGCTGGAAGGGATGGGGGTGGATCCCTGCTTCACGTCCTGGATTGTGGATTAACTGACAAGACGACCAGGCTGGGTAACTGTGTCTCGGACAGTGATGAGCAGCACTGGGGCTCCACAGGGGACTGTTCTGGCTCCATTCCTGTTCACCCTGTATATGGGCGACTTTAAATACAACTCTGAGTCCCGCCACATCCAGAAATACTCGGATGATGCAGCTATTGTGGCACGTAACAGGAACGAGCAGGAAGAGGAGTACAGGGATCTGACGATGGCCTTCAGTGAATGGAGCAACAAGAACTGCCTCCTTCTGAACACCTCCAAGACCAAGGAGATGGTCATGGACTTTCGGAGGTCTAGGCCCACCCTTCAGCCAGTCAACATTAGAGGGAAGGACATTGAGGTGTTGCACACTTATAAATACCTAGGTGTGCACCTGGACAGTAAACTGGACTGGTCCCTGAACACAGATGCCATCTACCTGAAGGGGCAGAGGCAGCTCTTTTTCCTCAGGAGGCTCAGGTCCTTTGACGTCTGCAGTGAAATGCTGCACATTTTATTTATTATTCAGTGGTGGCCAGTGTATTCTTTAATGCTGCAGTCTGCTGGGGCAGCAGCATGTCAGACATGAACACACACATATGTATGTATATGTATATATATATATATATATATATATATGTTCATTATCATTGTCTCTCCAGCCAAAACACAAAAAGTGATGATAAAATCATGTACTCTCCTTTGACTCTTCTCTCACGCTCTGATCCTCTCCTCCACTGGCACCTTCCACTTGTGGCTGAGAACTAGTCCTACTGTCAGTCCCGACACATTAACCGTATGTCGTCCGCAACATGAATTTACTTTTTTTCCCCCATATTAGAAGAACTAATTCTCTATGCAGGAAAAACCCTGTATGCCACACAAATATTCATCATTGTATTACAATAGGTATTTCATATATGTTATAAACTTATATGTTCATATATCCAGAGGATGTATGTATGTGATAACAATATTTTCCCTTATAGTTCACATATATGGCAACATAACTCTTAATATTGGGACATATATGGCATATATTGCATTTTTGTATAGGCATCATCATTTATTAATGAGTTACTATTATTTGTAACAGGTAGAAGGAGTCTAACTGTAAAGTGTAAAAACACATCACCAATTATTAATGAGTTACTATAATGCTCCTTTTACCAGGTATAAATGGTAGTAACTCATTAGTATGTTTAGTGAGTAGTAAGCATTAACGTAATCTTAAACCAAACCAAATAATGAGCCTGCATCAATGTATGAAAACTGTGTTATAACTATTTTCTTTATAATTGTTTCTTTATGATTTACAAAGTGTTAACAACCAAATTAATATCTTAATTATAAACCATTTATAAATCCTTTATAAGGGTAGTCTTAATGTAAAGTGCTACCAGATGTATGCTCTTTGACCTCAGATGACCCTCCTTTCAAACCTGACATCAGTTTCTTCCCTTCAGACACATTACTGCGCGTAAACAAGGTGTGTCTGTGAAATAGCTGTACATACAGCCTGGGTGTAGGATGTGTGACTTATCTGTTCTCAGTGGGAGGTAAAGCACAATATTTTACAGTGTTAAGGTTCATCATGGCTTCCTGTACTGGAACTGAGAGTGATGAAATCTTTTCTCCAGACTCATCAAAATCATCACGGGTTAGACTTAGTGAAACGAGAAGCTGTGAGTTTAGACTGAAGTGTACGTGACCTGAGTCATCAAGACCAAACCCACAGGCCTGACCATATTTAAGTCTGCCGCTGGTCATTGTGTCGCGTCTTTCGTTGGCCGCACCTGTGATGGGCTCACGGCAAAGAGTTTCTGATATCTGAAGCCTGACAGGCAAGTACTTTTTATGTTTCTACAACCTTGAATGAAAACACTTAACACATGTTGTTGTCTCACAGGATGTCCTTCAGTGTTTCTTTAAGACAGACTCCATGTAACCTTCTCACCACACGCTAGTTGCCGCAGATCTTGAGCAACTTGAGTAACTTGTTATTTTGTTATATGTCTGTAAATGATACTGGTCTTATAAAGCCATACCTTTAAGACATCTGTGTTTATCATGCTGCTGATTTATTCAGCCATTTCCCCTGTTATTACCTGATTAATCTAATTTCATTGTACTTAAAGTGAATTGAATTTTACTGTTGTATCCAAGAGAGTTCAGCAGCCAGTTCCAGTCTTAGAGGGCTGTAGTGATAAACAAAATGTTATCTGAAGCAACAGGATGTCCAACAGGTGCAGCTGCTGTTTTTTTGTGTTATCTGAACTTATCATCGCTTCACTTTTTTGCAGTGTCAGGAGGAGGAGGAGGAGGAGGTTAGTTTAGATTGTCATGAATCAGCTGAGCTTTGACAGGTGACATTTTCTCTAAATGAGTCTCATCCTTCATTTTAAGCAAAGAACTTTAAAGTATTCTTTGAGCTCCAAGAAGTTTGATGAGACTGCCTCAGGAAGTTTAAAGGCTTAAATTCAGTTTAATCAATATTAAAAGGTCTAGTTTATTTAGACCTAAACGTCTTTAATGTGCTCATCTCTTAGAGGGAAATGTAGACACCTTGATTAATGTAGATAGAATAGACTAACGCTCTTAGTGAAGTTTGATGTGTGTGTGTTTCTCTTTCACTTCAGACATTAGTTTCCAGCCATGGGTGACTGGTCTTACCTGTCTGCTCTGCTAGACAAGGTCCAGTCTCACTCCACTGTGGTGGGGAAGATCTGGATGAGTGTCCTCTTCCTGTTCAGGATCTTCGTCCTGGGCGCTGCTGCGGACAATGTCTGGGGAGACGAAGTGTCGGAGTTCTACTGTGACAGCCAGGAACCAGGATGCAAACACACCTGCTACAACTGGATGTTCCCAATATCCTACATTCATTACTGGGTCCTGCAGATCACCTTCGTATCGACGCCCACCCTGGTCTACCTGGGCCACGCTGTCCACATCATCCACAAAGAGAGGAGGATGATGGAGCAGCTGAAGAACAACCCCAATGGAAGTGCACTGAAGAAACCCAAGTACACAGACGACAGAGGGAAGGTGAAGATAAAAGGCATCCTCTTTTGCACTTACATGACCCAGCTGGTATTCAAGATCCTCCTGGAGGTGGGATTCATTGTGGGCCAGTTCTACATCTTTGGCTCTGTGTTCATGGTGTCCTACTTCCACTGTACTGTGAGTCCACCTTGTGCCCATTTCAGCGGAGCCCAGTGTTACATCTCCCGTCCCACAGAGAAGACGATCTTCATCATCTTCATGCTCGTGGTCTCAGGCATCTCAGTGCTGCTCAACATCATCGAGATCATATATCTGCTCTGTAACCAGAGGAGAGACGCCAGGAAACGGCTTCTAGCCAAGGAGCATGTGTCCAGTTTACAGCAGTATCCATCCAATCCTGGCTGGGGGGGCATGAGCAGCCAGTATGGAGGCTTCCCACTGCTGCCTCCACCTGGTCAGGGTCTGACAGAGCTCTGCAGTGACGACAAATATGGCGACTCTGTCATGAAAGAAAAGGACACTTGACACATCAGTTATAATAATTAATGAACATCTGTTGGAGGTGTTTGCTCTTCCTATTTTTTGCTTCAGTTACTCTTAAACATTTTCTCAAACAGCTGGAGTGAGTTACCAACATTTGCTGTTTTTTCTTTAAGCGTTCAATTGAATGAATTAATTTAAAAATAAACCTTGACAATACTGTGCTCTGATTGGTCAGTAACACCACTGTGTCACACATGTGTGTCATCCATTGATATTATTATGTTTGCTATATTTGTAATAGGTAATATTTGTTGCTGTGTTATGACAATATGGGTCACATTGTGCTGTAATAAATGTTTCACTCTGTTATACACGTTACATGTTAAAGAAATAAAATCAATAAAGAAAACAAAATGTGAAAATTAGGACATTAAATCCAAATTTACAGGTTACAAGAGCTCAGTGATACACACAGCTTTTTACTTTTACTTTACTTTTTACTAGTTATTTAATTCTCCACACAAAAAGAGCATGGTGTGGTATTGTTTATCTACTGTGATGCATCTACCTCTGTGTGTGTGAAGGAGGTGCAGGAGTGTATGGATGGTAGGTACGGTCACACTCACTGGTGAGTTGGCAAAAACACTGGAGGGCATGATTCAGATTTCAACTTCAGTGTCCAGGTGACGGTGGGAATCTCAGAGCACATGCTTCCTCCCCTTCAGTGAATATCTGCACGTGGTGAAGAAAGAAATAAACTTAAACACACAGTCAGTAATTTCTGCCTCTAGGGGTCTCAATCAAAACAATAACAAAATACGGCGTTGAGTGACCTCATAAAGTAGCATGGGATCATGGGAGTTGTTGTCTTTGCCACCATTACTGTAAGCTCCTCCCGGTTTAGATTCCTTCAGTGTCAGTGGTTCAGGAAATCAAACAGACCCAGTGATTCTAACTGTTAAAAACACTGAATGAAGCAGTTTCACATTTAAAGTCAGTGTTTGAGCGACGCTGTACGGAGGACAGAGACTCAGGGAAGAGCTGGAGCTGAGATTGATGCTAACCTTTGTTCTGATTGTTTCTCTGATAACTTATGAACCAGATGTTCAGCAGGTTTTTACCAGCAGCTGAATTATCCACAGAGGTGTCCTCCTCTCCATAACAAACACACCAGGGGATTCAAACCAGTAGAAACACCCAGAAAGCAGTTTGACTTTCAAAATCAGAGATTCACCAACGCTCTTCAGTGACACAGGACAGGACGTCTCCAGCAGCTGGGAGCTGAGCTGTCTAACATTTCCTCAGCTTGTTTCTCTGATAACTTCAGATCCAGACGTCCGACGACTAAAATCCTTCATCTGGTTCAAATATAGAGCTGAAAACCACCAAGGTGTCAAAAGTGTATGTGGCTTAAAACTAGACAAAAATCAATGTTGAGCTTCTGTCAGACAAACACACTGACACATGATCATAGAGGATTTGATGTCATTGACAGGAGACCAATGACACGGAGCGTTACCATGATTAAAATCACAGATTTCTCTGGTTTGAGAATTGATGGAAACATTTGGGATAATGTAAGAACACAACTCAACAACATACAGAACATTGGTCTTTACAGATTAGAACTATAAATATAAGCTAGGTGGAGTAAACACGGTGATGAGCTAAATAATAAATAAGCTACAAATGACACCTGCAGTCCACCACTGAGCTATATACTGTATATATATACATATATATATATATATACATACATACATACATAACAGCTATACATGTAGCTGTTGAATTGTATATTATGTATATATGAAACATATATATATATACATGTATATATATATATATATATATGCATCCTCCTCCTTGCAGGTTGTCATCTCTGTAATCAGTCCTCCTCCACACTGGCTGTGAAGAGAGTCCTTCAACTTCAGTGTAAGTGATGGGGGCAGAGTCCATAGTCCTTGTTTTGTGTGAACATGGAAAAAAAGTTCAGTCAAAGCTAATATGATGAATTTGGATTTCATGTTGTAGTCAGCTGTGGCTCAGCATGGAAACACTTTGAAAGCACACAGACATACTTTTATACTGAAATGTTGTAAGTGTATTTGTATAACTCAGACTGCAGCGTCATATGAGCTTCAGATGAACTGAATATATTTTTACATGGAGCAAGACTCTGGACTTTGGATCACTTCAGGAAGGGATCTCTTAGAGTCCAGAACAGGCAGGAAGAACAATTACATTGAAATTGTTTTACTTAATTATTATTATAATATTACTATTCAATTCAATTTTATTTTTGTATAGCTCCAAATCATAACATACATTATCTCAATGCACTTTACAAGGTAAGATTAAACCTTACAATTTAACCATTACACTGTAACAACATCCATAATGTCAGTATCCTAACAATAAATGGCAGAATGAAGGTATATGACGTTCATCACTGCATTATGTCACATGAAACATTTTAATTCTGATATTGAAATCTTACTGAAAAACTAGGCTATAGGTTGCAGCAATGGCTCACATTTAAACACAGTCTCCAGAATCCGTTCCAACAATTTTATTTTTCACAAATCAAGATGCTTAGGTTGATGGATGGATGGATGGATGAATGAATGGATAGATGGATGGATGGATGGGTGGATGGATGGATGGATGGGTGGATGGGTGGATGGATGGGTGAATGGATGGATGGATGGATGGATGGATGATGGATGGATGGATGGATGGATGGATGGATGGATGATGGATGGGTGGATGGATGGATGGATGTATTATGCATCAACTTAAAATATCAGCTGTAACAATAATAATAATAATAATATATTAAATAATAAACTAAAGTAAATCAAGCTGACGTTACTGCCACCATCTCTTTCTTCACTTGCAGGGTAATAAACATAGGAATCTAATGAAACATAATACAAATAAACATTCAATAACCATGCAACAATAAAATACTAACCAAATAACTGCTATAATATTAACCAAATAAAATGACACAAGGTTTGAAAAGTCCATTCTTCAACTCACAGTGGTTCTTTGTTCTCAGTGGTTTGGGTGGAAAGGCGCACTAGTCTGACTAGGTGGGGTTATAGAACTTCCTGGGTGTGGTTAATAGGATGACAGGTGATTTTCAGATGAGGTAGGGTATTAGGCTAGAGGTATTAGACTTATGATTTAACACTTACTATTTAGTAAATATGAACAAAAGTAAATGACACTGACTTCATCAATCTGCAGAGACTATCACTCTCTTCCTGCTGGAGGTCCTAATGAGGGGCTGTCCAATCTGCTGTCACCTGAAGCCACAACTAGGTCACTCATTGGCTTTGCCCTTCTCACAGTGTGTGTGTATGTGTGTGTGTGTGTGTGTGTGTGTGTGTGTGTGTGTGTGTGTGTGTGTGTGTGTGTGTGTGTGTGTGTGTGTGTGTGTGTGTGTGTCCTCATTCCATACTTGTTAAGCCAATGACCCTGTTAAACCCTCAAACATGTCTGTGTAAAACCCTGTAATACAACAACATGTACACAGTGTGTCCCCACACTCACACCTACACTGCATCATCTCCACCACTAGGTGGTGGTGTGCACCGGTGGAGTGTAGTCATGGAGACCCAGTGGTTCAATGGAAAGTTACAAAATGCACAGAGGCAGTTTTAGTTTGACTGTAGGAGTGTTAGTGGTGAATATATTTAAATTCATAATGATAATACTTTTTAAAATAATTATATGTTAACACTTGATAACCACAGGGGGCTTTTATCATTAGCTACAGCTCACCAGGAGAGAAACACTGCAGTATATTCAAGATATATAAGATGATGGATAAATATCACCTGCTAAAAAGCTTCAGTTAGAGTATATAGCAATATACAAACATTATAATTACATTGTCAATATAATCAGTGCATTGTTACTAGGGATAAACGTTAATTATACATTTGGTTCAATTGAGTTAAGCTCACAGCTCTCACATCAACACAACATCAGCTGAGGTACTTAAAGAAAAAAGAAATCCAGAGAATCCAGATCTTCTTCTTATGTAAAAGTATCAGGACCAAATATCAAAATACTCATTAACATCGACTGATGGAGCAGTGGTGTTTCTCCTGTTGGTGTGTTCTTAGATCTGGTGGTTGAACTACATGATTATTTGTATGTCCTGATCACATGTTGAATGTAAGCTGCACAGTAACAGCAGCTGCAGCAGCAAAAACAGAGGAGCTGCAGTAAAAGTGTTGGAGAACTCTGAGACCTCATCTGTCTGTTTAAAAGTGTTTCAGAGGGACGCTCATTTCATCTGCTGCGTGTTGTTGCCACATCTGGATTCTGTTGTTTCTGCACAGATGAAACAATAGAGTCCGGACTCCACACCTTGGCGGTCCCAGTGCGAATCTCTCCCTGTGTCCTCCTCGCAGACCGGGATCGGACCTGACGTAGAGATCAGGTGACTGTGAACTTCTCTGACGGGACTCTTAAAAGGGATTTCACCATCGTCAGAGGGAGACTGGTACAAGTGGCGGAGAAAGTCCCTGCGGGCCCTCTTCTGTATCTCTCAAACTTCCCAGGTAAGTTAGAGCCACTTTCTGTTGGACTTGTGCCGCAGAGACGCTGAAGCTCCGCCGCTGCCTCTGTCTCTGCTGCTGCTTCACTAACTTTGAGAAGTTTCCCTCCGCTTCTCTGCTCCGTTTTTAACTCCTCACTTTCACTAAGAAAACCCCAGACTCACATCTGGAGGGAGAAAAGTAGATAAAATAGTTTTTTCATTTACTGGTTGATATTTTCTTTTGCTTCAGTTATCAGATGAAAAATGAAGTCGCTGCGTTTTTTCTTTTTTCTTTTCTCATCCTGTTGTTCTGGCCTCACGCTGTAACCCGGGCCACTCTGTCCTCTGGACTTTTAACGTGAGGAAACTTGTGTTTTACCTTCAAGGACTCAGACCCCACAGACTAACAGTTGAGTTGAGGGGACAGATGGACTGCTCCATCATTTGGAGCTTTTTCCTTAATGTCCCATGATATGAGGCAGAGAGTGCTCAGAGTCTGCTGAGAGGCTCATTGTGTTGGACTCTATTGTTCTGCTCTGTCTTGTTCATTTCCACCAAACAAACTCAGTCAAGTAGAAAGTGGCGGGATGTTCTCAGTCTAATAACAGACACTGAGACTCTGTTCATCCTCTTCTTAGCTGCCATTGTTCAGGGCTGCAGGTGATTCCTACAGGAATACAGGTCACAGAACAGAGTGGACCTAGTTTATCATGAGATAAGTGAGAACACATGCACTTAATTTGGCACCATGTGGGTCCGACTGGAGGCATTAAGTAAATGTCTGTACATGGATCTGTTGGAGGCTTCTCCTCTTTACCTCCAAGGATCTGAACCTTGTAACAGCTCCTCTTATTTTATACTTATTTTCATATCAGACCCTCTCAGGCTCACAGCAGATATCAACCGGATTAAATCTGTGGTTCATCATTTCAGTCTAGTTCAAATCACTGTGGAAGGACCTCTTCTGTTATATTTGTGCTGAATATACCAGTTTATTTTATTATAACCAGCTTATTGAAATCTCACTGAGGTCTGCTTGTCAGAGGAGCTCAGCAGTATTTTTCTCTGCGCTGACACTGCTTCTATAGCACACAGTTCTGTTTGACCAAGGGGGGCAGTAGTTGCCAGGGGACAGGGCCCAGATAAGTTCAGTGCCCCCCCTCTGATTTGGCACTGTATAAATAAAACTAACTTGACTTAAACTAGTCACTGGTCAGTGTTTGAGAGCGTGTTTTACTCGCTGTCTCCCTGGGCTGTGTCCTGCTGGTCCCCACGATTTTCCCACAGGAAGTGTGTGTGTGTGTGTGTGTGTGTGTGTGTGTGTGTGTGTGTGTGTGGATCTGAGGAAAGAGGCTCACCACAGGCCTTCCTGAGCAGATTCAGCTGCAGCGTCTGCTCTGCCACACACACTGATCAGATTGGGTACATAATCATGCAGCACACTGGCCTTTCTCCAGAAACCTCATTCTGAGCAGCTCGGCTCAGACGAAAGATTTCAGTAGGTATGCTGATGATCCAGCTCTGGGTTGTCTGCTGGCACCTGAAGCAGATCCTGTTCTTTCTGCTCAGTAGCAACAGGAGTAAAGACTAATAGAAAGTCTTCACATGTGTAAACTCTGACACAGATTTTTAAGAAGAGGCCTGAGGCTGCAGGAGCAGGTGTTCTGACGGGAGGAGAAGGTTTACGGTCCTGGAGGTGGAACCCTCTCTGTGCTTGAGGCAGTGTATGTTATTCTAACATGTTTCATGTTGTGTTTAAATCTTCATAGTAACAGCAGGGGTCAACAAAGACCCTCTGTGGGTCCATGATCTTGGGATCCAGGGTTTCTTCAATCTGCTCAGTTCAATCTAAAGCACTTTTGATGACTACATAGAGTTTCATGTCACTGTGTTGATCTAAAGGCAGTGGGGCATACACACTGCTTTTCTCTAATTGGATTAGCCTGAAATGACTCGTTTTGTCTCCACCAATAACAAAGCTGTTTAATCACAGACTGTTGCTAAAAGTAAAAAATATCTCGATGCTGAGAACATTAATCTTTGTTTATACTGTGTCTGTTTGAACCTGAAAATGTCTTAATAGCTGATACTACTCTCTTTCACCAGCTAACGCTCCCTGAGAATGGGTGACTGGAGTGCTCTGGGTCGTCTGCTGGACAAGGTCCAGGCTTACTCTACTGCTGGGGGGAAGGTCTGGCTGTCGGTCCTCTTCATCTTCAGAATCTTGGTCCTGGGCACTGCGGTGGAGTCAGCCTGGGGAGACGAGCAGTCTGCCTTCAGATGTAACACCCTACAGCCTGGTTGTGACAACGTCTGCTATGACAAATCTTTCCCCATCTCCCACGTTCGCCTGTGGGTCCTCCAGATCATCTTTGTGTCGACGCCCACACTCCTCTACCTGGCTCACGTCTTCTATCTGAACAGGAAGGAGCAGAAACTCAACAGGAAGGAGGAGACGCTTAAAGCCGTGCAAAACGATGGAGGTGATGTCGACATCCCTCTGAAGAAAATTGAGATGAAAAAGCTTAAGTACGGCATTGAAGAGCACGGGAAAGTGAAGATGAAGGGGGCTCTGCTCAGAACCTACATTGTCAGCATTTTCTTCAAGTCTATGTTTGAGGTGGGCTTTCTGCTCATCCAGTGGTACATGTATGGCTTCAGCCTCTCTGCAGTCTACACCTGTGAGAGGTCCCCATGTCCACAGAAGGTGGAGTGTTTCCTGTCCCGCCCCACAGAGAAGACAGTCTTCATCATCTTCATGCTGGTGGTCTCTCTGGTGTCCCTGCTCCTAAACATCATCGAGCTTTTCTATGTGTTTTTTAAGAGGATCAAAGATCGAGTGAAAGGCAAACAGCAGACCACGCTCTTCCCCGGCGGAGGAGGCACCACAAGCCCCACCACCAAGTTTGCCTACTACAATGGCTGTTCCTCCCCGACCGCCCCGCTCACACCCATGTCTCCCCCAGGCTACAAGATGGCCACAGGGGAGCGAGGAACCGGCTCATGCCGCAATTATAATAAGCAGGCCAATGAGCAGAACTGGGCCAACTACTCCACAGAGCAGAACCGGCTCGGCCAGAACGGTGGAGGAAGCACTATTTCAAACTCCCACGCACAAGCCTTTGACTTCCCCGACGACACCCACGAGCATAAGAAACTGTCCTCGTCAGCAGGACATGAGCTGCAGCCGCTGGCGCTGATGGATGCCAGGCCCTGCAGCCGGGCCAGCAGCCGCATGAGCAGCCGAGCCAGGCCAGACGACCTGGACGTGTGAGACCAGGTTCCTCCTCCTCCCACCTCTGCCTGGCTGATGAGATGTGTGGCTGCAGCCAGAGAATCAGGAAACACTCCATCACATAGGTTAATGTAAGAGGTGGGACTAACCTCAGTCACTGTCTTCAGCATAGAGACTCTTAGTCAATCAAAGAGACGTTTAAACTAATTATGTAACACTGTCAAAGGTACAAGTTGCAAATATTTTTTCAATGACTTTTACCATAACTTTTTAGTGGAGCTAACCCAGCTGTAAGAGAACTTAACAGCCACAAGGACAGAGTCTGACCAAGGCGCTCCTTAGAACCAGTCACTGACCAGCTCCAGAACCGAGGACCACCCTGGTCAAAGTGACTCATTTGGTTTTCTAGTACTTCTAGTTTCCGTAGTTTCTGCTCCTCTCTCCTCAACTGACGACAGACCACTGCCTCAGCTGAGGTCTGAAGGTATGGTGACAGTGACAACAGGGTGCCTTCTCAGCTGGGTCTGTTTAACAGCAGATACACATTAACATCTGGTACATTCAGGTCTTCTTCCTGTGATCAGCAAGCACTGCCCTTTCAAATAAACTATTACAGTACGGCAAAACCCCCCGACATCCACATGTCCCAAATCCATAATTCAGCCAAATGATTTAAAGCAGGGCAGTTCATTCTGATTACAGGCAATAATTAGAGCTGCAGCCACGAACAGTTTGGTGTGACAAACCCAAACTCCTGAGGTTAAGGTGACTAAAACTATGTAAGGTTATGGTTAAGAAATAAGAGAGCTCAGCTCCTGAGAGAGGACTAAACATGGGTCAGGTACTTTGAACAAACCAGGACGACCCCTCACTTCAGTCACCTGTGAGACCAACAGCTCGTCTCTGCTGTTTGACGGGCAGTCAGTTGCTCTTACAGTTTGCTTCTGTAATAAAGCTGAATTTATACGTAGGTCTATATTATTAATACATTTTTAACTTACATCCTAACTATCTTAACCAAGTCCCCACTGTAGACAGAAGTTAGTGACTTACAGGAAAGTGTGGAGGAGAAGCTCAGTGTCAGTTGTAGTGTATATTTATTGCTTGGCCTCTGTAGGACACCCACCACTAAGAGGAAGAATTGACTACTATCCAGGATTTCTCACTCACAGAAAACATCTTTCATTAACTCCCCAACAACTGTATATTTATTGACAGTAAAAACAATTTGTATTTTTTTTTTTAAAGTAACTTCGTCAGTCAGTGTGGACTGTTGTTTCCTGATAAACTTTGAATTTATGTGGTCTGATGTTTTCATTTTGTGGTTTGATTTGTCTGTTGTGGTGTGTGTGAGCGCAGCAGTACGCGGGGTCCATAAAGTAAGATTTAATCACTGTCATCCACTCTTTTTTCATCCTCTGTGGGCAGTAGAATGATGATCTGTGTTTTACATATTGGAGTGAATGATTTCCTGGTTCTGTAGGTAATGTTTTGATTTCAGATTCAGATGTAACCATTGCTGCTTGAGAAATAGATATTTAGTACTGTAAATCAAGCTAACTGTGTCACAATAAAATGTGAGTTTTTAGAAGACTGCTTATAGATCTGGACTAATATTTAGTCAGTAAAATTAAAATGTATGCCAATGTAGCTCCACAACTACCAAACACTAGGATGAATCTGGGCTTCTTTTCTTTTTGTTCTCTTTGTTTTCATTTGTCAATCGTACATCATTTTGTCGGTACTTACATGTGTCATGGATCTTTGGGCTACAGCGGTGTTTGCACTGAGATCTTGGTGATAGAGATGTAATATGGTGCACACAGTAAGTGGTAAAAGAGTTTTCTGATACACACTACTAATTTATTTTATAACAGAAATCACTGCAGTGCATCCCATCAGACATCTGACCACTGGTTTCATTGACTGGTTCTGTGAGAGATGTCGTCCACTGACAGAACAGGAGCAACAGTCATATGTTGTAGTTATTCAGACAATGCTAATCCATGGGGATCCACTGTTGTACAGTGTAAGTGCATGATAGCAAAACACAAATCTATTCATTGTATCTGTGAAAAGCTATTTTAACCAATAAATATTTTTTCTTTCTTAATCACTGATTGACTGGCTTTATTGCAGATCATTCTCTTTTAGCTTAAACACGTATTAGTTTTATGAACATTTAAGTCATTTTTTAGTCACATTTTATCCCACATAAATAACTTCATCAAGAATTTTCAGCTGTTTCCATCTTTTATGTGTGGTTACCGTTGTTAGAGAAAAAGCCACTGCTCACCTTATTGTCCACACTTACAGTGTTCATGTCCCATATTTTCCTCTGTTTTATTTGAGGTGTTGATCCATAAGAAGATATATTTGTAGTTTTAAGAACCAAAAACCATCTCAGTGTAGCTTTACATCTCCTCTCTCAGGGTTCTCTCTGGAGCTCTAGTAACAACAGGTCACTGAGACTGTTTTCTGAGTGATGGAAAAAAAATATAGCAGATTTCAGGAAAACACTGTTGTGACATCACAAAGATCCTGGCAGCTGGTTTTAAGGCTCAGTTTCTGAATACAGGCTGTGTGCATTTCTCTGTGGACTGAGGCTTTGATACTTTCACAGTATTAATATAGAACCTAGACCTGCTTTATAATCAAACTACACATGGACATCTACCTTTAGACTATATGGACCTTTAAACCTGTCTGTTTGCTGGGTTTAGACTGAAATGAGCAGACAAGCTAACATCACCTCCACATCCACTGCCCTTGATGATGTCTTGTTAGCCTTAGCTCACTTTTTATCTCAGCAATGCCCTGAGGAAATTACAATTTCCTGGTCAAGGTCACTGTGACCTCACACAACACATTTTTGGCCATAACCCAAGAACAAAAACTGACACAATTTCACACAAATAGGATAAAATGATGGAAATGATGACATATTATATCCAAAAGGTCAAAGGTCATACATACACTACCTTTTATTAAGTCTATTTCATGAATGGGTCTGGACTGATGTGGATGTAAACTGCAACTTTACTGGTTGGCAGAGGGATACAGTCGTGAGGTGGTAGTTCTAGATCTAGTTCTAACTGTTTCATAAAAGATAACGTTTCCTGGTTTTAGTCTCAGTTTCATCATGGAGAAGGTCAACACAAACTTAGTCATAGTTTTGTTAATTGAATTAACACCTCAGTAAAAAGTGACACATAAAATACTGATCAGGAATTTCTGATGAGCAGAGATACAAGGTCTGCAGTAACTGCCCTTTGACTGAGTATCTTGGTGGGACAGGAAAAATACAAATATGTCACTTTTAATATACAGTACTCACATACACAGATCAGCACTGCTTACGTATATTTCTCAATATTAAAATATACATATAATAAATATATTAAAATTCTGGCAGGTCAATTAACATATGAGATTTTCATCAACATCTGGCTTCTCCATCGCCCTTCTCTTGCTCTGAGTTTTATAGTTAATCATATTTAGTTTTGATTCAAACATGTAGAATGATGTGAATTTCATACTGTTGTGTATATTCCTCCATGCTGCATGTGTGGAGCACCCTGCACAGCTAGACTGCCAAATACAACCACACTGGCATCCATACATATTGTTTTAACTTTATGATGAGAATTTTTCTGACTTAACTATTGTAATATTTTTGGAGGATTGCATCATGTGCTTAAAACAGAAGAATGCTCTGTCCAGCTGATTCTGCCAAGGCCTTCTGAACACCACACAAACCGAGTCATGATCCAGATTAAGGCGAGTGATAGGAGCATGGAGGTATTCAGTCCTGAAGTGTACTGCAGCTATGATAAAGGCTTCCGAGAGACGCAGTTAAATTTCATAATATGAAAGGACACAGCTCTTTTTTGCTTCTCCAAGTTTCCTATTTAATCTTTCCACAGCACTAAATCAAACCACATGTAAGCAGAAGGCCAAGCTGCAGCTACAAGACCACATGTGGCTCAGAGCGAGGTGGGGGACGTCAAACTCTCATTAATGACTTAATCATTTTAATATCAGTAAGCTGATGGTTTAGCAGAGCTGGAACTCCTAAATAATTTATTCATATCTTTCACAATAAAAAGCTCCTTCTAGTTCAGTTGTTATGTTAAGAGTGGACAACATTTAAACATCTTCATAAAATACAACATCAGACTTTATCAGGAACAGAGTGATGACGTCCTGGACTTCCATCACTGTCAGTCCACCAGCTTTTATCACAATGGCAACAGACATTCAACATTTGACCAAAGAAATAATGTAAACGTAAAACACTACAACCTGCACTCATAAAATCAGGCACTGAAAAAAAAGCAAAGTTTGAAGTTTCCTCGACATTGCAAACAACACTGATGAGATAAAACAGAAAACACTGTATTAACGTTCTATTCTAAGCTCAGTCAGGAACCTCCTTGTTCATCCCTTCAAGGTCACAAGCTCCACTAGCTCATTCTGGTCTTCATCCAATCACAACCTGACACGCTCGCCTTTAGCCAATCACTTGTAAACTGTCAAACTTTAAACATATTCTCTCTCTGTCATCATTCAGCACCATTAAAGGTCCATATAGTATAAAGGTAGATGTCCATGTGTTGTTTGATTATAAAGCATATCAAACCCTTCTTCTTCTGCTTCCTTTTTGTTTCACCATGTCTCCCAGAATGAGCTCATGTCAACAGACCCAGATGCTGAAGAAGACTGTGTGATATGGTTGAAAACTCTAGAAAAAGCTAAAAAGGAGATCTTGTGTTTTTTTGTCATGAATCTGTCAAGGGTTTCCAGGTCATTGAAGAGTGTCATGTTGATTCATCGTGATATATCATATGTAGCTGATCTGAGTCACGCTCTGTCAGATTCATAACTCCACTATGATGAATACCACCATCAGACAAACGCAGTCAGGTTTTACTGACCCAAATGCAGAAGTAAATATCAGGACAGACTGACAGACCAGTGTCACATACCAGTATCTGACCAGTGTCAGATTATAAAGCAGGTCTAGGTTCTATATTAATACTGTGAAAGTATCAAAGCCTCAGTCCACAGAGAAATGCACACAGCCTGTATTCAGAAACTGAGCCTTAAAACCAGTCGTCGGGACTTCTGGAACTTTATGATGTCAGAATGAAACAATCACCGCCCTCAGCCACGCCCCAAGCCCCACCCACCTGGAGCCACTATCCAGCCTTGCAGGATTTGCATTTCCTGAGTGTTTACCTGAAATCTGCTATATCTTTATTGGATTGCCCAGAAAACGGTCAGAAGAGAGGACGCTCTGAACCTGTCTTCTGATTGGCTGATTGGCTCAATGGCCTGTTGTTACAAGAGCTCCAGAGAGAAGCCTGAGAGAAGAAATGTAAAACTACATTGAGATGGTTTTTGGTTCTTAAAACCACAATATAATTATAACCACAATTATATCTTCTTATTTATCAACACTTCAAATAAAACACTGGAGAAGTGGAAATTATGGAGCTTTAACTGTTTAGACTTTTAAGTGTCATTTTTCAACATGGAGGGTCTGATAGACTTCCAGTGTTCTCTGCTGCGGTTAAGATGTATGATGCAAGCAGCCTGTTGTCTGCTGACGTATATGGGCTGAGACATCATAGATTTGAAGTAACAGTGAACTTTTTCTGTATTAAACAAAACCACAGTCTTTCCCTGACCTTAACCAAGTCCTGTGATAATCTGAACCTAACCACAAACAGAGAGCCCTGGTTTCTGGAGTGACAGTCGCCATCACTATCCAGGTTTCCGTTTCAATTTTGCACAAAAAAGAAGCAATTTTTTTTAGAAAAATCAACATAACACAATAGTGAATGTTCTGTGTTTCCATCGAGTGATGTTATGTGAATAAAGCTGGTTTTCTTCTCTCATGATATCACTCCAATTAAACATGACAACAGATTTCCAGAAGTCTGTTTCTCTGTTGGACCTGGCTCCCTGGGGCCTGATACAACAGGATCTGCGACTTAAATGAAAAGGGTTTGCGTTTCCATTTCTTGTTTTTTAGTTCACAATTTAAAATTTGTGCATTAAGCAGGTTAATGGAAACACACCTAGAGACTCTGCACGCCACACACCCACACCAACCGCCTGCCATTAATACATGTAGAGCTTAATTCATTCAACAAATATGTTGACAAGTGACGCTACAAGAGAATCCACTGCAGCAACACCTCTCCATGACCAAGTGTCAGTATGTGTCCCTCAGACTCAACTTAAAACTACAGAGAATAAAAAATCCCGTTTGTCATGAGGGAATGAGCTGCTGCTTTTACTGTGAATGTTTTATAGATATTCAAACCTTTCAGAATTTAAAGCAGGAAACACATCCAGCACACTCTGAGAGAACGGCTTCATGAACATGAACGTTCCTCGGTGTTCGCAGCAGTTTGGGGTTAAAACTAATGTGAGAGGTGGTTGTTATCACCGTCAAAAACTAGTAAGTGGACCTTGAGTTAAGATTCTGTCAAATCCACATTCTTGTTCACTTGTGGGGTCTTTTCTGACTGAACAGGTCTTTGCATGTATCCTGACAAGGAGTGGACCAGTGTCAGCAGTCTGGTCTGAAGGGGTCAGACAGGTTGTACAGTGTAATCCTATGTTGAACATGGGGTCTGTGTGTGACATATCAGTGTGTGTTACTGATGCTCTCAGCCTGGAGAGTGAATGGGGACTATTTACCTGCCTGTCAGCCTCAGCTCCTTATCACCTCCACCTACTGAAATGGTTGCATTTCTGCATGTCTGACAAACACATAACCACAATGGTCACTGCATGTTCCAGTTTTAATACATATTGGCCATACAATAGCCACTTTGTGTGCAGTTGTGAAAGAGCACATAAAACAATGAGCACTGCCATCATCAGCCCTGCTAACTATTAACATTAATCATTAATCCTACTCAGGACTGTGAACATACATGTGTCCATCCAAACTGGTCTCTCTACAGAGAACACTCATGCCACACATTCAGTGTGTTCCTGGTCTAAAGTGTGTGTTCCAGCCCTGATGGCAGCAGTACCAAGAGTAAAACAACTACCTGAGTAACATTTTAAAATGAAAAGCTAAAAATGAGCCTTATCAGGAAATGCAGAATATGGGGCTGTGGAGGCTCAAATCAATGCTGCGTTGCTGAAAAATAGAAACTTTCTTGGGTTTGTTTCAGCACGTTGCTGGGTCTGAGCTCTGCCTCATGAGCTGGACACCATAAATCTTGGATCTTGGGTTGTCTATCAATTTATTGATGAAATTAAGAAAATAATTAAATTAATTAAAGTCCTTGGGGGCACCAGCCTAAACTAACAGGCAAAATAGCCAATATTGTTTCAGTCTCAATTTATTACTACTAATCTGGAACCAGTAATTATACTTAAAGACATTTATTTACAGTAGAACGGAATAAAAACACAATGTCTAATCTAGTATATACGGGTGTGTGTAGGTGTGTGTATTTGTGTGTATGTGTGTATGGGGGTATGTTTGTGGGGACACAGACAAAGGCAAGATGGCCGATTCAAAGTAGTCACTGTGACCACATGACCTGAACAAAGAAGACTACACAAGATGGCGGTAAACAAAAAACTACTCAAAATGGCCGCTCAGACCACCTGGTGTGTGTGGGAGGGAAGGTGTGAGTTTCTTTGTTAGCCTAGCTCATGTAATCTAAAGAAGAAGGTTAGCTGCATGCAGGTTCTAGAACTGAGACGTACTACAGGTATGTGTGTGAACATACATGTACCCAATTACAGTGGTATGAAAAAGTTTAGGCACCCCTGACAATTTCCATTTTTTTCATTTATAAATCATTGGGTGTTTGGATCAGCAATTTCATTTTGATCAATCAAATAACTGATGGACACAGCAATATTTCAGTAGTGAAACGAGGTTTATTGGATTAACAGAAAATGTGCAATATGCATTAAAACAAAATTAGACAGGTGCATAAATTTGGGCACCCCAACAGAAAAATCACATCAATGTTCAGTCGAGCCTCAACTTTAACAAGATTCCCAGTACCGGCACTGGCCACACAGCCCCACTGCATGATGGAACCTCCACCAAATTTTATTGTGGGTAGCAAGTGTTTTTCTTGGAATGCGGTGTTCTTTCGCCGCCATGCATAACGCCCCTTGTTGTGACCAAATAACTCAGTCTTTGTTTCATCAGTCCACAGCACCTTATTCCAAAATGAAGCTGGCTTGTCCAGATGTGCTTTTTCATACCTCAAGCAACTCTGTTTGTGGCGTGTGTGCAGAAAAGGCTTCTTCCGCATCACTCTCCCATACAGCTTCTCCTTGTGCAAAGTGCGCTGAATTGTTGAACGATGCACAGTGACACCATCTGCAGCAAGATGATGTTGTAGGTCTTTGGAGGTGGTCTGTGGGTTGTCTTTGACCACTCTCACCATCCTTCGCCTTTGCCTCTCCGATATTTTTCTTGGCCTGCCACTTCTGGCCTTAACAAGAACTGTGCCTGTGGTCTTCCATCTCCTCACTATGTTCCTCACAGTGGAAACTGACAGCTGAAATCTCTGAGATAGCTTTTTGTAGCCTTCCCCTAAACCATAATGTTGAACAATCTTTGTTTTCAGGTCATTCGAGAGTTGTTTTGAGGCCCCCATGTTGCCATTCTTCAGAGGAGAGTCAAAGAGAAGAACAACTTGCAATTGGCTACCTTAAATACCTTTTCTCATGATCGGATGCACCTGTCTATGAAGTTCAAGGCTTAATGATCTCACCAAACCAATTTTGTGTTCCAATTAATCAGTGCTAAGTAGTTACAGGTATTCAAATCAAAAAAATGACAAGGGTGCCCAAATTTTTGCACAGCCTATTTTTCATGTCTGATTTAATTTCATACAATTTAATATTGCTACACTAAAAATCTTTGTCTGGAAAATACCCCAGTACTCAGCTTTTATTAGAAAATGAATGGCATGCCACTGTGATCATTTTCTGAGAAGACGGAGTAAATTATTATCCAGCCTCAGAGAGGTGCCTAAACTTTTTCATACCACTGTAACTGTGTGACTTACCACAACCTAAGCAAACATTACAACAACAAGACATTAATCAACATGTACATTAACAAAGTTAAGACTTCTGCTGCTTAACTGTGCTGTGCTGTGCTATGCTAGGACAGGTTAGGCCCAGTCAGTTAACGTTACCCAGTCCTTGGAACAAAACAAAGAGGTCCTTTCCAGTGTTGTTGTAAAGTCCAGTGAGTTGGGAGGCTTCCTGGTGGAGTACAGTCCTGTCTGGCTGTGTTGCTTTGCTGTTATCTCCTTTGTTCTCCTCACACAGGTAGCTGTTCCACACTTACTCTGCTGGTACACCTGTTGCTTGGAAAATCAGCTGGCTGGCCTTGTGTGGTAGCTGCTGATTCTGAGGAGAACTTGGTTTACTCTCAGTTAATGCTAAGCAGGTCGCAGGCTGTGAGCAGGCTGGTGAGAGAGCTGGTTTCTCAGGTAGCAGGGCTGACCTGACCATTAAGTAAACAATTGAAATATTTTTTTTGAAATATTAAAAACAACATTCAAATGCTGCCAGTGTTTTCCTTATTTTCACTGGTTGTTATTGTTCTGCTGCAACAATCAATAATCCTCAAACACTTTCCATTACCTGTTTTTTTCCTCAGGTGTGTTTCCATCTGAATCTGTGTTGAGTTGTGTCCTCATCAGCTGCAGCCTTCAGGCCGTCCAGCTGACAGTTACTGGTCATACAACTTTAATGAAACTCATGGCGTTTGTTAGTACACTACAACATCTACAAGGTGTGTGTGTGTGTGTGTGTGTGTGTGTGTGTGTGTGTGTGTGTGTGTGTGTGTGTCAATGTTCTGTGTCGGAAAATAGCTTTAAGTGCATTAAGAGGCTAAACCAAACGATTATGACATTTAAGTCCAAACACAAGACCGTTTGTAAAGGAGGAGAAAATGGAAACAGGCAGATGGAAACAGGCACGAATTTAGTTAGTTAGAGGAGGTTCAACCCCAGTTTTCAGGGTCGCCAGAACCAGCTCATACTCACACAACACAACCTGACCCTCCTATGTCAGGGGCTCAGAGAGTGACTGTGATTTATGAGCGAGGTCTCATGAGTTTTGCTGTTAGTTAGCAGTCACTTTGTCTCTGTAATAGCTGCTGAGATTGTAAGATTTCTGAACAACCCTGTTTGTATGTAGAATGACCTGATCTACCAGCCCCCGTGAACTACCCATGATGCAAGCAGGTTTGTTTTTTAACAGCTTAAATGAACATCAACACAACGTGACACAACGTGAGGAGAGAGCCTAAGACGTGTGGTGAGAAAAAAGAGAAATTAAACACAGATGGATGTTTAATGCCAAGATTACACTGGACATACAGGAACATGACTCTGATATTCCTCATGGTAATAAACCAATGTGTTTGTTGACCCAGCATTCCAGCTGTTATCTCAGAGGTGTGGCTGCAGGGATGATGATGTCCGTCAGTCCACCACTTTGCTCCAAACTGGATTATCTCATTAACTGTCTTGGAATTTGCTCCAGACATTCACAACACAAACAACACAATCAGGCTTTAGTTGAGGCACAGTCTTACACGTCTCCAAAGTCACACAACACCTTTCATTCATGAGAAGATTTTCCTTTCTTAGGATGCTTTCATCCCTCCATTGCCTTCATTATTCAAACTACAGAGCAAATGGAGTGTGTGTGTGTGTGTGTGTGTGTGTGTGTCGTAGCAGATTCAGTTTGCAGTGTTGGGTGGTTCTATGGAAAACTGAATGATTCACCTTTCCCAGTCCCACACTTCTCCCCATTCACCAGAACTCTCTGAATCAGGGTTCAGTGATGTAGAGTTGTAGAGGAAGCTGAGTCTGGAGGCAAAGCTCTGCATCTACCAGCCAGTTTGTGCTCCAGCTCTCACCTGTGGTCACAAGCTTTCAGTACAGAACCTTCGCAGAGGGGCCGGGTTCTCCCTTAGAGGAGCACAGACCAGCTGGGAGAGTCTGGAGTAGAACAGCTGATCTGTCTTCACAGTGAAGAGACTCAGGTGAAGTTGTTCTGGAATCTGATGAGGACACCTCTCTGTGGAGGTTCCCCAGGTCTGACTGGTAGGAGACCCTGGGAGCGATCATATATTCCGTCTGAATATCTGGATTATTTTGCCGTGAATCTTTTAAGCTAAGCTTAGATCCACACCACTACATTTTAGTTTTAAAACTCATCTCTTCTGCTACGTTTCCTCCTGACATCCACACTAATCTGGAGTTTTCAGCCTCTAAAACAGAGATTTTCAGAAACTCTGCTGGACCTGTTTTATTTTGAAAACTCTGTGGTGTGTTGTATCTGGACGGACAGAAACTGAGACCTTTGGAAATGATGGCGTCACACCCACGGTCTCTCCTGATTGGCTCTCATCAGCCTGGACTACCAGTGGTAAATGCAACATGGTAATGAATTACAGTGTTACTGACCTTGTTGTTTATTTAGGCTGGAGCTTGTATTTTAATATATCTGATTGGTTCAATGTGACATGAAATCTCTACAAGGTGCAGTGAAAATAAAATTCTTAAGTTCCTCTTCCATATGAAGGTTGCAGATTTCCCTCCCTCTAACCTAACAAAATTATTTTCCTCCTCCTCCTCACTTCTCATGTCTTCCTCCTCATCCTCAGTTCCTCCGCCCTCCTCTTGGCCGGCATGCCTCTGTGATTGAACCAACAAAGACTGAGACTGCGTGCCAAACTCTCAATGTTTTTATGGAGGTTTAAAACAGACACCCTTCCAGCCCAGGAGTACGTATTCCATTTGCTCTGTTGTTTCCTATTAATGCAGCAATTATAGTTCATTATTAATGTTCCTCATTATGAAGCATCCTGTTAAGTGTGTACACAAGCATCCAGTGAACTCACACTGTTAAACAGGGTGATATAATTCATGGGCTCCTCATGTTTCCAGCTAGTTGTGTATCTGAATGTAGTCTTACTTTTCCGCAGAGCTGAAACCAGCATCCAGACCCTCTATGTAGTGTTGTTTTTGACGGCCTGTTTTAATTTTAGTTTTAGTCTAGTCTTTGTGTCAAGCTGTCATTTTAGTTTTTATTAGTTTTAGTCATGTTCATACTCTTTTTAGTCTAGTCAAGTTTTAGTCGACTAAAAGTCTGAGCATTTTAGTCTTATTTTAGTCAGAATCATCCATGACTATTTTAGTCTAGTTTTAGTCGACGAAAACTGATGACATTTTAGTCTAGTTTTAGTCAATGAAAATTTTATTTTAGTCTCTTTCTAGTAATGCAATTCTATTTAACCCAGTATAGTATAAGTACCTAGTAGTATGGACAAAACCAAAATTTTCTTTTAGCCAAACCCATTTCACAGTTCAAACAAGGTTATCTTATTATTATATTATTGTTACCTTATAGACTCAAGAATACATCCATTCCAGACACACAAGACGCTCTGATTTGAATTTACAACATATTTATTTTACCAACCAAACGTGTTTTCCTGTGATTTTGTGGTCGCATTTCTCCCCATCTTTTTCCACAACACATTCTGGTTTTTTTTCCACCTCTGTGTAATGAAAGTGTGTCCAAATGTCATTTCGTCTTTTTCTTCCAAAGAAGAACCCCGACTGGCTGCCGGCCATCGGTCCTTTTCTCTGTCGCGTTATGATTCTGAAATTGTCGTGGATCAGGTTTCAGAGGCTGGTTGCACAAAACACCTTAGGTTTTTTTACTTAAGGTTTAATTTCTCTTTAGCTTAAGGGTGTTGCACAAAATATCTTAAAATGTTTCCTTAGTGAAGAAAAAACTTGAGGCACTTGCAGCAGTGAAAGAGATTTTACAGGGGTAAAATAACCGTACATTCTTCAATGTTGTATATCAGCTTCCTATCAAAGAGAATATATTCAGACGTAACCTCATCTGAATATTTTTTCTGAGTAAATGTAACAGATTAAAGTTTAATTTATTTTCTAATTAATTTTGTAATCCCATTACATGTAACTTCTTACTCCCAACACTGATTCCTACTCACAGCTTTGGTAAAATAGCATGTTAACGAGTAAAATAGAGCGTAAACACAGAGAGGTTTCGTGGTGAGAAAACAGGTCATAAATTTTGAGAGATGTGGTGATTGAATACACTTTGCGTCAAACAATGAAAAGTATTGAGAAATTTGTCTCCAAAATGAAGCAGGAAACCTGCAGAGAGAAAGAGACCTACTCAAACTCAGACAGCATGTGAAAGTCTCAGGGTGCTCCAGCCTTTATTGAGGCTCTAGTGAAATATTTATGTGGTTTTAATAAAGCAAATGTCACTCCTCCTCATGAAATACAGAGCTACACTCAGCACGAGGCTCAAACATCCATCAGGGACATAACGCTGGACAGGGGTGGGGGAGTGGGTGGGGGACTGGAGGCCTCCTGCATTCTGCCTCCTCCACCTCTCAGTTGTACCACTGATGCAGCCTTGACGCCGTTTTCCTCAGCTCCATGTTTTGTGCCTTATCTGTGATTTCCTTACTCCTGGTGCAGCTGACATTGTGCTTGGACGTATGTCTGCTCAGACCAACACAGCACCAAGTCTTGTGGTTTCAGTTCACAAACACAGACTCACAAAATCCCATCAATCCTTTTCATGTATGTCAGTAAGATGAATCTCATCCATAACAATCGCTCAGGTCAGTACCTGCACAGGTCACACAGCACTAGAACTTCCTTTAAACACACAGTCAGTCAGTTTGACCAACACTGTACGGAGGACAGAGACTCAGGGAAGAGTTGGAGCTGAGATTGATGCTAACCTTTGTTCTGATTGTTTCTCTGATAACTTATGAAGCAGACGTTCAGCAGGTTTTTACCAGCAGCTGAATTCTCCACAGAGGTGTCCTCCTCTCCATAACAAACACACCAGGGGATTAAAACCAGAAGAAACACCCAGAAAGCAGTTTGACTTTCAAAATCATAGATTCACCAACGCTCTTCAGTGACACAGGACCGGACGTCTCCAGCAGCTGGGAGCTGAGCTGTCCAACATTTCCTCAGCTTGTTTCTCTGATAACTTCAGATCCAGACGTCCGACGACTAAAATCCTTCATCTGGTTCAAATATAGAGCCGAAAACCACCAAGGTGTCAAAAGTGTATGTGGCTTAAAACTAGATAAAAGTCAATGTTGAGCTTCTGTCAGACAAACACACTGACACATGATCATAGAAGGTATGATGACATTGACAGGAGACCCATGAAATTTTACCATGATTAAAATCACAGATTTCTCTGGTTTGAGAATTGATGAAAACGTTTGGGATAATGTAAGAACACAACTCAACAACATTTAGAATATCGGTCTAGATGTTTTTAAACATTTTAATGTGGAAAAGTTACAGATTAGAACTTTAACTATCTAAAACATGTTACACAGCAGGATGTAAGACAAAAAGTAGGCTACATTGTCCTCTCTGCTCTGTACACCAGCCTGCTCAGCTGTTCCACAGATTTCCACAGGACAATTGTTCACAGAGGAGCAGGTGTATTCGACATGCATCCAGAGCTCCAAGAGAGACATGGGACAGATTCTTTAAAGCATAACTTGAAACATGATTTCTCCCTGATGATAAAAACAATATTTTCTCTGGTGTCAGCAGGCTGAGACAAGCAGATGTGAAGCCCACTCCTCCACTGCCTGCTGTGCTCCTCTAATGTATTCATCCAGTCCGAGCTGCTCTGTGCAGGACTGAGAGGCCTGAAGTCTGAACACACACAGAGCTTGTTAACAACACCTTGATACTAAACGTCTTTGTGCTCAGGGGAGGATGAGATGACTCTGTCAGCACACACACACACACTGGACATACACTGAAATGTGTAACATGATGTGCCATAAATAACTGTGACCTGCACCTTGAGTTGCTAAAAGCTTCAAATCCTCAGAAAAACCCACAAAGGACATGACCTCAGAGTTTTCAGTGGAACCTTCAGCCCTGGAAACAATTAATGCAGCAGCTCTGGCAGAGGAAACAAGACATGTTTTCATTTAATGGAGTTGTTAGTGAGGAATAATCTGACACACATAAAACCCAGCGCTGAGCTGTTTTTATATACAAATATTGTTGTTTTCAGAAGTTGAAACAATTTAACCAACAAATCATCTGTACCCACCTATCCTCTGCAGGGTCGTGCGGGCCTAATGCCTCCTTCTTTACATATAGGCAAGCAGAGCCAAGGACCAACTTCATCCCCCACCCCCAAACAAAAAGGCAATTTACTAAACAAACAAGAAAAATATGGACCTGACTAAAACATACCTTTTCATAACAGTAGCAGCAACAAATTTCTCTTAAAGTCAGGGCTTCTTCTGTCTCATGATTTTGTACTGTCTGTCTCTCTAAGTCTTTTTCTTTCATCTTCTGCTCTCTGATATCTTCACCTTTCACCTTCTGTCTGAAGTTTTAGGATTATTCTTCTGAACTGACACTAAACATATGAAATTTGCAGTATGAGCACATAAAAGGTCACATGTCACTGTTGGGGCTGAGTTCTGCCTCATGAGCTGGACACCATAAATATTGGATCTTTGGTTGTCTATCAATTTACTGGCTATCATAAATCAAGAAAATATTAATATTACAAATAGTAATATTAAATAATAACTTTAAAATGAATTAAAGTCCTCGGGGGCACCAGCCTAAACTAACAGGCAAAATAGCCAATATTGTTTCAGTCTCAATTTATTACTTTTAATCTGGATTGGAATTCTACTGAGTAGAGGTTGGCAATATTCACGCTTGTGCAATATTAAACACACCAGTACTTAAAGACATTTATTTACAATAAAACAGAGTAAAAACATAATGTCTAATCTAGTATATACAGGTGTGTGTATGTTTGTGTGTGTGTGTGTGTGTGTGTGTGTGTGTGTGTGTGTGTGTGTATGGGGGTATATCTGTGGGAACACAGACAAAGGCAAGATGGCCGATTCAAAATGGTTGCTATGACCACATGACCTGAACAAAGAGGACTATACAAGATGGCGGTAAACAAAGAAATGACTGAAAATGGTCTGAGTGGAAGAGGCAGACAACCACCAGGAGGGGATTCTTTTATCTTTTTTTTTTGGCTGGACAGCAGCAGCGGGGCCAGCCCTACAATCGCAAATGTCCTTGGCTGACTGACTGACTGACTGATCATATTTCCACCAATGGCCAGCGGAGTGCTGAGCTGCAGTCTACCAAGCTGCTCCGGGTTCCCGGCTGCTCAGGAACTCCAGGGAAGAGAAGGATCACTTCCAAAACACTGAGCCTCACCTCCATTACAGCAAATAAACTACTTTCATTACATGTATCATTACTAAAGGAGGCAGAGGAATAAATAAACATAAGACACACCGAGCAAAGTTTCACTATGACTGTAATAAAGGTAAAAGCCTGAACGAATAACTTCAACATAAGAAATATAGTCTCTATCTTCTAACTTTCTCTGTGAGTGATCATTTTACATTAAATCCAGCTGAAGTCACAGCTCAGTCTTTGTCTTTAATGATGTGTTTGGTGATGTTGTCAGACGACGTCTCAGTTATAAAATCAGGATTTGTGCATAGGCTAAGTTTTGACTTGGTCTTGTTATTGTTTGTCTTCTTCTTTTTCTTTTTCGTCTTCTTAATAACAATAACAATAACAATAACAATAACAATAACAATAACAATAACAATAACAACAACCACAACAACAATAATAATAATAATAATAATAATAATAATATGTTATGAGCCAAATCACCTAATACACTTTGCCTTCACTCATTGTGGTGTCATTGGCCCTCAGTACTCGGGGCCCTGCAGATGTCCAGTGGAATATATTAAATCTGAAAGAATGTCTGTTGGGAATCCATGTGTAAACACACACATTACCAGATGCAGTCTATTGAGCATCAGCATTGAGCTCTGGTGTCAGACTGATGTTGAGTGTCAGCTGAAAGAATTCAGTTTGTTTTCACTGTCACACTGTAAGCTGCCGTGATTGTAGCCTAAACTGTGTGTGCAGAGGAAATGATCAGTGCTCTGCCAGCTGAACACTTTACATGAGAGGGGACAGAAGCACTTATGGAGTAACACTCTTTTGGTCCTCCATAAGTGCTGTTATCTTTGAGTAAATGAGACCATTTATGTCCTGAAGCACAAACTGAGAGACTGGATGTTGATGGAAACCTACTATAGCTACAGTGTGTTTAATCTTTCTAAGATGTATTCCAGCAATAACAGCACTGAAGTAAGTTGAAAAACATTTGAATTTGAAGTGACACTGATGCAACCTTATTCGGCCTCTCAAGCTCAGTGTACAGTTCATCATCTTTTGTGCTGATGATTCAATGAGGATGGTTTCATGTCCATCCAAGAATTGAAGAGCTTGTCTATTTCAGGTATCCAGGGTTCTGGGTACCAGGCAGGGTAGGAGGAGGTAACAAATGATCTCCTTTCAGCAGCTGACAGGGACGAGAGCAGTTTTAGTTCTTTTAGACCTAAGTGCCGTCGTTGGCACTGTAGATCATGCCATTTTAATTGATTGCCAAAAAAGTTGGGTTGGCATCAAGGACACTTGACAATCTTTTATACAGAACCTACTTGGTCACTGTAGGTAACCATTCATCGTCCACAACTCGCATTACCTGTGGTGTACTGCAAGGTTCAATTTTATTCTCAATTTACATGCTTCAACTCCGCCAAGTTATCCAACAGCACAGCGCCTCTTTTCATTGCTATGCAGATGACACACAGATATACAGTACACTCCACTAAAACCTGATAAACCAGAAAGCGTTGCTGCTGTTTTAGACTGTCTTAATGCTGTAAACTGTTGCATGTCCATCCAACAGTTAACATCTTATAATGCAACAAATGTTAATCCACCAAATCCCATCAGTCTCATTCAGAATCCCCTTGGTCCCTGGTCTACAAATGTAAAATCTGTTGCTAGAAATCTGTAAAGTACTGTTCTACTCAAACACTCCATTACAAAAGTTGTCCAGTCCTGCTTCCTTCAAATAAGATCCATCTCCAAAATCAAACCTTTAATCTCACACCCTGATCTGATAAAAGTCATTCATGCATTAATTTTCTCCAGACTGGAGGACTGCAACTCCTTCCTCTGTCACATAAATCAAAAGTTACTCATCCGCCTCAAACTAGTTCAGAATACAACAGCTTAGCTTCTTACGGAGTTTTAGAGACGATATCACATCACTATGATCCTGGCTTCAGTTCACTGGCTCCCAGTCTGTTTTAGAATTAATTTGAAGATTTTACTAATCACTTTTAAAGCACGCTCAGGCCCAGGCCTGAGCTACATAACAGAATTATTAAGCATATACGAGCCAGTATGCAGCCTTAGATCCTCAGGTCAGGTCCTTCTGGCCATTCGACAGTCAAGGCTTGAATCTAAAGGTGACACTGCTTTCACCATCAGGGCCTGTCAACTTTTAAACAACCAGCCTGAGTAGATGAGGCAAAATCAGTAACTTCTTTTAAAACACTTTCACCCTTATCCTTTAAACCACCCATCCTGTCCATAGATGATGTTATAGCCCTGATAGGACAAATTAAGTCCTCCAGCCCACCAGATGCCTTACCAACATCTCTGTTTTCAAAGATTTTTAACTCCATCGGCTCCTTCACATTTTAAATGGTTCTTTTATCAGGGTGAGTCCTCAGATATTTTAAATGGGTCCATCCTTATTTAAAGAATCCAAACCGGGACCCTACTTGCCAGAGAATGAAAGGCTTTTTTTCTAAACTAGCTTCTCCAGAATCCTAGAAAAGGTCGTCCAAAAGCAACTTGTCCAGACACTGGAGGGTGTTTGATAACTTTCAATCTGGAGTTAGTAAAATGTACTTCAATGAAACAGCTCTGCTAAGAGTCTCAACTGAATGTCATCAGCGTACAGATGATAGGAGATGTTCCTAAAGCACTGATAACTTGTCCTGTGTGACAGCATGCATATCGAAAATAAATTGGGTCCTGACTGATCCCTGAGGGAAACAACATGACAGGAGAGCAGAGTCTGATATATAGTAGTAGTAGTAGTAGTATTTATTTTTCCCCGTGTGGAAATTGGTTTGCAGCATTATCACAGGCCTTTCAAAAGGAAAAACAAAAAAAAACAAAAAACAAAATATCATACGATAAAGACAGCTTAGGACATACAACATGAAACATTTCCACTTCATGCCTTGCAGCATTATTAAAAACATAATGGCTAAGATGGTCGCACCTGCTGCCCAGACCAGCTGGACAGTAGGTGCACAGTGAACAGCTAAGGTGACTAAACAGAAAAGTGCATTATTTGTTTAAGAGCTTAATTGCTTGTGGTACAAATGAAAACTTTGACCTATTTTTGGTTGAATGGGGGCGGACGGTAGCGTCGCCCGGATGGCAACAGTTCGAAAGATAGAGCAAAGGGGTGCTGCTGGTCACCCACAATGCTGTTTGCCTTTCTCAGAGTTCTCTCCCTGTAAATGTGTTATATATATATTATATTATAATTCTCCTACAGAGAGAGACCTGTCTCTGAAGGGGGGAGGAGAACCACTTAGTCCCAGATATACCCATGAGATGCCTCAACCTGTGGATTAGAGTATGACGGTCAACTGTGTCAAAGGCTGAGCAAAACATAAAATTAATTTGGTTTTTCATAGTAAATGGTTAAAAAGTGAGATTTGAAAAATGTGGTTGTCCATGTACTGGGAGGTGTCAGTTTGAAGTCTAAAAAAAATCAAATAAACTCCTTTGGCCCATTAGCTTACACTTTTAAGACAGCCCATCAGTTCTCAGTACTGTCAAGTTGCAAAGGGTGCCACGTTATCTTACACTGCACAACAAACTGATGAAACGTTATTAAGAATGAAGCTTGCTGAACGTCTCAATATCAAACTTAAAACTATTCCTATTGTGGTTTTTAGCCTTTAGCCTCTTAGTTTAAATTGTGGCAAATCTGCATCATCGAAAGTCCTTTGGCTACAAGCAGTTTCTGCTCACACTGTACAGACAATCGCCTGGAAGAAGAATACACCTGAATCTGATGATTATGAGTTAATATTAGAAGTTATAAGGCTCTTTGATTTCTGAACGGATTGATGGACATCCACTCTTTACAGGTCGTAAGATGAGAAGGGTGTGTCTGTTGTGTGCGTGTCTGGATGGTCTTTGAACCGGTTCCGAAGTTGCGTGAGAATGTTTTCCAGGATCTCACTGTGCAGCTGTTGGTACACAGCCCTCACATCTCCATGTGTCTGTGCCTTGTGCCCGCTATGATCCCCGATCTCATGCAGTGTCCTCACAGATGGAGTCAAAGTTACCTCTCTCTCTCTGTGGTGTTGCAAAAATCATCAATGCTGGACAGACAGAACTGCATATCCAATTCTTTATTCTGCAAGATCCCAAACAGCACATTGGAATATGCAAAGACTGTGTTGAATGTGGAGAGTATAAAGCAAAACTCAAAGCTGATCAGCAGTGTCCATCTGCGCTGTGAACTGCATCTTCAGCAAAATCATCATGGTGGTCCACAATATATTCAAAGAGCTCCAGTAGTTCCTCTCTCCGCTCATACACAGTTCAAACCAAATGTGATGAAAAGTTCCACTGTGTTGGGGCCACTCTGGGGAGTCTCCGCTGGCAGATCTCATCCAGCAGTTTTTTGCATTTTGCTGATTTAGTGAAAAAGGCTCCTAGGCCACTGAGGTGACAGAAAAATACCTTGTACTTCTTGATTTTAGCAGCACCTTGAGTCATGACGAGGTTCAGAGAGTGTGCATAACAGTAGATGAAAAAAGCTTATGGTATATTTTCTTTAATTTTGGCTTGTACAGACCTGAGGCCATGACTCCATCATAACATTGGGGTACTGTTTTGGCGCATTCACAGTCTTCTAGGAACTGAAGAACCTGGCCCACCACTGCCTCTGCCTGCTTGTCCCCACTCACATCATCAAACTCAATAACCTCTCCTTCACACCGCTGTCAAGCGCATAATGCAGAACATATGACATCTGAGCCGCATTACCAATGTCAGTTGTCTCGTCAACCATAATGGAAACGAAAGGTGTTTTGCTCACTTCCTTCCTCATGGCCTCAGTCATAACCTCTGCAACTGACTTTATCAGGTTGTTCTGAATTTTGCTTGACGTGCCCACAAATACTGTCGCAGTATCAAGATGACAGCGGAGGGGGGTGTTGTATTCGGACAGAAAATCCAGCATCTCCAAGTAGTGCTCCTTGCCATCATCATGTCCATACGATGGTGTTAATAAGCTGCTTCAATATCTCCCTGTTCTGCCTGACCTTGTTGTTGCGGGCAAGACTTTGGTTGCAGTGGAGGTCTACTCTGGTGTCCCCAAAAGTTTTTAAGCTCACCGTAGCTTGCAAATGTGTAGCTGAATTATGATGATGGTGGGCTGACTTTGTTAGGTTAGTAAGACTAACAAATCCAGCATAAGCCCAGGCAGATGACTTGTCTGTTGAAAAAACCAGGCAACTCCAGCAATACAGCCTATTAGTTTTTTTACAGCCAGTCATCCCTGGGTAGTGTTCATAATTGTCGATTTTGAAATGCCTTTCAACAGTTTTCCCCTTTTCTGTTAATTCCAGTGCTGGAGTTGGTCTTCCCTTTTGTATTATTAATTGTTTCTCTTCGAAAGCCCGCCTTGAAAAAGGCAGCGCTATCAAGCTAGCCACATCGGTCTCCTCTGCCATAGCCATGGACATAACGTTCTTATTTCACTGCTGCGCTGGCGGGGCCAACTGGTGGTTGGCGCCAAACTTCCAACAGGACAGCGTTGGCCTTCGAGAAGGCTTACGGCAATTATTTTTTGGTCCCACCCACTATAAATCAAAATATGATTGGTTAATTCACCTGTCACTTCCTACGTAAACATACACTGCCATGGCCTTCTGTCAATTAAGTCCTAACCAATAAGTGAGCTCTAAACTCTTTTCTGCCTAGAGACAACAAACAAAAAACAAAATAACAAAACAAAAAAAATTTCTAATTCTCTGAAGGCCTAGAAGGCCCTGAGGGTTCCCCTCTGGTCTGAGAAGAGACAAAGAGACTCAGGTGGCTCAGGGGAGGGTGGTGGCAAATATCACTGCAAATATAAGTTTGGATGTTTTTCTTCTCTGTTAAAGGTAGGGTAAAAAAATAATGAGATGCTTTGTGATTAATTGTGAATGTAATTAATCTAAATTAATCTCATATATCAATATTTGCAGTGAGAAGCCAGTTAAACAGTTCACTAAATACTAAACTGTGGTGCTGCAGCTCCATCAGTTCATGTGTCCCTGCATAGTTCATGCTTGTCTAGTTCAGGGCACATTATCTGTACATATCTGAATAATGTATTCTGATAAAACTTTACGCTAAAATGTGAATAGTGAATAGCAATGTTAATTATTCCTGATTTGTTCCTTAATAACTACTCATATACATGTGCACCGTATTGTGAGTGTTACCTGTATTTGTTTTCATTTACATCCCTACCTCAGGCAAGTACCTTGTTCTTTCACACTACAAACTTAAAGTTACTCTGTAACTTTTCCACATTAAAATGTCTAAAAACATCTAGACCTATGTTCTATATGTTGTTGAGTTGTGTTCTTACATTATCCCAAATGTTTCCATCAATTCTTAAACCAGAAAAATCTGTGATTTTAATCATGGTAAAATTTCATTGGTCTCCTGTCAATGACATCATATCCTCTATGATCATGTGTCAGTGTTGTGTTTGTCTGACAGATGCTCAACATTGACTTTTATCTAGTTTTAAGCCACATTTACTTTTTACACCTTGGTGGTTTTCACCTCTATATTTGAACCAGATGAAGGATTTTAGTCATTGGACATCTGGATCTGAAGTTATCAGAGAAAAAAGCTGAGGAAATGTTAGACAGCTCAGCTCCAAGATGTCCTGTGACCACTGAAAAGTGAATCATTGAATTAATGATTTTTAACTTGAAACTGCTTGATTCAGTGTTTCTACTGGTTTTAATCCGTTATGGAGAGGAGGACACCTCTGTGGATAATTCAGCTGCTGGTGAAAACCTGCTGAACGTCTGGTTCATAAGTTATCAGAGAAACAAAGGTTAGCATCAATCTCAGCTCCCAGCCCCTCCATGATGTTCCCACATTGTATTGCAGCAAAACGAAACCAAGTCAAACCTTTTCTTCCCCAGATAACCCTTGCCTGCATTGGCCTGACCCTGTGGTCCCATTGAGATGAATGAAGGGCTGTACTCATGGAGTTACAATACTTTTAAAACACAGTGGGGTCAGCTGTGAGGTTGCCACGGTAACTCCTTTGAAGTGAACATGCTCCATGATGGCTGTAGTCCCTCTGAAATTAGAGCCTTCACATCTTTACCAACAAACAGTAGCAGTGGTGTCAACAATAAAGATGAAATTCACTCAAGAAAATGTGTGTGCTTTGAAAAGGTTGAGAGGTGAGGTCATAAGAAAGAGTCTGAAAGTCTTGAAGAAGTGATTGTTTGGAGCTGAGGCAATTTATTTGGTTTTCTAGTTAGCATGTTCATGGGTCTTAAATGCCTTGTGAAATTGTTTGGGATTTCCAGGCAGTGCAGTCAGCATGAAGCAGAAACAAAGAAATTATCCCTTTTATAGCTAAGTGTTTTTGGCTGTTGACTGTGTCCACCCCCCCCCACCCCCCAAAACACCACCCACACACACCACACCACACACACTCACACACACACACACACACACACACACACACACACACACACACACACACTTTCTCTGCCTCCCCTTTTCTCTCTTTCTCTCCCACTGCAGCTTTCAGTCCACAGTCTCAACAGTTAAAACATCTTATTTAAACCACTGGTTATAAGGCAATAACGTGATTACCCTAAATATTTGATCTAATCTAATTTTATCTAATCTAATCTAATCTAATCTAATCTAATCTAATCTAATATAATATAATATGTAGTTTAACTTCCTGCTTTTACAGTCCTGGTCAAAATGATTGCCCCCCTGAATAACTCAGAATATCTAGACATAAAGGCAAATGAACCAATGTTGTATAATGTTGTATAACCAGGATATTTTTAATAAGATGTCCATAGTTACTGAACATAATAAAAAAACTAAACTAAACTAAAAAACAGAACAAAACTCACCTGTGCTTAATTTTCAGTGTTCACATGACCTGAATTAACCAATGAATGGTACTTTTATTCCATAAAAAGGGGCTGATTGTTTCCAGTTTCTTTTTAATGTGGAGTGGGTGTGTGATGAATATTCCCCCCACACTATTGAGCTTGGACTTCCCATGATTCTGAGCACCTCTGGCTTATCATAAATTTTGGATTAAAACATGACAATTCCAGTGGTGAGGGGATTCATTAAAGGTCCACACCTGGTGTATAACTGTAGGTCTTGTACTGCTGGATGTGCTGCTCCACCTATTTTTATCCAGGTAAGGAAATTATTCTCAGTTCACATCATCTTTTGAAGATACGATCATCACTACAGAGTCTGTCATGTAAGAACCAATAAGAACAAATGGAATGATCAAAGTTGTCATATTGACATTTAAGGTGTATTGATTGATTTCCAAACTTCAATCATGCATTGAGTAACACGCATGAAAACATTCCACCTTAAAAGATGCCAGTAGCTGCAGGAAGCCTCTGAACTGCTCAGTGAATTAAATGGGTAATTTAATCATTCATCATTCACTCTTCTGACAGTTTCTTTATCTGTGATGCTTTTACACAGAAACATGTTAAACCTGGATATCTTGTGCTAGTTTAGCTATGGTTTCTTAGCCTAGCTTATTAGCTTAGCTTGACCACTGAATGGATGTTTCCAGCGTGGCTTCATTTGCTCCACACAACTAACAAATGAAATCATTCAAAACACAAACTACATATGTTCATTCACCTGCTGCTTAATGCTACGCTAATTACAACCTGCTACATCCATGGAATGGTCTAATATTACTGAGCTGGATGTTTGTCAGATGCTGCGTCATATTCTCAACATGATGAAACTGTTCATAAAGTCAGTCTAACATTTGATCAGTGGTCAGTTTTAGTTGTGCAGCTAATAATCTTCCAAATGTGGATACAAGATCAAACTTGGTATGTTTATCCCTCTGAGGCAATTAATTTGAAAAATCCTATTAGCCACTTGAAATTTCAAAAGGCTGCCGTTGTCCAAGATGGCCGCCATTTCCGGCATAGGGAACACATGTTTTAACACAGACTTTTACCCATTGGACAGATTTCAATGATTTTGCTATTGAATCCTATGTTTTTGAATATGAGGACATCAAATTCTGAATTTTTAATGTCAATTAAATATTATTTAAAATAATAATAAAAAATGTATGCTAACAAGTTTTTTGGCCTCTCCCTCTGTGTGATTGTTTTAATTTAGCAGCACTTTCAATTTAATCTGTTAAAATTTTCACACATTTCATTTATTACAGTGTACTAAATTTCACCCTCTAAGTTGTTAAAATGTAGATTTGACACCTAGCTCATTGATATGGGAGAACTGTGGGTGTATTGCAAAAAATGACATTTCCGTTCCAGAAATAGCAGCTATCTTTGGAATTGGCGGCCATCTTGAATTTTTGAGTGGCTAACATGTTTTATCAAGATTAATACCCAAGGAGGATTTGTGCCAAGTTGGGTTAACAGGTAAAAATATATTTGATGATGATTTGATCAAACATGATAAAACCATCAATACAGAAACAGGAGCCAGCTTCTCTCTCCTGTGTCTCCCCCGTGCTGAAATGCTCTGAGGTTGACAGAGGGGGAGAAGATACCTCGCTCCAAACCCCAGCCCATGATTACAGTTTCTGATGATTATAGTTTTCAATAGGGTTACTGCAGGGCTTCATCTCAGCCAGCTCACCACTCTGTGACTGCAGGGGCCAGGATCTCTCAAGACTACCTCTCATCAACTTTGGCTCTGGAGAACAAGGTCATGTGGTCTGAGGATGACATGACTTCCTGTTGAGACTGTAGTTATTGTCTACCCCAACAGACAGAGTTATGATCAATAACAGACAATGGGAAATTATTGCCTCATTCTGGTATTTCTGGTTAAAAACTAAAACTCAGTTGAATTTGGAGCTTGCTTTTATGTTTCCTGGCCTACAGTGCTTTAATAAAAGGGCAGTTTTGAAACAAATTAGGACAAAGACAGAAAAAAAAGAAAGTATTCATGCTTGTTTAGCCTTTTTATACCAAAGAAAAAAAGACATGGGACCACATCAGACAAGAAAACAATGCCCACAGCTTGTAATTATGTTTGAAATGTGGTAACTAGAATATCAAGATTTCCAATTATTTTCAAAGAAGACAAGAAAGAAAATAGCCTTCAGGAGATATAAGTCTCTGCTTCACATGGTTCCACTTTACAGGCTTGAAGAGAAACAAACAAATTGCACCTCATTTGGTTGGGCTGGGTATTTTTAACTGCTTTTGGCTGGCAAAGCCACAGCACAATCAATTGCATGCTCGAGAACAGCACTGACTCGGCAGAAAAAGCTATTCCATGTGTACACGCCTTTACACACGACAACAACACACACACACACACAACACACACACACACAACAACACACACACACACACACACAACACACACACCAACACCACACACACACCAACACACAGGCTGTGTACAGTATCCAGTGGTTTTACATGAGAAAGTTGCAGCTCTTTCTGTTTGTGGCCTGGCTTGATTCTCCGTAACAAGACTGAGTCAGCAAGTCCCTCCAGCAGTAAACTGAATGGACTGGATGGATGCTGTGCATGGGGAGTAATACTGACCATTACAACTCTAATTTATGCTGGTTCAAATTGTAATGTAAGCTAAATGTCCAGATGATAGGCCTGTCTGCAGAAATGCACGGAGTGAAGCCCACGCTTCTCTTGCCTGTGCTCTCAGTGTGCAGCAGCCAGTCCTCAAACAACCAGTCTGTGCTTTGAAACATCTGAAGTCTACCCACCTTTTGATTCCTCTTCTGAGAGTGTGTGGGCTTTCAGGGAGGTACTTTCTCACCCATTCTCCCTGTGTGTGTGTGTGTGTTGTTAAAATAACGTGTCTTTGAAAGTAGAATAGACTGGCATTTGTTCTCACCGCCAAGATACTCTGATGTATGTGACGTTTTCATGAAAGTCTTATTTGAGAGGATAATTGATAACAAAGCAGCAGAGTCTGAGATATCGTGACCTCTGATCTTTAGTCCCTGCTGTGGGTAAAGCTCCAAAACACTGGATCCTACATTTTTAAAAGTGCAACCTGACAGCATCACTAACATGTTACCTACTAACTATGACTGAAAACATGTCAAATTGTGGAATGTCCCTAACCATCATATGAACTATAATGAACAAACTTTAATATCTTAATTTCACACATTAAGGTCAGTTTACTAGTCATGATTAGTGCTCATTAAACAGTTGTTTTTGTCAAATCTGAGAAATTAACCCTGATGATGTCATGATGTCTACTAATAATAAACTAGGGATGTGAACATTCATCGAGCTAGGACCATCTGATGAGAGATTCTATAAATTGCATGAAGGTAAATGTAGGATCCAGTGTATTTGGAGCTATCACCATATATAGAATAAATTGCATGATTGGAAATGTAGGATCCGGTGTATTTGACTGTATGCTCAGATCTCTCAGTCTTGACTATTCCTCTGTCTTCTTCTCTTCAGTAGTGTACTGTATATACAAAGTGCAAAAATAACATTTTTAAATGCTTCATAACTTAAATCCCTGCACTCAAACTCACCAGAGGACATCATCATTGTACTTTGCTTGTTCCAGGCGCCCTGGGCAGATGAGCGTCAGTCTGGCTGTGGTCTCAGGAGGTTTTTTATGCTGTTATTCACCACAGGAACTAGCTGATCAGAACTTAGCCACAGCTCTGTCCCTGTGCTGAGCTGAGCTAATCCTGTATTATTTTATCAGAACATTTTGGAGCTGCCATTCCAGAGGTGCAGTTGTTGTAGCAGATTTTACACTTTATGATTCTTACACAATAAATGGATCAGTCATGCATACAGTCCAGTCACTCTCTCTCTTGTCTGCTGTGAATCTTTCTTCCCTCCCTGTTACTCTTTTACACATGCACACATGCACGCACGCACCCATGAGGCCTTGTATAGTAATTCAGTGGTTTTACAAATCACTGATGCATTTTAGTAATAACAAAAAGAGCGAAAAGAGCCCTGACAGCAAAACTCATCCACCATAACATCACGTGTAAAAATGACTATCAGTATCCTGACACAAGACAGAGAGAGGCAGATAGCGGCCTGCCTGACCTTGCACTTACTTCCTGGTTTTGTTATCCTCCTGAGACCTGGCAAATTATTTTCATCCTCTGTGGGGGACATGAGTCTGAGACCTCAAGTCAAGCAGCATTTATGCAGTCAATTTGAGTCCTACTGGTCTGTCAAGAGGCCATCCTGGGCTTTCTAGTGATGCCACAGTTGTGGGGGTGTGGCTAACAGAGCATTTTGGCTTTTCAAAATGGCGGACATCGCAGCTTCCTCATTTTATGGCAACAAGGGAGATAACAGAAATTATGTTTCAGTTGCCAATAATCTTAACTTGAATTTAGTAAAATAACTCTTTCAAAACACAACTTTTATTCAATGTCCTTTGTAGTGGACAGCAGGACTCCCGTTTTTAACCAATTTCCTTGCTTTAGGAAGCAGAGGGCTGAGTGAGGCAGGAAGGATTTTACTCAGAATTGTGGAAGGAGTCAGACTCAGAGCTGTCAGGAGACGAGGAGGAGGAGGGACAGACTAGAGCAGGAAGATGACAGCTCAGAGGAGGACAGGTTGACCACACACACACACACACACACACACACACACACACACACACACACACACACACACACACACACACACACACACAAATGTACAGTACACAATCAGTTAAACGCTTGAATTGGGCAAACTGTTGATTTATACAATACATTTGCAATACCTCTCCTTTCTTAATCATTTAAGCCTCAACCCAGCTGTGGAGATGTTATGTTGCTGGTCACAGCCAAGACTGATAGTCTCTGATT
Organism: Seriola dumerili; assembly: GCF_002260705.1. Lineage (NCBI taxonomy): Eukaryota > Metazoa > Chordata > Actinopteri > Carangiformes > Carangidae > Seriola > Seriola dumerili. Next base: position 962,561 of record NW_019174280.1, on the reverse strand, counting down.
ACTACAGCACAAAGACGACCAGGTTTTAGAAAAAACATCAGCACATAAATCAACAGGAGCTGAAAATCTTTTTGGCATATCTATGTACATGGCATGTTTCTGATATCCAAGAAATGCACATGAAAAATAATACAATATCATTACATTACATCATTACATGACCTGATACCCACTACAAGGGTTAGTTTTTTTTTTCAAAAAAAAAAAAAAATCAGTTAATGTAAATTATCCAAAAAAAAAAAATCTGGGTCTTGATAGAAAATTTCTTTTCTTTTGGAAAAACATCTGCTGGAGATCATGACAGGTGAGTGGAATGCAGTGGCATCCATGGTGTGCAGTGACGTTAGAGAGTCTGAAGGAGAGGTCAGAGACTGCGTTGTATGATACAGTACGCCTGGACGCACTCATCCGGGTGATGTGATGAGTACCGTGGTAAAAATGATCATGAACAGTGATTAATTTTCTTCCTGTTGGAAATTAATGACTGAAAGAGTCACCTCCCTGTTATAGTTTGAATCTCTGCTACAAGACTTACACCCTGACCTGACAGTAAGACTTCGGTCTGAGCTGCATCATGTGTATGAAAAGTGCTATATAAATAAAGTTTGTTATTATATTATTATTATATTATTATTATTATTGTTTAGCCCCGCCCCTCGTCCCCACAAGTTGACAGGATTGGTTCCTTAGGTTTTTGATGTATGAAACCCTGGCTGTCTGAATCTTTTTATATGAGTCATTGGTTCACTGCAGTTCAAGGTGGAAACACTCAGTCATGGTGTTGGTGATTATTTCACTCATCATATCTCTGTATTACATAAAAACACCCTAGGGATGTTAACATGGTGAAAAACTTGATCATCGGAACGGGTGTTTAAAACGCACAGCTTTGTTTGTACTTGACCTTTTTGACTTGATAATTCATAATGATCAATGATGTACTGCTGCTGCTCCTGCTGTAAGCCAGAAAGCTGGTGAATAACTTTGATGTATTTAGACATAATCTGGTGGACCTCCTCAGTGTTATACAGACAGGTGAACTGTGAAGTCATACCCCTGTTGGAATACATTATAAAACACAAGATTTAAATCTCATACCTGGATGTTTGATCCATAGTTGTGTGACTGTGTGTGTTATTGTTTTAGCATAACAGTTAAAATGCCTTTAAAAATTTTAACTAAATTTACCCATGAAACACTAAACTACATTTTTCATAAAAAGATTGGCACCAAAAACAATAAAACAACCAAACTTGTAATTACTCACATTATTGTATATGTAACACAAGATAATGTGTTGGTGCTCAAAACTGTCAGTATCAGTAAGTGTATACACTGTTTACTTTATTATATAAGACTCATCCCTCTCAGCCCTCCACAGGCTGCAGCATTAGAGAATATCACCGGGGCTGATCTGAAGGACAGAACCAGATCCCGTGCAGCAGAGCCATCAGACCCACAGCAGGAAAAAGTTGTGGTAAATGCAGACAGTGGTGAGTTTGGTCTGGATCCTCACAAATCCAGTCAATGATAGATCCGGATCCGAACAGACACACAGACCACCAACACTGGTCTACAGTCTAGTGAGGTGATATCATGAAGAGCAGAGGCTGTACAACACAGTTCTGACGTGACCTCGGTCTGTCTGGTAGTGAGAATGTGAGGTGGAAATACATACAATTACACTGTATGTGCAGTGAACCACACACCTTCCATGTAGAGTAATGTGGTGCAGTTCTGAGCTCTGTCTCCAGAGTGACCTCCACTCTCCAAAGGAATGTGTCGGACAGAGGGAGGGCACAGTGAGGGCGCCCCCTCAGCAACACTCAGCTGAGTACACAAACAAAACAGACGGCCATGAAGTATGTGTTTAAATAGTAAACAAACTCTACATCATGTCTCCTTCACATTCATTCTTGTCATTATTTCAACATTTCTGAAAGTAGAAAAAGAGGTTATTGATAAAAAGGTAATTGACAGTGCTGACTGACAGCTTAGTCACCAGATGATCCAGATGATGGTCTTTTCACAAAAAGACAACAGAACAACAAAGAATCCAAACACACATTTGACCTCAAAGAGAAATCACTAGGTTTAAAAGCAGTGGATTCTGCTGAGTTAACAGTCTGAGTCTGCGCGTCGTACACCCTGATTATACTGTATCATCATAAAACTCACACATATAACAATTACGCACAAACACACTCTCACACACACACACACACATCAATGTTGCTGACTTTGTTGTGAGGACAGTGATGTGTGCTCAGACTGTAGGAACAAACAGAACTGAGTCCTGTCTAATCCCTTGGTGCTCTGGCTTCGTTAACATGGCTCATGTAATGATATGGTGAGGTGCTGACTGTAAGACCGAGGCCTTATTCTCCCAGGACTCATATTACAAACAGACCTCCTGCATTTGGAATATGTGTCTGTAGTTTACAGAAACAAAAATTCAGGTCCAGATTGTACAACGTGTCACTTCCTGAAAAGAAGACTGAGCTCTGTCTTTGGTCTTTTGTGGAAACAACTCCAGACACAGGTACTTAGAATAAATGTGAAGTTGTACTGAAGCATGTATAGTTAAAACTCTTCACACTTAGATGGGGGTGTCAGCAGAGTTTCATCCGCTGATATGGCCCCAAATCCACTTGAGTCACTTGAACGTGGATTAAACAGGTAACTGCTGGTTTTGAAGATCCTAGAGAGTCTGCTGTGTGAGTTTGATGGGTCAACACAATTCTTATTTGTATAGTGCCAAATCACAGCAGACGTTTTATCAAGCCATATAGAGCAGGTCTTTATAACATTGATTACAGAGACCAAACACTTCCCACCATGAGCAAACACTTGATGACAATCAAAGAAACCTTTAGCAGAACCAGACTCAGGGTGGGTGGACATCCGTCTCAACTGCATACCACCAAACTCTAATCAGTTATCCCTGAGTCCAAGTGAATGTTTGTGCTAAATTTGAAGAAGTACTATCAAGGTGTTACTGAGATATCATGTCCATGAGAATGGGATGGACGTAGAGGACGGATGGACAGACAACATGAAAACAATATTCCTCCAGCTCTGACTGTTGCCATTGTGGAGGCATACAACAAACAGGTGACTGGTCAGTACTGTACTGGCAACTGTTGCAAACATGATCCACATCAGTGTTTTATGATCTACCACCTCTATAGTGAAGGTTTAGTTTAAGTTGGGGGAAGTTAGACTGCTTGGTTTAAGGTAAGAGAGAGGTGGCAGTCATAGTTAACAGAAACCAACGTTGACCAACCACCTCTTCAATAAGAGTTTTACCAGCACAAGAACTTTCACCTTAGCAGCATATAGAGAGCAGTCAGTGTTTGAGGTGGTTTGTGAGAATCTCTCCAACAATTGGGTAAATTCTGTTCAGTGCTGCTGCGACACTCACTACCACAGACTGTAGGAGATCTCTTGCATCCTGCTGTACATGTTTAAGGATCTTCTGAAAATAGAGTCTACTTCCTGTACACAATGTCAGTGTAGGTCCTCCAGTCCAGTCTGTCATACAAGTGGACAAGTAGTGCTCCACAACGACAACCTCCACACCCTTCATGATAACGTGTTTGGTTGTGATTCTCTTCCTCTTCTCTTTTCATTAACACTAGTTTTTCACCAGCAGCTTTTAGAGGATTGCCTCAGACTGCTGAAACTATATTATCTTCAGGTAAATGTTGGTATATATTTTTACACAGATTTTGTCATCCACCACCTCGTTTGGATTTGCTCTATGAAGAGATCTCTTACTGGCCAGTATGAACAGGAGGAATGATGACAGCATGAGAAACCCTTTTCCAGGAATCTGGCTATTGTTTCAAAAGAGACTTGAAAAACGTGAACCTGTCCTTTAAAACTTTGGGCAGTGCTCCTGGCTTTAATCAGTTATGTTATGAGCTGAGAAGCATCATTTCCATTTGTCTTTGATTCATCCACAGGAATCATTTCAGCTGTGCACATACACTTTGTCTGTACTCATCAAATGTGAAGAATAACACATTAAACCAACTTGTAGCAGGAACCATAAATCTAGTTTCCAAAACCAAGAACCTAGTGCACTCATTAACAGCATAACTCACACTGCATTACCACAACACAGAGGGAGTCCTTCCTGTTGTTCACTGGACACACTCCAGCAGAGCGGGGCTGAGGTCTTTGAGTGCATATGTATGTTTCCTATGTTATGTGATTACATCCACATTCCCCACCCAGATTTAAATAGCTGTCTGTCTTCCCTGTAAAGACTTATTTCACCCCGTGGACTAATCAGACTGAGTGAGCTGAGAGGAGGTGAAGGGTGATGACTCTGGTAGTGATGGAAAGCTACTTCTCAGTGTAGAGAGCATAAAACTTCTTACCGTTAAGTTTAATGAAGATTTAAAAAGTTCAGTATAACATCTTCTATAGATTCATATAATTCTGAGTTTCTAACAGTCCAGCAAGAATGAGGTGAGGTTGCCATGGTAATATACTGATGACGCTGATATATGTTCAAACTCTGTTTCAAAAACTGTTTCAAAATATCATTACTGACCTAGAGAGAATCATAGAATTGGAGAGTTGGGGCTATAAAACATCAAAATATTAAATAATTCTTCATATTTTAAAAATGCACAAGAAAACTACTGACATAAATGTTTAGCATGTTAGTATCAGCATGTTAGACCAGAACAAGAAAACAAGCAGAAAGGAAGTGAACTATGGGCTGGTTAACTGTAGTCCAGCTTCGAATGTTGTTGGGGAGTGCCAGTGGAACAACCTGATGATCAGTGCAAGCATTTAGACACATACTGTCATCAGAGCGTAAAAGGATATCATAGCCATGTCACACTAACATGTAGACATGAACCATTCCTATTACAGGAATGAACAGGCTATAAGGAGGTGATGGGTCATTAGGCTGATCTGGCTCTCCCCAGCCTCAGTAGACAGACAACGTTGTTCACCAGCTACAAGTCATCTGTGTCAACTCTGAATCCTCACTTCAAGTATCAACGGATTAAAGCTAGGCATATACTGTGCGAAATCATCTGCAATGTTAAGTCAAAGCTCATGACTTATGTGCTCACACTGCATCAGCCACAACCTGAGTGCTCACACTGTACGAGTAAAAACAGCCCGTCGGCCCCTGCGACGCCGTCCTGGCTATTGACAATTGTTAATAAAGATCCGTTTGAAAGCTGTGAGGCAGGTTTGTTTTCAGCAACAATGCTAACAAGGCAGAAGAAGCGTGCTGCCTTGATAATTTGCTCAGTCCTGTGTGCCGAAAGAAGCACGCTCACTGTTTCCTCAGCTCAAGCAACCTGGCCTCCATGTTTTCTGTCTAGCGTTGTGGCCATGGCATTTTCAGATGTTGTTTGCCAATTCATGCAGGCACAGTGAGAAAAAAGGCACTGATGTTCAGGAATCGGCTTGTGGCTCTGCTTCAACTGTGCAAGAACTTGCATCATCCGCCCAAAATTTCTGACATGTCAGAAATTCATCCAACCGTCTGACGGCTGTTGTGGAGCAAATGATCGGTCCTCGCTCCTCCCTGTACACTGCATGACAAATGAAGCCCAACGAAGCTGAAATTCAGCCCAACTCTAAAATGAGGCTCAAAAATCGGGTCAAAAAGAGGCTACAATCGTACAGTGTTTGCCCAGCTTAACACTTAGCTGTTTTGTAATATTAGCCTTAAATTACAATTTAGCAAAGTAATGTTATCTAGTTTCTAACTTTCACCTTAAGTTACAGTTTGGCTTACTAAGGTGAGCTAGTTTCTAACTTTTGTGTTAAGTTACACTTTATCTAAGGTTAGCTAGTTTCTAACTTTAGCCTTGAGGCATACTTTAGCTATCTAATGTTAACTAATTTCTAAGTATTCTTAAGTTACAGTTTAGCTAACTAACTAACTAACTAACTAACTAACAACTTTATAACTTTCGCCTTAAGTAACAATTAAGCTAACTAATATTCTAGTTTCTAACTTAAGCCTTACATAACAGTTTAGCTGACTAATATTTGCTAGTTTCTAACTTTTGCCTTAAGTTGATGATAGCTACTTTCTAACTTTAGTCTTAACTTACAGTTTAGCTAACTGGTTTTAACAGCGGTTTTACAGCATGACATAGATGTTGGTGGTGCTGTGCCTATCAAACAGCATGCCTACCGTTATTCTGTTGACAAAAGCCAGGTCATGAAAGCAGAGGTTGATTATCTGGTGTAACATGGGTTAGCTATTCATAGTCACAGCCCCATGAGTTCCCTGTGTCTGCTAGCTCCAAAAGCGGATGGAACCCCCTGTTTCTCCACTGACTTCAGAAAAGTTGATGCAGTTACCTTGCCAGACTCTTTTCCATTGCCCTGTATGGACGACTGTATTGATAACATCGGTCCAGACACAGTCATTACCAAACTCGACATCCTGAAAGGGTACTGGTAAGTTCCATTAATTCCAAGAGCATCAGACATTTCAGCTTTATGCAGTACACTGTAATGGTATTTGGCTTGAAAAATGCTCCATTCTACAAAAACTACATTCCAGTGCTTAATGCACAGGGTGTTCGGTGATGTTCCCCATTACAATGTGTATTTAGATGATGTAGTAATATACTCGACTGGTCAGACCATATAGCCAGTTTGAGAGCAGTTTTTCAACGGCTTACAGAGGTGGAGCTAACACTCATTCTTGAATTTGGCAAGGTCACGGTGACTTATTGGGTAAGCAGGTGGGTCATGTGCTAGTCTGTCCAATGGAGGCAAAAATCACTGCGGTGTTAACCTATCCAGTACCCACCACCAGACATGCATTGTGCTGGTTCTTGGGCATGACTGGTTACTATTGCTGTTTCTGCAAAAACTTCTCGGTAGTTGTTGCCCCTCTCACTGCCCTATGTAGCCCCACTGCTCCTTTTGTGTGGACTGCTGAATGTCAGCACTCTTTTGAAGTGGCCAAGTCTCTTCTTTGCGGTGCCCCTGTTCTGGCTGCCCCTAACTTCTCTCGTCCTTTCAAGGTGGAGGTTGATGCCAGTGCCTCTGGAGCCACAGCTCCACAGTTCAAACACCATCAGCTAAATTATTCAACCACTGAAAAGGAAACCCTGGCTATGTTACTTGCCTTACAGCATTTTGAGGTGTATGTATGTTCCAGTTCACAACCCATGACGGTGTACACTGACCATAACCCGCTGGGGTTTTTGGCTCAGATGTACAACCGCAATCAATGCTTGATGTGTTGCGTGTTGTTGGTGCAGGGCTACAAGTTCAAAATTATACATAAAAGTGGAGCTGACAACGTGGTGGCCTATGCTGTCCTGTGGATGAAATAGTTTTCCTGTGGTTGTACCACGTGGTGAGTAAACATTGTGATTTGGTGTTGTCAGTGTTCGACCAAAATGTTTATGTAAATGTGATGTGTTGCCATGTGACTCCTTTTGAACAAACCAGGGGTTTGTTTTTATGGGAGGGTGTGTTACAACCCTAGTGGTGTTGTAAGGTGTTCTGCTCTCTCTTTCTCTCTCTCTCTCTCCCTCTCCAGGTACCGCTCCTCCTCCAAATGGGGGAGATGTGCTGCACCCACTTACTAATTAGCAGCAGGAGTCAGAGTGCAGAGTGGGAGCTGAGTCGGGGCCAGTGGCTCAGTGTGTGGCAGCGAAATCGCTGTGTGTGTGTGTGTGTGTGTGTGTGTGTGTGTGTGTGTGTGTGTGTGTGTGAGTACGTGTGTGTGTGTGTCTTACTCCTTGCCATGAAGGAGGCTGCTTGGTGTTCTGATGACCTGTTTTCTTTTGTTCTCTGACTCCTGGTCGTTTATTGTTTCTCAGGTATTTACAACGAGTGCTTTTTGTTATCTTTTTAAGTGATTTAATTGTGTTTGAGTTTGATAATAAAAGTCATTAGATTTTCCCTCACATATTGTTTTGCTTCCTGATCTTTCTTTCCTCCTGGGAGACATTTTTACATTTGTTACTTCCCCTCATCCCCTGGCCCCATTGGGGAATGTAACAATAGTCTTTGGTGTGTCTATGGTGGTTTAGTTTTAGTGTGTTACCTTTTTGATATTAGCTTCTATAATAGTCTATATCTGTTGGGTCAGTGAAGTAATTGTTTTTGCAATGTTGGAAAGCAATTGAGATACTTGTACTTTACTATTTCCATTTTGTCCTACTTTATACTGTAAGGACTGTAACACTTCAGTTCACTGAAGCACATACCTGCACTGTACTGGGTTCACACTCTGGTAACAATAAACATAAAAACAACAGCACAAGTGGCAGGAATGCTAAAAAGGAGGAACTAGCAAGTCAAACAAAAATTTATGTATTTCTGTCAGGAATCCTATAACAACAAAAAGTAAAATTATCTATGAAAATGAACCTCTATTTCACCCTGATTTTTCAGTAATCTGATTGTGAGTCAATAGCTCAAAGGATATTGGTAATGTCAATATATTTTAACACGTCTGCCATTTCCAAGGTAGAGTAGCCTGTTAATAGATCAGGCTTGTTTCAGTGTTCAAATAAATGTTTGTTAAACACATTTTTCAGGTTAAAATTAGAACAGCGACTGAAATAGAGATAATAAAGATCATTTGGACTCAGGCAGGAGTCCTCTGGCTGTGGAAACATACAGACACTGAGTGACTGGGAGGAGCTGGTAAGAACAGAAAAACCATGTTTAGACTGTAGAAATCACACCCTTAACCCTCTCTCTCTCTCTCTCTCTCACACACACACACACACACACACACACACACACACACACACACACACACACACACACGCAGTGGCAGGCTATTTTTGTTCCTGCAGCACTAAACAAGCAATTAGTCATAACTTGAACACTTTATGATGTGAAAAAGCTGTCGTTAAAAACATCTGTCACTTTCATTTCACTGTGAGGCACCAAACTTTTTAATTGCATCTCCATCTCTTCTTATAGACAAACCAACAAACCAGGCACAAAAACAATATGTTGCCTAATACAGCAGCACTGGTCAAAGGTTGGCAGTGTGCCCAAGGCAGTTCAATTAAGGGCTGGTTTGGAGACGGTGCCTAATCTGGAACCAGTTCTTCACATTTTGACAGCCACAGAACTGGTTTGAGAGTGACACCAACATGTTGCAGATCTAGATCCAAACACTGCTTGCATCGAGGGCTAGGGTAGGGTTATCGTGAGCAACAAGACCAACTAAACCTTTGTGACAGCTATTTGAAATAAAACACAGTTAGCATAGCGTCTACTTGGCCTAATCCACAGAAATAGAAGAAAACCCAAAATTTCAGCATGGGCATGAAACAAAGCAAAATATGATGGATGGTTGTTGTTGCTGGAGCTGCTGTAATTTATCTTTTTGAAAATCTTCATGATTGAGGATAAAAGTACATGGACTGAGCAGGGTTTTAGAAATCAAAGCTTTGAAACTAAACCTGCACAGTGTCAGAAATAACATTCTGGCAGAGACATCCCGAATTCTGGTAATTAATCTATTGTTGGTCTAAAAGTGGTCAAATTTAAATAATTAGAGTCTATGAAATACATGAGCTTATTTAGAAAGTGTTTTTAACTGCAGAATGTTGTTAAACCCCATAAATTCCAAGACAGAATAAGACGTGACCTCATGGTCCCAAGTGACTGAGCAGTTAGCAGCAATGAGGGCAGCTACAGTTCCTGCAGCTCAGATATCATCATCAATATGATTCTAAACATTGACTTTCTTCTGGCCAAGATGCATTTATGTTGACACAGTAGAATAAGTATAAAAAATACTAGTGGAGAGCATTAGGTATGTGTTTATGTTTATTTGGTGCATTTAGGTCTACTTACCCACACACATGACAAACTTATGTCACTATCCCTGTGGGATTGACATAATGCATTCCCTAGTTACCTTAACCTAATTTAACCTGATCCCTCAAACCAGGTCTTAACTTTCACACAGTCTCTACCCATGATCACATGAACCCCCCTGGGTTGGTGTGCAGTCAGGTTTAAGTCTCCACACACACAAAATAAACGTTCTGTAGGAAGATGTGGGTCATCCATGTCAGTGTTCAGCCCTGAGCAGGGAGGAAGGAAATGGACAAATGACCACCATACCATGTCTGTGTTTACACTGATACACCACTGCTACACCCACACACACTGCTATTCATCTGTCCCACAATACACTGACCAACATTATCAGGTTGCTGTTAAAACTGCAGGACTGACATGTAACATTTTCACAGTAAACGAAAAGGAGTGTCCAGAGTTTAATAAATCAACATCATCTAACTAAGATCAGCTTCATAAAGACATTGTCTGACAGTTGAGGGAATGGAAATGCTGAGTTATGATAAAGGACATTTTACACCTGTACTTCATTTGGTCCAGACCAAGAAAATGATCCATTGCTGTATTTTGGTTCTGGTTCGGTTTGGAAAGTGACAGGAGGAGAGAGAAGAAGCCAAGTTAATGTCATGTATTGATGGGATATGAATGACTGCAAATGGAGAGGGAGAGGAGGAGAGAGGAGCCTGATAGCTGAAGACTCTGCCTCCTGAACGCAGAGTGGGAGTTGGTTTCACGGGAGAGGAGCCTGATATGTTCTCCCTCCTTCAAGATACAATGGTGTCTGACAATTCATGTCTTTTTAAGTGAGGAGGATTTTATAGGGAGCCATTGAAGCTATCACAGGAGAGATATGATCTCTTCTCCTAGTTCCTACTCTGCTGCAGCATTTTGAATTCACTCTTTGGGTCAAGTCTTTAGAGACATGTTGGTTCAGCCTGATAATAAGGAATAACAATAATCCAGCCTAAAAGTAACAGAAGTATGACCAGTTTTTCTGCATCCTTTAGAGACAGGATGTGTCTGATTTTCACACTGTTACATAGGTGAAAAAAGCCATCCTTGAGTTACGGGACAAATCCTGATCAAACTCCTTACATTGGTGCTGGAGACCAGGGCAATGACATATAGAGTAACTTTATCATTAGATAAAGTGTTTCTGAGCTGCTTGGGGATAAATAAAATAACTTCAGTTTTGTCTGAGTCTAACAGTAGAAACCCGTAGGTCATCAAGGTCTTTATGTCCTTGAGCTAAGCTTCAAGTTTAGCCAACTGATCGGTTTCTTCAGGCTTCACTGAGAGGTACAATTAGATGTTGTCTGCATAACAAATTTATGGAGTGTTTCCTAATAATTTCTAATGATTATAAGATGGCTTCCTGAACAGTTTACAATAAGCAGATGGATTTATTAATAGTTAACATTTTGAAAAATCACACGTCCACTATTACAAAACACTGTAGTTTGTTTGGTTTGTTTGTTCACCCCAGACATGAACTGCACCAGAATCCACCTGGAAGCAAACCAAGACCCGATTTTGAAAGAGTCTGGTTGTTTGGTCTGCTCCAGAGTTTGGCGGACCCATTTCTCACTAGATCAAAGTAACCAAAACTAACCAAGCAAAAGCTCCACAGCTTGTTTTAACTGAACCAAACAGGTTAAGTTTGAAACACCCAAACTTTCATATATAGTGAATATTAACTGAGGTGGACAAAAATTTTGATGAATTTTAGATTTTGATGAAAAGATGATCAGCTGCAGTTAATGTTATTGGCTAAATTTAACCAGACTTGATTTATTGGACTTTGATGACACAGTATATTTTGTGTGATGATGGTACCACTAAATCAGCTGTTATTTTGAACAGTTCTAGGACTTAATGAGTTAATGTTGATGAAAAGTGAGAATCAGGTTTTATTTGCTGCCACACATTCCAGTCAGAGGCTGTGTGACTGTAAAGCAGTTTCTGGGAAAATCGGTGTAAAACAAGAGAAATGTGTCTATAACTGTAAACAGCACTGTGGTTTCCAGACTTGGCAGTGAAGCCCAGTGTTGGTCACCTTGCCATGTGTCATCACAGATACATGTATGAGGTGTTGTAAAGCTGAATCTGGTTCTGTCTGGTTTTATAAACCTCTTCCTCTCATATATAGTTTTTTTATTTTGTTATTTTTCTGTTCAGGGAGTAAAAATAATAGGAGAAGATTGGCTCAACACATATTTGGAAAGTATTCATTGCGGAAAACAACCTGCTTTTGTTAGGTATCTGAGAAGTACTTCACCATAGGAGCTCTGTGTGTGCACCAGTGTGTTAATGTCAGGGGCCTTGTTGACTTGTTGGAGACCGTGAGCAGAGTGCCTTTCAAGACCCCATGCACTTCTTGAACTCCAGTACTCCAGTGATTTCTCCTGAATGTTAGTCTCACTGGATTCTACTTTTCCATTTCCATTGTGCAACTTGATAGAGTCCTTTCATGAGTCGACCCTGACTGGTAACCACCCACATCTTTCACCCCACACCTCCAACTCCACTCTTTCATAGACTTTCAGACTCTCATCTCTCAAGCTGTGTCCCAGTTCATCCTTGTGTGTCCCTTCGTTGCTGTCGTAGGCCTACGGATGAATTACTCTTTGTGTCACCAGCTATGCTTTTTCACAAAAACATGATGTTTTAAGGTCCTTGGTTTTAACAGTTGTACCATTAGCTGTTGAACTGAGCTGAAACCCAATACTTCCATTTAACAGTGTAATCCTCACACTGTCTCTGTTGTTTGCTTACATATTATTTTCAATACCTGTGGCAATTAATCTTGGGATAAGGTGGGTCATGAAGGATCCACCTGTTGGAGCCTTTGTTGTCCAGGAATAGATGGACATTTAAAAGAGCCTTTGAAATGGGAGCACTGCTGAGATGGTCAGTCTTGAAGTCAGTCTTCAAATGCAGCCTCTGGAGGAAGTGGAATTGGAAGAGGAAGTTGACAAAGAAGACATGTATACAAATGTTTTTACAGGCTGAGTTGGACTAACCACGACTAGAGATCTGCTAGTCAATGAGTAAAACCTTGTCTCATACATAACACCACAGTCATGTATTAAAAATGAAATCCCAATGAAAAAAGGTCAACAACACTTCTATTTGAAGAAACTTTCATAAAAACTGACTGACTCAGAATAAAACAATCAACTTCTGTGACTGGAAATACTTCAGAATTAGAATCACATGAACTAGAATACTTACATTATGTATTATTAGATTGAAATAAACAGTCTCATGTGCTATCAACATTCAAAACCCTTAAGACAGATTAGTGTCTGTGACTTTGTGTGTCCCAGTGATCCTGGGAGCTGTGTTGTCAGAGGCAATAGCTCCTGATAGTGTCCCCCAAGGCAAATTGTTCCCAGTTAAGGGTCCAGAACAAGTGCAGCTTCTTCTAAACAACATAGATTAGCCAGGAAGGAGCTGTAGCACCTCACCAAGAAGCCAGACCCCCCTCCTGTAGCCACACCAGTGAGCATCTGGTGGCTGGGCCTTGACCCATGGGGCCCAGTTGGTCACACCCTGAAAGAACTACCAGGTGTTGCCTCTCTGGAGCTGACCCCTGTTATCACAGACTGTTTCTATCAGTGTGAAGTTGTTGGGATCACCTCCATGCACAGCACTTTTTCATGAACCAAACTCCTGGAGCAGGTCTGGACTCTCTTAACATTCCAAACCAGCTGGGTTTCTCATAAGCACAAATCCATCCAGGATCCGAGCTATTCACTTGTGGCTGAGCCGCAGTAATTCAAACCAATCAGTGTCCTATGAGGGAGGAGCTCCTGACAGCTACGTAAAAGGGACAGTGATATTCATAAGAGTGCCTTTTATGCACAGATTTTCTAAAGAAAACTGTTGTCGTCTTTCCAACATGTCTTCAGTGTTCTCCTATGTCATATGACAAACTGATGTCAATCACCAATCACCTGCCATGTATTGTTTGAATGCACCTGCTCTTTTCCAAACAAATTTCGAGCAAAGCCCTCCCAGATATTCTGTGTAGCATTTGTAACATCTGGTGCATCAGGTGCAAAAGGACTCTCTCCTTTTCCAGAGTTGGCCAGGGAGACAGAAAGGTTGGTTGTGTCTACAGACCGAACAGCAGTTCGCATCATCACCTGCTGCAGCTCTGTCTGAGCTCTGTGACCCAAGACTGATGTTTGATATGTTACAAATGACCTCAGCAGATGCTCCTCAACCAGGCCCTCCGGTTACAGGTCATCCCACCTGGTGCATTAGCCAGAAATGTCCACAGATGTGGAAAGGACACCACAACTCCTGTGTTTCCCTGCTGCCACACATGGAATCATATACAGTACCAGTCAAAAGTTTGGGAAAGTGTGTCCAAATTTTTGACTGGTCCTGAGCATTGCCAGACACATCTGGAATGACATCCGGGCAGTGGCTGATGATCCAGATCCAGATCAACCAGCAGTTCAGCTATGCAGCTTACAGACAGTTTGTTGTGTAACAATACAGAGCACTAGGACAGGGTGACAGCGGTTATCCCTACTTGCTGTGTCTGAAAAATATGTGACCAGTACCCAGATCCACATGGACAGTATCAAGGTGTCATCCCTAGTAGAGTGTAAACTGTATGATGTGTGAGAACTTCCACGGTACATAGTACGGTCTAAGACCAACTGCCAACAGTTCAATATCCCAACAGCAGATCTTCTCCTTCACTGTGATTTGACCGGGGTTGCACGATCTATTGTGCACAAGCAGAACCAGGCCTGCACCTTTATTCTTTCCACTTGCTCCAGATTCTCTGTCCGCTCATACTGCAGTGAAGCCGGGTAAATCCACACAACAGTCAGGAGTGTTGTCGTTTAACCAGGTTTCCGTGAAACACATGAGACTACACTCATGATATGCTCGCTGGTTCTTCACAAGTGCCTCCAGTTCATCACACTTGTTAGCCAGGAAGTTGACACTTCCCATGAGGATAATATACACACAATATATTTACTGTTGAAGAGGTGAGTGTTGGCTGACAGGTCAGGCTCTACATGTGACATCACGAGGGCGCTGTGGCTATCTTCTTCTGCTTTGGCAGTGACTTTTCTTTAGAAAGAATATCACAATTAGCCATCATCTCTACAGAAATGACATTTAGATGATTAGATCTGAATCTCTTTATAGGACATATAACAACACAGGACTATTGCTACATAGAAATACAAGTCTCAGGTTATTCTGCTGAGAGGAAGATGGTTTTATGGGTACAAAGTCATTATTTGAGAGGGTTGGTTAATGCATTGAGTGCAGCAGTTATGGACAGTGTTGTTGACAGTATTTTTGTGTGGCTGATCGACACAGGTACAGAAATAATAAATTCAAGAATATATTTTTAATATGAGAAATGGTCTCAACTAGTAAGCTAAAATATGACTGCTAGAACCAATATTGTGAGGAGCACCCTCATGTGTGCAAAACAAAAGAGCTACACATAGAGAAAGATGCATTTATATGAATAAGAGTGGTCTAAGCAATTGCACCTTCATAACACCTTATTAAAAATTATGTACATTTGTAAATGTGTCGCCAACAGCCTGATTTTTAGAGGTTTGAGGAGCTAAGCTACTTCTCTATCACATAAAGTTGCACCACTCACCGGTGGGAGAGAAACTCTGATGAAATGGTGAAAGGTGGAGCGGGGGTGGTGGTCTCATCAGTCTGTCTCAAAACTAAGAAAACACAAATACAAAATCCCATTCCCAGTTATTACAGACATAAAGATAAATACTATCAAACCACATCTGCTCACTACTACAGTGCAGACATCACCAAACATATAGTCTGCACAGATTACATACAAGACATCATTATGTAATCTAGCTACACCGTGTACTAGCATAGCTGATGTTGCTTACACCCTGTGTTATCTAACGTTAGCTTTGGCTAATACATAAATCATATGTTGGTTTATGATTTAACAGCTGAAACAGCTTATGAAGCAGCTATTTACGTTAGTATAACAGCTGCATTCAGCTGTAAGCGCAAGTGCACAGCAAGAGTACACTCAGGCACGCTAGTTGGAGGTTGACAGACAGGTCGGCCAGCCAATCACTGCGTCCGGGCCGAACGCAATGACTGGCTGGGTTTTTTTTCCAGCCCTGTGACTGACACAGAGGGTGGATTGTTTTCTTTTTATTGTCAGAGCATTCAATTTATTCATTGCTATCAGGATTTTGAGAGAATTTAAAGAAATATAAACAGATAAACAGATTACCTACTCCAGCTTTAAGAACTCTTTCGTTCATGTGGACATTGATGGAAAAAATGGAGGGGGCCTGACCTGACCCTCGAGTGCCTATTGGATGTCTTTGCTACCCATGGATTAGCCATAACGAACACCATGTTTGAGCATAAGGTTGTTTGTAAATGTACCTGGTACCAGAACACCTTAGGCCAAAGGTCAATGACTAAATTTAACCAGTAAGATTTTAAAGAGTGGTGCAGCTTAGGCTTTGGAGCTGATTTTGAGAGGAGAGGAAAAGGGGAGGAAAAATGCTCATGAATATTGCCCAAAAGACTGGGTATAAGTCATGAACAGATAAAGAAAGGAGAAAGAAACTTCATATTTAATCTTTAATCTTCAGCTTTGTGCTGCAACAGCCTGTTATAACAAACATAGGAGCTACATATCTGTCTTTTCTTTTCCAAAAAATGGAGAGTGGTCCGTTTGGATAAGGCTACATATTAATATTAACTACAGTCACATTTCATACCAGTTGCATAGCCCTGAATGAGCTGGTGTCATTTTACAACGCCCACTTAGGAGACAGGAAGTATTTACCATTTCATACCATTGGTGCTGCGTGTAATGTGTCAAAAATGCAGCTCTACAACATGTTATCAGAAAAGGTTAAATTCATAATTACTGGCCATTTTTTCTTGGACTGAATATGAAGCATTTTGTATTACAACACTCTTCTCCATCACCAAGTGGGTCCAGTCGTCATGTGTGTGGAACAGAGGGACACTCATCCAGTTATCAGAAACCACAATGTTGTCACTTAGTTGCTATCTAATTAAAAGCTAAGATAACAGATGACATATTGTTTTTGTTATTCTTATGATGATATTTAATTATTGTCTGAACATCAGGTCACATGTCAAACTGCCAAAAATGATTTTAGGGGAACTTTATAAACAGAAGAACTGACTTTATCTGACATGGGTAAATGTTTTTATTTCTGTTGCTTTTAAACATGATTATGAGCCAGGGCAAAGGCAGCAGTATCTCAATAAACAAATTAATCACTGTGAAAAAAAACACCAGGCGTCAATCACCAAATTAGATTATTGTTAAATAATCAGAGTAAATCCTCTGGTTGTGTTTCTGTAAGATCAGTTTTATAGTTTCAGCCTAGATTCTTCATAAATCTGATCTCAGTGTCAGAACCAAACATTGGAAATGTTTAAATTTAATTAACTTCCAAAGCTACACAACCTCATGAGCTTAGTTTGAGACCACAGAGTCCATCAAGTCTAGAGACATGGCTGACCTGCTGTCTGAGCTGTGGTGAAACCTCAAACTTCTCTAACTAGTTGTAACAACATTAAGCTGCAATCCTTCAGAGTTTCACCATATCAAAGAATGGGATTACCTGACAAGACGACCACAGTACATCAGGCTGGGTAACTGTGTCTCAGGGACAGTGATGAGCAGCACTGGGGCTCCACAGGGGACTGTTCTGGCTCTGTTCCTGTTCACCCTGTATATGGCCGACTTTAAATACAACTCTGAGTCCAGATGATTGATGACACAGCTATTGTGGCTCAGGAATGGGCAGGAAGAGGACTACAGGGATCTGACGATGTCCTTCAGTGAATGGAGCGACAAGAACTGCCTCCTTCTAAACACCTCCAAGACCAAGGAGATGGTCATGGACTTTCGGAGGTCCCTTAAGCCAGTCAACATTCAAGGGAAAGACATTGAGGTGGTGCACACTTATAAATACCTAGGTGTGCACCTGGACAGTAAACTGGACAGGTCCCTGAACACGGATGCCATCAACCTGAAGGGGCAGAGCCGGCTCTTTTTCCTCAGGAGGCTCAGGTCCTTTGATCGTCTGCAGTGAAATGCTGCACATGTTTTATCAGTGAGTGGTGGCCAGTGTACTCTTTAATGCTGCAGTCTGCTGGGGCAACAGCATGTAAGACCTGGACTGGAGACTGGACAAGCTGGTAAAAAAGGCTGGGTCTGGGTCTGTGTCTGGACTGTTGTGGAGAGACGCATGCTATGTAAGATGGAGGCCATCTTGGACAATACCAACCATCCTCTCCACAGCATTCTGGCAGGACAGAGAAGCAGCTACAGGTGCAGCAAACGTCTCATCTCACTGCGCTGCAGAACAGAGAGGTTCAGGAGATTCTCTGTTCCCACTGCCATCAGACTATACAACACCTCAGCCAAAGGAAGTGGACTAATCTATCTATTATTATTGTTTATTTATTATTAACTGTTATTATTATTATTATTATTGTTATTATTATTATTATCAAAATGAGCTAATGGACACATGAATTTCCCTTCGGGGATAAATAAAGTATCGATCAATCCATCCATCCATCCCTCCATCCAAACACCATTTTATATCTCCACACCGGTGACAGTCAGGGATGAAGGCTTTATGTTTAAAGGTTGTCCCTTCATCCCATTCTCATGGACATGATATCTCAGTAACACCTTGGAGGAATTTCTTCAAATTTGGCTCAAAGATGAACTGATTGGATTTTGGTGGGAAAAGGTCCAAGTTCAAGATCATAGTCATCTCACCTTTTTGTGAATGCAATATATCAGGAACACCCACAGGGGCATTAATTACTTCAGGCACAAACATCCACTTAGACTCATTGATGAAGTGATTAGAAATTGTTGAGAAAAGGTCAAAGTTCAAATGTCAATGTGACCTAACAAAACACGTTTTCTGCTATAACTCACAAATTCATTCTCTAATTATGACACAATTTAACTCAAATGTCTATAAGGATGAAATTAAGTGATGACATTTTGTCTCCATAATGTTATAAAAACACATTATTCAACATTGTAACTCAAGACGGAGAGACTGTGACCATATTTCCTGTAACATGGCTGGTTGGTGGAGGAAACAACCACGAGTTTTTGGCAGTGCAGGGGAGGTTCTTTTTCTTTTTTTAATCCATTAATATATATTTTTTTCCAACCAGGCCCCCAACCTGAACAACCAAAAACCCTCTGATATGACCGACAGGAGTGTCTCCTGAAATAGCTCTGCTACAGCGGAAGGCGTACTGGACCTTGGCTGTCACGGTTGTAATAATACAAACACGGACTGTCCCCGGAGCAGTGTACCTACCTTCGTTACTATAATAAAGGTCATGGCTTGCTTAGGTTTAGAAAAAGATCGTGATTTGAGTTACAATAAGTTCTTCCTCAACATTAGATGATCTTTGTTGTCATGGTTACAGTAATAACAACAAACGGTCATGGTTACAATATAAACAGCTGGTATCACATGGGAATTGAACACCGCTTTCCTATGTCATGTTTATCCATCAACCACAACCTCATCCTGATGTGGACTTTGTCTCTCTTTATAATTCATCACTGCACTTTTTCCTTTGCTCCTGTTGTCATTACTACAACTGCTTGATGCCGCCTAGCAACAAACCCTAACTACAGGTGGGCCTTAGTCTCAATAAATCAGTAAACTCATATCACTGTTAACTTTATGAATATCACTGCATCATTCTAACTGTTTGTTTTTTCCCTCAAGCATGAGTGCCCAGGCTATGTGCCTCCGATGCTTCGTTCAGTAAATATCACTAATATCACTAATAAGCTTTACAATCCAGATGCTCAGTAAGCACTTTAAAACAGTGGTTCCCAGTTTAGGAGTCTTGACCACAAGTGGTTGATGAAACTTAGAAAATGATTAACAGGATAAAAAAGCTGTTTCTACATTTCTTTTTCTCCAAGCTTTTTTTTTATAATTGCAGTTTTTATCTTACCACAGAGAGTGCAGGGTACAGCCTGAGACATTAAACAGACACAGTTTGGTTTTAATGGATCATAAGTTAAACAGCTGTGGAATCACTGCTTTGTTCGGGTGTGTATATCATCATTCATGCCAGTAAAGTATATATATATTTATTATGTATTATTATATATATTTAATGCAAACTAAAGCTTGGTGATGTGTTCAAGAGCTTTTAGGATCACAGACAAATGTTTTTATGGCAGAAGATGCAAAATTCACATCATCTATTATTTGTGGCACTGTGGATTTGATTTTTTTTGTAAATGCAGCGTTTTTCTGCTTTTCCTCATAGAAAACTGCACAAAACCTGAACTTTCTATGTGAAATTAGAACAAAGAAAAAAACATCAGGAAAAAGATCTATTTTATCTAGGAATGTCAGTGTCGATGTAATATTGGTAAAAAAACAAAACAAAAGAAATGCTTATCCGCAGCTGCTGGCACAGGGTTCACTGTCCCTGCTGGTGGGGCTGCTTCCAGAGCTGGACTCTGACAACATGTAAAAAATATGAACCACTGTGGTTTTCTAAAACACCAGTTTTAACTCAAAGAGCTGACCAAGCTGTAGCACATACTCTGGGTTCTTCAGAGACAGACGGGGGAGCAATGAAACTAAACAAACTCCTCCACCATCCATCTGTACTCCTTCAATCCATCATCACCAACTTCAGTCTGATCCTGGGCCTGGAAGAAATCATCCTGAAGTAGTACACAGCCTGTTGTTGTTGGTAGTTTTCCTTCCTTGGTTCATGTTTTCAGATATAAAAGACGAATACCATAGAAATAAAGGGAACAAATGACCCCTAACAATTCAGTACTGATATAACACAGATCAGATTGTATATTCAAATCACATTATCAATAAGTAAGTAAGTTAATAAAGTTTATATAACAGAGTCTTCAGAACAGAATTTAAGCAACATAAAAAGGGAGGCAGTGCATTCCACAGTCAGGGTGCCACTGCTTGAAAGGATGGGTCCCCTCGCGTCTGAAAGTGGGTATGGGGACTCACTAGTAGACCTAAGACTGCGGGTAGGAGTGTGAACTTGTATCAAGTCAGAGATGTAAGAAGGAGCTTGTAAGGCTCTAAAAGTAAGGACCAGAATTTTAAAATGATATCTAAGATGAACTGGTAACCAGTGAAGTGATGCTAAAACAGGTGTGATGTGTGCTCTTTTGCTTGTGCCAGTGAAAAGCCTTGCAGCAGAGTTGTGAACAGCCTGGAGACAGTCAAGCTCTTTCTTATTCAAACAAGTACTGTTACAATAATCCAAACAAGACAAAATAAAAGCATGAATGATCATCTCAAATACGTTCTTTGACACCAGTTTTCTTAGTTAGGAAATGTTCTTCAGAGGAAGCAGTTTCTAATGAATTGTTTGGAGTGACGCTCCAAGGACATTGCAGAATCAAAAACAACACCTAAATTCCTGAGGCTTGGCCGGACAGATGAGCCTAAAGGACTAATATGCTGATTAATCTGAGGAATACTACCTTCAGGGCCGATAATTAGTGTTTCTGTTTTATCTGAGTTAAGCTCTAAGTAGTTATCACTGTTTGATGTTGGTCAGACAGTTAATTAAACAGTTTATGGAACTCAGTAACCTTAAATGAGCAGTGAAGCTGGATATCATCAGCATAGAAATGATAAGATACATTGCTTAACTGCCTGATGATCTGTCCTAGAGGGAGTACGTACAAAAGGAACAGAATAGGTCCCAAGACACAACCCTGAGGTACCCCACATGACAGCCCTGTAGTTTCAGACATGATCTGGTTTTCAAAAACACTGAAACTTCTGCATGAAAGGTAAGATGGAAACCATTCTAAGACTGAACCAGACATCCCGACCAGATCTTGAAGTCTGTTAATCACAATGTTATGATAAACAGTATCAAAGGCAAATGAAATGTCCATTAAAACCAAAACTGTGTATTCCCCAGAGTCAGAATGGAGTTTTCGTGGAATGCTTTGTGTGGAAACCAGACTGAAATCTGTCAAAAATCTCATGTTTCTCTAAAAAAGAAGAGAGTTGCTCTGATAAAACTTTTTCAAAAATTTTTGACATGGATGGAAGTTTAGATATTTGCCTGTAATTCTTAGATTGTGATGGATCCAAACTGGGCTTTTTAAGTATTGGTTCCACAACAGCATATTTAAAAAAGCTGGGAACCACACCAGTTAAAAGTGAAGTATTAAAAATTTCTACAATACAGGGGCCAATAGCACCAAATACTTTTTTATACAGCGCAGTAGGTAGAACATCAATAGAAAAAAGGGGGGTTTCATTTTCTCCAGCACAGCGGTGATGTCATGTAATATCACAGATTTAAAGGAGGGCCAAGTATGAGGGGAAGACTCTTAAGGTGAATAAACTCCCTGTCCCTTTGCCACATTTTCATAAGGAACATAAAGTCCATATTCTCTCTGGTGAAAAGCTTGTTAGGAATGAACGATTTGTTAGGGATGGAACGAGCATTGAGCAAGGCGATCCAGATCGATGATGACAGGCCGGTGATTGTAGAGGAACTGACAATACTTTTCTTTTTATTTATGCACAAGAAAGTTAAATTTATATTTTTTATTGAACAAAATGTTTCAAGGGTAGGAACAGTGATGTGTAGAGAAGCTGTGTCATCATCAGTGAAAAATATCTCCCTGGAAACAAATTTAAACTTTATAAAATTAATTATAATTAAGCATTTCTCAGGTGTCACTGAATGAGAGGCGGGGTTCACCTGGACAGATCACCACTCACTAGTGAACCAGACCTGCACATCTTTGTCCTGTGGGATGAAACCAAAGAAGAAAAGAAGAAAAGATTCAGATTAAACAAACATCTGGTAATTTTTACTTTATAATTAATGTCAGAGCTACCATTGGTTCTGTGTTCCTGTCTCCATCGTCTAACCTAATGTAATCATGCAACAATGTTAATGCCTCCTCAGTAGCCTCCTTTGTGGCTTTCTCTGTAGCTTCCTTTGTAGCGTCCTCTGTAGCCTCCTTCATAGCCTATGTAGCCAGGTGTAAAAAACACACACAGTTAAATGAGTACAATAAAAGAAGAGAGACAGTGTTTATTTTCTTTATCTTTATTTGGTCACATCGAAGTGTTAAAAGTCCCATTGCATTTAAATGCACCACTCAGTTCACGCAATCCCAGGTGGGGATACCTAGCCTTCTACGGCCAATCTATGCAGGTTACGCTCAGCCTGTCGGATCAGAGTAGGAGTGCAGGCGCGTTGTTCTCCCGGTCTTTTTCTGACGCTAGGGCAGCTGCCTGTTAAGAGGAAGAGAAAAACGAGGAAAAACCCGGAGTTTACCTGTGAAAAGGCGAAAGAGACAGTCGGAGCAACTGAGGTTGTGTGAGTGAACTGAAGTGAATAATGGTGCGATATTCCTGAACATATGCATGTTGTGTTTATTATTTTATGCTGATGTGAATATAATTAAAGGGGAAGTGTTTATTTTGCTAGTGCCAATTTAAAGAGAAAATAGAGTAATTTGATATGTTGTGAAGAATGTAAAATAATTTATTTTGTAATATGCAATTTATTGAAGTATTAGTGAATTTATGTTAGTTCAGCTGAGTTCAAAGTAACTAGAGGGTAAATTTTGGTGCAGTTCTCTCGCATGAATAGGCCTATAGTGTAAGAGTAAACTAAGCACACTTCTTTAATACCTCTAAGTCTAACTGAATGTGTACTGTTATGTTAGTGGCACATCGTTCTGATAAATGATATTTGGAATGTTAATGGTTACTTACCATAAATATTTTTGAAACACTGTTCACATGAACAGGTAAATGTGTGAGCACTTTAATGTTTAGTTCTCATAAATGATACACTTAAGAGTGAACGTTATATAACTGAGACAGATTTGAGATTTTGAGTAGAGATGAAGATTTATGTCAGAATCCTCTGTAGCCTACTTTGTAGCTATCTCTGTAGCCCTCTTTGTAGCTTGCTTCATAGATTCCTCTTTAGCCTGTTATGTTAGGAATACTACACAATGAACCATGGCCTGGTGTAGCTTCTAATCTCAGTTATATGAACTACTAGAAGTGGAGCTGAAGTGTGAGCCTGATCAACTGACACTATCAGCTGTTGAACAAGTCTATTGTCTAAACAGTAAAGCATTTACAATCAAAAAATGTGATTATAGTTATGAAGAAGCAGGACTATGATGAATAATTATCATGTAGGACTGCAAAAAAAGAGCTTTTTTGATCCGAACAAAAAAAGCCTCCACATTTCTGCTATATTATTTTAAAATAAAAAAAGATGAGATGTTGAAGTGGTGACTTGAATTTCACTTTCCAGGCACCTGTTTTAGGTCTGTTTGAGACTTGATGTGAGAAAGAGGACCTGCGCTTTCTCACTCAGTGTGTGCTGTTGTCGTCCCAGCTCTTAAATACAGTGTACAGCCTGCAGAAGATGATAGTAATTATCTTGATGGTTTAAGTGGCACTCAGGGCTGAAGAATAGAGACCTGGCCACAACACAAGTGAGTGAGGATATCAAATGAGAAATATCATTATTTACAGTGTGAGCTCAGCAGCCTGCCAGGCACTAAATGAGGGTTTGGTGTTTGCACTGACATCCACACACTGAGATAATCACTGCTCTCTGCATTATGATTCAGCACAGAGCTGATCACACTGCAGAGTAAAGATAGACAAGAGAGAAGACTGCACACACATGCTGATGGAGGTGTATGCGTGCCCTTTCACAGCAAGCATGCCTATGTGTGTGTGTGTTGACATTCTTTGGGTTGCCTGGTCACATTCAGTACTCCTCTATGCCTTGCTTATGAGAACAGTAAATGCCGTCAAGGGTTACTTCTTCATGTAATTGCCTTCCCAACTCCCTTTTCTAAGCAAACACACACACACACACACACAAATGATCAAACTGTGCCCTCCTCTGTTCTGTCAGTGAGTCCCACCGTTGCTGAGTACAAATAACAGTGCAGACAGGCTTCATTAACAGGGAACAGAAAGCAGAGGAAACCACACTGAGGACAGATGTTTCCAACCATCACTGGTTGTAATTTGGACTCTAAACTCTATGGGGGAGCCTATTGTCTGAGAGGCCAATCCACTCAGGAAATCCATAAAAATCCCAACTCCAACAATAGCTGTTTCAATAAAACTGTGCAACAAATAAATCAGCATCTGCGGGGTCTGTGAGTGATGGACTGGACCAACCTTGGACCTGGTACTTTTATTTTTAGAGCGTCAGAGACACTGTGACACTGTTACGTATGAAGCTTGTGTTGGGACCAGTGGATATTTCCACAAGCAGCTTGTAGACAGGGAAAACGCTACAGAGAAAAATGGCCATCCGTAGATGGTTTAACAGCCAGAGAAGCAACACCAGCAGGAAGACACTGGCAGGTTTGAAGTGATAGTTCAGGTCTTTTAACGTGCAGTGGTGTGAGGTAGTGTGTTACCTGCAGTAGATTCAGATCATCTCCCAGTTTAGAGATGCAGTAGGAGCACCGGCACAGAAGCTGTGATGAGCTGCTGTGGACGGGATCAGCAGAAAAAATGTTTCAGTCACACAAAAAATGAGTGTCAGATGAAGTGTTTGCTTTATTTTGCTGTCAACCAACTTTTTCCTTAAGAAACATTTTCTCAACTGTTGAACTGCCATTTTACTCATAGACTGTAAATTAAGTAGCCTCTGTGACATCACCCACAGGTTTCTGAAGAGCAGTTTTGAAGCTCAGAGTGAGCTGTTTGCCATCACCGTCTTGGCAGTGTCTGACTCCGCCCCTAACTCCCAGCTAATCCAAAAATGGACAAAGAGGAGGGGTAGGGGTGGGCGATATGACGATATTAGATCGTGAAGGATTACAACGTGAAGACGATCTTTCAAACTGCAGAGATCGTGGGATCGTCTAGGGCACATTCTATAAATTGCAGTTCTATGCTGATGCACCGACGCACCAGACGTATTGACGTCGTCAACCTGACCGACCAATCATAGCGAATTACGGGCAGTGACGCACTTTCCTACCCGCCTCCTTGTTTGTGTGTGCAGCAGTAGCACATGGAGAGCGATGGCTGAAAGCCAAATGGAGTTGGTCGCTAAAAAAAATTCCACCTCCATTATATGGAATTGGTTTGGATTTTCCGCAACTGATCAAGCGCAAGCAAATGTAATTTGCAAAGTTTGCACAGAAACCGTTCGCACGTCGGGTGGTAACACGACGAACCAGAATGTTGTTGTTGTTGTTTACCTTAAACTTTACGTTGTTTGTACATGCAGGCAAAACTGCGACTATTTGAAATAAAATCTGTTAAGAAAGATTCTTTGGTCTAAATTGTCTGTTTTTCTTTTTCCAATTTAAGATCATGATAAAATCGAAATCGTGATTTTATTTTTAAAAAATCGTGATATGATATTTTTGCCATATCGCCCACCCCTAAGGAGGGGCATGTGTGGAGCTGAGACCTCGGTTCATGTCAGTTTGTGGCAGGCATACACTCACCCACCTGTCACTCAAAGAGGCCACGCCCTGATTTATACATAACATTAAGTCTTAATAAAATGTAAACAGGTGAGTTATATAAACACTTTTCATGAAGGAGGAAATTAGCTCTAGAGACCAAAACTGTTTATGTACCAGACTGTCAACATGTTTATTTCTGCTGTAAAGTTGGACATTTTAACATGGGAGTCTATGGGGATTGACTCACTGTTGGAGCCCGACTCTAGTGGTCATTAGAGGAACTGCAGGTTTTGGTTCTTCAAAACTTCAGTGTTGGCTTCATTTTTCAGCCTCGGAGGTTGATGTAATCCTATGCACAAGTGCACCTACAGTGCAAACTGTATTAGTCTGCAGATCAACTGTTTGATACATAGATAAGTAGATACTTTATTTATCCCTGAGGGGAAATTCATAACAGAGCAAAGTGTAGTTGCACTTTTGTGTAGGAATACTGATAACACACTAAGTACCTCACACAACCCAGAGACAAACAACCTGAACTATCACTTTAATATTTAAAGAGCCAGTTCACTCAAACTGCAAAAAACTGTTGTTACATAAACTCAATCCCGTTCACCTCCACTGTGTTCCATATTTCAAACCTGGGCAAGTAATCAAACCTCTCTTTATAGAGGTGAGTGAGAAAATATATAACTTGTGTCCTGTGTCCTCACAGGGAACAGACCTCTGTGTGGAGAACAGTCTGATCTGTCAGTGCAAAGTCACACTCTAAGAGTCTAACTCTCTGTACGTGAAGCAGCAAGCAGCTCCTCACACAAACACACAGTTTGTATCCCAGTGGAACAGATGTAGCCTGTGTTGTTGTTGGTCTTCCAGGGACATCAGAGGAGCTGTGCCCTGCTGGCTTCCCTCCAGATAATCGTACGGAGCTGCTCCTCTGACCTCCTGTGTAACATTCCTGAAGGACATCAGGAAGACGAACAATGCCAGAGAACAAAACCAATCAGCAGTTCCCAGGCTTGCCTTCACTCCTGCGCTCAGCTCCGACTATAATACCAGGATGGAAACGACACTGTGCTAACACTGGCCTCTGTTTGAGAGCAACGCCGTCTGACGATTTCCTCAGACACATCAGTCCCATCAGACTACAAACAAGCTGCTGAGGCTCTGAGTTCACACTTATTGTTAGGTTAAAGATCAAAGCAGTGAAATATGACACGTTTCCAACACTACATCTGAAGCTTTAAACAGACACCAAGTCATTGATAATCATTATAGACTTACTAACTGTTTTGTAGCTCTGGACATCAGTTTGATCATCATAACACTTCACTGAGAGCCGGTGACATCATTACACATAAGTCTGATGGGTGATCAGATGATCATCACTTGGTAATTGGTAAATTCTCAACTGGTATTACCAATCCTTGATTATGTGGATATTGTCACAATACTTCAGAACAAATCCTCTTAATGTAGTTTAGTCTTTGACATGGACATATATTTGTATGATGGACATACAAATATTTATGAATGTTTACATCACAGACATGTTATTTAAATATAAATCCATCCCAAAGCCTACAGTGTATGTTGATATTATAAATAATAGGGTCCAAAAATCTGAGATCACTTTCCCAGAACAGGAAGATAGACATATTTAAAATCAATAAACTTGCATATATAAATTAAATGTATATCAATAAGCTATATAGTCACAACATGTTATGCCATATAAACATTCATCAGATCTTTTTATACAAAAATTAAAATGGAAACTTACAGTATATTTCCATATATCTAGAGGATGTATATATGTGATAGTAATATATCCCCTTATAGGTGACTATATGGCAACATTGCTCTTGATATAGGGACATATATGTCATATATTACACTTTTGTTTGGGTAAGTTTATGCTGTGTTATAGATATATACTTATCTATCTATATTTTATATATGCACACGCACATGATGGTGCATGTAAACTCATGCACATTTGTGTCTAACTGTTATGTGTATGAATATGTTTATTTATTTATTTATTTATTTTCTTCAGAAGAAACAAGAGGATCAGTGGGTGTGGGAGGGGTCAGGCTTGGGAGAGCTTATGTCTGTGTTTGTGTTAGTGTAATTGTGCTTTATGCATTGTATTTTGTGTCAAGGACCCCCTTGAAAATGAGATGGTTCATATTAAGGGGTTTATCCCTCTAATGATAAGCCAGGTCAAGCCTCACAGCAGGAGACAGCCACGGCTCAGTCTCTGAGTACATTCACATATTGGCTTTATTTTACTGTTTACTGATCAGTGTCAGACGTATCACAGCTGTGTTACCTTCATGCTGTTTCCTCCTGGTCATGCTTCACACTGATAGCTTTCCACTGACAGAATGCTTTTATTGTGAAGAGGGTACAGGAAATGCAATGTGTTGTGACACAGAAAAACCCTCTAGACCACTTCACGTCAGGAAGAAAGTTTATCCCTCCAGGCCACACAAACCACATACATGCACACACACTTTCTAGGATCTCGTCTATCAGTGTGAGTCAGTATCGGGACACCAGACTAAAAGCAGACAGACTGAGGGATGTGGTTTGTGTTTGCATGCGTTTGCGTGCATGCAGTGCGAGTGTGACCACATGGCTCCTCCTGTGAGATGTAGAACCATTTTCTGAACTTGATTGAGGATGTCTGCTCACCACAGTTCACTGCCAGCTCACAGCACGGCCATCTGCTTCCGTTTGTCAGACACACCACACAGATTTTATCTTTGCTCCAAACATTCCAGCTCTCCGCTTTGTCATCATTGCAGAAGAAGATTAGCTTTTGATTTCAACAGGATTCAGAGGTATGCAATCATGTTCTTTTAGCCATGCTAGCAGCTTGGCTCCATGGGGTCCAGACTGAAGCACAGAACCTGAATAAATGAGGAGAAACAGGACAACAGTGTCTCCATCCCCAGGTCAGAGTCACTGATGGTCTGACGAGGATGACGATGAGCATCATATGCTGTGACCTTCATAGTCACCTGATCTCAGTCCAATTGAACTATGGGAGATGTTGGAGTGACGTGTTAGACAGTGCTCTTCACCACCATCATCAACATCATCACATGAGTGAATATGTTTATTAAGAAGAGAAGTGAAGCTGTTCTGGAGGAGCTGAACTGATCTGTTTTTATTGACTAGAACCACTCCAGCATGTCTTAGTATTAACAACAGGGCTTTTGTATTGACTTGTGTTGCAGATGTTCTTCTCAGTGAAAAAAGGCTTTATGCTTTGTAAACATTAAACTAAATGGACTATTGCAGAAACTTCAAAGGCAGTAGCAAGATTATTTTCTTGATGCTGTTTTTGAAAATCATCCCAGGGACCAAAAAGACAAGAGTCTAATCTATTGATACATGTTACATATCTATGTAACCAGCAGCCTGTCAAGTCTAAAGTCCTTGTTATTACGTGACCTACATGTGGATGGGGATGGGTTAACATCTCCACAAGAGTTGCCATCGGTCCCATATAAAAGGGGATTGTCCCGTATTTAAAAAAAAAAAACACTGAAATTTGTGTAGATTTTTGTACATGTCATTTCATTTACAAACCATGTCCTCAAAGTGCTATGATAATGTAATGTCAAGTCAAACCAAACAAGTTATAGTCTACAGATGGACTGGAGAAGTTTATTAATGAGCAGTAGACTGTCGAGCTCTGTGTGCTGTGAGAAACTACACACATGAATGGCTTCTTCAGGTGAAGTCAGCTGCATGGTGCTCCAGTGGCTCACCTGCTAGAATACATACCATAACGGCTTGGTCCTAACCGCAGTGGCACGGGTTCGAGTCCGACCAGTGGCCCTTCATGCAAATCATCCTCTCTCTCACTGTGGCTATCAGAATAAAGGCAATGAATGAAACTATTGTTTAATGAATTGTACATTGCCAACTGTAGCCTATATTATAGTCTATATTACACAATAACCAATGTAGCAATAATCAGCAGATATTCCATCCATTCATTTAGATTTGGGGCTGAAGGTTAAGATAGGTATTTATTTTATGGCATAAAATAGACAATGCACAATTTCAAACCTCTACATAAATAACCATATCAATCTAGTATAATTCATAAAGATACATCTACACATTTAAAGAAAAAAATGTACCAGTCAAATCTAATCTAAATCACACTGTTAAGCACAATCTTAGTTATTATAACAGTGCTGGTTGTGCACAGAAACCGAACCAAAAAGTTGAAAAAAATGTAAATCAGTTTTAGGCTACATTTGGGCATATTCACATAGAAGGTGGCAACTCTCCACTGACCACTCCACGGTGGTGTCTGTGGCTCAGGAAGTAGAGTTGTCTGCTAATGGTAGGGTTTGAGTCCCAGCTTCTCCAATCAACATTTCAACTGTCCTCGGGCCACATACTGAACCCCAAATTGCCCCCAGATGTGTCATTGGTGTGTTAATGTGTGTGTGAATGGGTGAATGTGGCTTCCATTGTAAAGTCCTTTGGTCAAAAAGACTAGAAAGCTCTATATAAGTGCATTCTATAGCTGTGTCTCAACTCAGGGGTCTCATCCTTCAGAGGCTGCATCTGAAGACCGAGTGTCCCATTTCAAAGGCTCCTTCAAACACGTCCTTCTTTACCTGGACAACAAAGACTCTAACAGGTGGATCCTTCACGGTCCAACCAGAAGTCCCATTTGAGTTGAAGGGCCACACCTTTGTGGACCAAGTCCTAACCATTATCATGTGATTGAGGTTCCATACTTAGACCACGTGATGACAACAAAACCATCTCCATGATGACTGAGCAGATGTTCTTCACTGATAAAGATCATGACATGTGGCAAAAAGCTGAACTTGATTTAAAGAGTTTGAGGCTTCAAATTCAGTCCATGTAATTGATGATGCATGTTGACATGTTGCTGCATCTCCGTCGTGACTCTTTTCTTAAACACACAGTCAGTAACTTCTGCCTCTAGGGGTCTCAATCAAAACAATAACAAAGACAGCATTGGATGACATCATGAAATAGCGTGGGCTCATGGGAGTTGTTGTTTTCACTACCATTACCGTAAACTCCTCTCAGGTTGGACTGTTTCAGTGTCAGTGGTTCAGGAAATCAAACAGACCCAGTGATTCTAACTGTTAAAAACACTGAATAAAGCAGTTTCACATTTAAAGTCAGAGTTTGAGTGGCGCTGTACGGAGGACAGAGACTCAGGGAAGAGCTGGAGCTGAGATTGATGCTTTCTCTGGTTTGAGAATTGATGGAAACATTTGGGATAATGTAAAAACACAACTCAACAACATATAGAAAATATAGGTCTCCTTGTCTTTACACATTTTAATGTGGAAAAGTTACAGATTACAGCCTAACTTTAAATGATAATTACTTTTCATTATGACTTGGACGATACTGTGGTAGTTTTGTGTTTCATTTTCATCAGTATTAACATTGAGCTCTCCATGATCTGACAACACTGTTCAAACTGGCCAAACTTATCAGGAAGAGAAACAAAACAGTAAACAATAAAATGATTACACACGTTCACAAACCCACTTCCTGCTTCAGCTTTCACCTTTTGCATTTACTCTAGGTTTCCTGAGTAACAAGGATTATCAGCAACATTCTCAGTTTGACCTCTCACTGAAGTGCTTTAGATGATGAGGATGTGGAAGTGTTGGCTTGTGTTTGCAGACCTGTCAGCTGTTATTTTACACTGTTATTGTAATACAACTG
Source organism: Seriola dumerili (assembly GCF_002260705.1). Classification (NCBI taxonomy): domain Eukaryota; kingdom Metazoa; phylum Chordata; class Actinopteri; order Carangiformes; family Carangidae; genus Seriola; species Seriola dumerili. The sequence goes on along the minus strand of NW_019174280.1, from coordinate 930,442 downwards.
AGAAAATAAGATGCAGGTTGTGATAAAACAGGATCATCATGAGTCCCCTCTGACGTAGTGCTGTAAATATATACTGTTGGAAAAGAGGAACACCTACTTCAAAGATGAACTTGGTCTTCGTTTTGAGTTCAGTCTCTGGTGTTAATACCATCAAACAGGACAAAAACATGTTTCCTGTTTTGCAGTCGATCATCTGGTGCTGCTCTCTCACTCACAGAGAAGATCTGGATTTAATGGACTCTCCCTTATATTTATTTGACTTGACACATCTGCTCAAACAGCTATTCAGCAGAGATCAGAGATTGTTTATTGACAGAGAGAGCCTCCTGCCCCGCCTATGAGCTGTGTTATCTCCCTCCCAGCAGCTTTCAGAGGGCCTCTGATATGACAATAATAACAGTAAGGTGAGTCCTCTGACTCTCCATCAGCACGGAGCTCCGGCTTCACACTGCTGCACCCCACTGAAACAGCAGGTGCTCTGATGTACAGGAGAACAACAGCAGAGAGTCTTTCTCTCAGCTTCATGCAGTGTGAGATTTAAAGAGTGAGGCTGGAGTCACGGCCACTGACGAGTACGTTCAAAAATACAGTGACATGGCAGAGGGAGGAAATAGTGTGGAATCTGAGGATCAGCTGAGAAATGATAATGACTGGTACAACTGTTTCTCTCTTCTTCTTCTTCAGTCCAACAACAGTCACAGAATGGTGTTCGAGGACATGAGAGGAGATACTAAAGCAAATAGCCGTGGTGTTAGACATGCTGGGGGCGGAGTGAGGACAGCTCCTCCTGTGGCTTATTGCTTTTATAAAACTATGGCATTTAATTAGCCTCAAAACTCAAGGACATAAAAACCACACAGGAGCATGTGACAGAGCACACAGAACAGTTATGTGAGCAGAAAGAGCATTTCTGCAGAAGCCGAGACAGGCCATACTAGCAAATCATTTTTTATCCTGATCTAAAGATAACAAAGCAAAGATGATGAGATATTATCAGGAGAAAAAGGTTATTAATTATATGTGATGACTGTGAATTCCACCCAGATGAGGAGCCTGTAGAGGAGACTCTGGAAGAGGAGACTGAGAGCTGCTGCTGCACACTGACGGTCAAAGGCTGAGGAGAGGTCCTGTACTGCACAGCCCAGTCCAATCTCAAAAAGGGAATCAGGCGTGCAAAACAAAACTACAGATGACGAACTGAAGATGTCTACCTACTAAACAATGGCCCTCAGCGCCTGTGGAAAGGAATACAGGCTATCACTGATTACAAGAGCCCAAACAACTGCCCTGTGGTAAACGATGCCTCACTCCCTGATGAAACTGAACCACTTCTATGCCAGCTTCGACAGACTCAACACGGAGACTGCAATCAAAGCCCCGTCACCAGATGACCATGTATTCACCCTGTCCACCTCTGAGGTCAGATCCTCCCTAAGCAGAGTGAGCACACACAAAGCGGCCGGCCCTGATAGCATACCAGGATCAGAGCATGTGCTGACCAGCTGGCTGAGGTGTTTACTACCATCTTTAACCTGTCGTTTGCCTTAGCGACAGTGCCCACATGCCCAAAAACCACCACCATTATCCCCTTGTCCAAACTATCATCAGTAACATGCCTGAACAACTACCGCCCCATTGCTCTCACTCCCATCAAAATTAAGTGCTTCAATAGACTTGTGCTGAACCACATCAAAGCCACCATTCCCCCCTCACTTGATCCACACCAGTACGCCTATTATTCCAACAGGTCGACCGAGGATACCATCTCTACTGCACTTCACTCCGCCCTCTCTCACCTGGACCAGAAGGACACCTATGTCAGAATGCTGTTCATCGATTACAGCTCTGCATTCAATACTATCCTCCGCTCGATGCTGGTCACTAAATTACTAAGTATCTGGTCTTGGTCTGGAGTGCCCCTCAGACCTGCATCAACTCTATCTCTCCATCCTCTTCCTCACCTCACCACTGAGCTGTAGGTGGTGGTTGGAGTCCACATTAAGATCCTAGTCTGTGTGAGTGGGTTTCCTGTTTCCTTTGCTCTTTCTGATCCCATCAGCCAGTGTCCAGGAAATCATGTGACCTTACTGTAGGTTGATGCTAGTGATGTGTCGTCCACGGACCGGCTCCAGATGTCAGGTGGGAGGAGCCAATGTCAACATCCTGAATATTGTTAATGCAATCTGTTCTCACATTCAATGTTCACCAGCCCCTGGCAGGCAAACAGGAAGTGACAGAGCAGTCCAACATGAGTCACTCAACGTCACTTCCAATAACCAGGCAGCCAACAGCCAACAACCTTTAAATAAATCCTCTGTCCATGGACACACTCATACTTTCTGTGTGTATGTGTGTGTGTATGCATGCGTGTGTGTGTGTGTGTGTGTGTGTGTGTTCATGTGTGAGGGTGTGTGAGGATATGTGTGTTACTCATCTGCTGCATGGTGGGACAATACTGGGAAGCAGATGAATTAACTGAGGAAGAATGAGAGAGTTAATTTTCTTCCTCTCTGGTCAGTGGCTCATAATAACCTGGTGGGAAGACAGAGAGGGAGACAGAAAGGGGGGGGGAGAGAGAGAGGGAGAAAGAGTGAGAGAGAGACAGAGGCAGAGATGGAGACAGAGAGGGACAGAGAGAGAGGGAGACAGAGAGAGAGGGAGACAGAGAGAGAGACAGACAGATGAGAGAGAGTGAGAGAGAGAGAGAGAGACTGGCACCATGCAGCCAGTTTCCCTTCAGTGTTTTAACAGGGGGACTCTGATCCGGACTCATCCCACATCTCTGCATCAACACACACACACGCACACACGCACATGCACACACACACACACACACACACATACACAGACACATACACACAGAAAGTACGAGTGTGTCCGCGGACAGAGGATTTATTTAAAGGTTGTTGTCTGTTGGCTGAGAGTCAGGATCAGATATAAAATGACGCCTCAGGTAGGGGATCAGCTCCATACCAGTAATAACCCTTTTTCCTCTTCTGCTATTTTACTTTAATAAAGTGTATCCTCTGTGTCCTCAGCTGGCAGACCTCCAGTCCTCAGCACTCTCTCACACAGTGACTGCTGGGCCGGTGGAAAAGCTAACAGAGAACATTTACTGTGACTCACTGGAACCTGTTACTGGTCCTGGACAAATCACTTTTCTTATTGTCATTAAAGGGGACATATTATGCTCCTTTTCAACAAGTTCAAATAAGTCTCAGACGTCCCCAAAACATGTCTTTGAAGCTTCTTGCTAAAAAATCCACTCCGATCCTATATTTCAGCATGCCTGTAAACCCCTCTGTTTTAGCCTTGTTCAGAACAGGCTGTTTCTGTGTCTGTAGCTTTAAATGCAAATTGGCTGTGCCTGACCACGCCCCTCTCCGGAAGTGGATGCGGCTTGGGCTTCTGGCACCATGCTCTAATGTTTACGGTGACCGTGACTGGCGACCTGGCGTTGGAAGTGCTTTGGTTCAACCACACGACTTTTATCCAGAATCTGCCCCAGAGGGAGAGGCTGCTGAAGAAGTTCAAACTCTACAACTGCAGCAGGACGTTTCTGAATGGTTGGTAACCAATTTTGTGTATGTTGACATTACATTTTCAGTTTGTTGATGTGTGCTGGCACACAGTTACTAACATGTAGCTAGGTAGCTAATGCTAACTTTGTGTAATGTAGTTATCTGTCATGCCTCCTTAGATATACTTTTACAGTCTAAGAAAATGTTTGTTGTATGTGGACTGCTACAGGTGTTCACTGTCAAGACTAGTCAGATATTTTAATAGATGCTGACAAAGTAAATCATTTTGATTTTTATTAATTTTTCTCCATGTTTTGAGCAGAGATGCTCATCATAACATCTTCCTTTATGTAGTAAATTTATTTTGTGCATTACAATAAAAGCTGTAAATCAGCATAAACATGTCTGATAGCAACATTAATCTTTAGTCAAAGACTAAACTGTGCAGTTTTCTACACTACACTGTTGTCAAGCTCCACATTATATGCAATAAGTGACATGTTATAAATTACCTATGTTATATGCGCTTGATATGTAGCCAAGCTTACTTCTTACCCACCTTAGCTCCACTGTCTGTCAGTTTTTGAATTTCATAAGCTTTATATTTTGGTGAATGTTACCATTTTTCTCTATATTTTGGATAGGTGCTCCTGTGGAAACTGTGCAACCATGCCCACAGAAGCTGAGAATATCTGCTGCTAGGAGATACCACAGGTAGCATTCTCACTAGACAAACTAATCAGTAATTTGTTTCGATTACATTTATAATAAACCATAGCATTTACCATTTGTAATTCACTGTAGGTTACCAGACGGCTATGGGAGATCGAGGAAGATTTACCATGTATGGTAGGCTGTCCTGGGTTGGAGCCGCTCTGCCTCAATGTGTACTCCCTCCAGAATGCCTGCAACATGTACCGCGCTGACTACGGTACTTTACGGTTGAGAGGAATACACCAGTACGTTTTGCTTCTTTGTAAAAACATAGTTTCAATCTAAATAAAAGATGTTAGGCAGTCTTGTTTTACTTCAGTGCACATAATTTTACAATGGTAATAACACACCACAAATGGAGTAACACACCCTCAAATAAATTAGTTTAGCTGCTCTTTGATTTGTAAAGTTTTTCTATCAGCAGATAGTGTGCATATAATATATGAATTCAGAGGAGTCATTTCTTTAGTAACGATCAAGCATTTATTTACATCAAATGAGGCACTTATAATCAGTGATAATAAAAAAGCTGTAGGATTCACTGGATCCATAAAAAAAATTGTGAGACACAACATAGATATGTTTGCAAGACTAAATGCCCTGTCCAGTTGTTTTAGTCGGTACAGGTATCTAGCCTATAGGAGCTTTATGGGCTGGTGCTGGGGCTTCCTTGGTCGCAGAATCTGGGTCGTCATTCTAGCCTGCCTGGTCCTACGCATCCATGCGGAGTTTCCTGACACCACAGGCCAGTAGGTGAGTTTCAGACTGCCCCATGATAGAACCGGGACACATAGCTGGATATGACCTCCTCCTTCTCAGGCCGCTTGAACTGTGCAGTGAGGTCCTCTGGGATGGGGATGGCCAAAGCAGCTTCCGTGTATGGTCCCAGGTCAACAAAGACTTTTTCAAATATGAGGTCCACCACATTCCCTGTTTGATAAAACACAAAAGATTTTGTTTACATTTTTCACTTTTTTGTTGTTTTTTTTTTACCAAAACAATGATTGAAAGTCTGTTTCTAACTACCTCCTGACATTTTCTTTTACTGTATTTTGTTGTGGTGGAACTGTCATAACATTATACGTGCAGTACTTAATACAATGTGTACAAAACATTTTTTGGTTGAAAAAAATAAAATTAAATAAATAAAAAGATGTTATAATTGACAGAAACCTTAGCCTATACACTCCCACAAGTTCTAAGTAACCACAGCTTCATTACCTGCACAGCATTCCAAGACTGATAAATGACTGTTAGGTTATCAAAATAGATGCACTTCAGATGGCTACAGACCTGTACTTCTGATGTGAGGCTGAAGAGTCCTGAAGGTATAACTGTGTGCCTACAGTGGGTCAGTCTGGCATGCAACATCCCTTGGTTGCAGAAACTGTATAGATGCACGTGATGTGCTAGCCTGAACAGAGGAAACAGAGGTTACACCAACATCTCCTCCAATGTTGTAGTTATGGCAAACAGCTGCAAGCAGTGCAAAAATTTTAACAACAAATGCACTCAATTTAGTGTTAAATTGGGTTGTCAATAGGTTTGTAAATGCTGCAAATAGCTCACTATATGTGCAAAACGCAAAAAGTGTATTACGACTATTCCCCTTTCACAATATTCCCTGTAACTCTGCGCTTATCTAGATATTGCCTACAGACATCTGTAAACATGATATAACATTAAAACGGACATCTAAGGCATGACTCTCATACTAACTTTCACAGCACTAACAAACAAGCCCAGACACCTATGCCAAGTTGGGTCTCGGACAGTCGGTGCTGATCCATGCTTTATCTTCAGAATGTTGCCGAATCCCGCATTGCACTGGCCCTCGTTGAGAAAAGCAGTCCGACGTGAAATGGTTAGCCCACTACAACTCCTAAAGTGTCCATCAAAAATAAAATAAAACAAATCCACTGGGTCTTCAGATCCTCAGACGTAGGGGGTAAAAAGATTTCTGTGTTGGTTTGTACAGTCAACAACCGAGCAACTAGTGTGCATCGCTCGTACCTTCAACATAGTTTTACCGGTGCCGGTGATGCAAGGAAGTAAACGATAGCGGCTGCAAGGCGGACTCAGAGGGCGGAACACACACCTAGCTCAGGGAGTGTCACCCACCTGAGGGGAGGTGTTACTTCCCTTCATGACAACATCAAGGGAAAATCTCCAATTGGCCTGTGTGAGCACACATTTTCTGAAAGGTGGAGCAAGCAAAAGACGGAGAAGATGGACTTTTCTCATGTTTGGGGGATTTGTAGACAGGCCGGGGACACATATTACTGATAGAAAACCATGGAAAAGTGCATTTTGCATAATATGTCCCCTAAACACATGTCCATTCTGCTCAGTGTCACATGACCACAGGCTGAAGTGTTACCTTCTGTCTCTGCTCAGAGATGGTCTCAGGCATAGACATACAGAGACGCTGCACTGGCTGCGGGAACATACGTCAATGTCACCTCCATATTGGACAGGGCAAGACTTGTCTGTAAACAAACAGGAATAAACAGAGGAGCTGCAGTTTTTCTGGATTAAAGGAACTATAACATAAACATTATAGTTCCTGCATTTATCAACCAATTTCAATTAGTAATTTTTATATTCAAGGGTTTATGATACGTGGAGTAAGAATAAAAGTTTTGCCTTCAGTTAGTTAGAATCATGATAGTTTAGACAAAATCACCAAACACATGAAAGACAGAGACTAAGCCAGGATTTCAGATATATTTACTGTAACATGATCAATCAGAGAGAAAGTTAGAAGAAATAGACTATCTGTCTTTCAGGCTTTTGGGTTTATTACAGTCAGAGAGTGAGAGAGAGAGAGAGAGAGAGAGAGAGAGAGAATGACACGCAGCACAGGGCCACAGGTCGGGCTCGAACCCGTGCCATTGGGGCAAAGACTAAGTCCAAACATCATGTGCTCCACCAGGTGAACCACTGGGGCCTGAGACAGACTATGTTTCTTACTGAGTCTCTCACACAGAGCACAGCCTCCGTCTGGATCCACAACAGTTTAGTCTTTATTTACTTCAACTCCAGAAGGTAACAGACTTTCATTAGAAGCAAGTCTTTATGTCTAACTCCCTCTGTTTGATATGTAGAGTTGGTCATAGCCGTTAGTACGAAGCCTCGTTACCGATGACTTCTCTCTCTCCCTCCCTCTCTCCTGCTCTCTCTGCTTGCTGTGTCTTATGTTTAGTTATTCCTCTGCCTCCTTTAGTAATAATGATATATGGAATGAAAGTTTATTTGCTATAATGGAGGTGGTGCTCAGTGTATTTGAAGCACTCCTCCACTTCCCTGTAGTTCCTGAGCAGCTGTGAAACCAGAGTGGCTCGGTAGACGGCCCGTAATAAGAGGTGTAACCCTAAACCCCTGATTGGCATCCATACACGGCCCAGACCTGAACCAGGTTCATACCCAATCTGTTAGAGACTAAGTCTAGAGACAACGAGCTTAGCTGTAAACACCCCCTAATAGAACCTGTTTGATCCAGAGACTCCAACTCAGTGACGAGGCAATCTGCTGACCAGTGGTGGAAATATGAACAGCCAGTCAGTCAGTAAGCCAGTCCCTCAGTCAGTCAGTCACTCAGTCAGGTACATTCCAGATAATAGGGCTAGCCCTGCTATTGCAGTCCAGCCAAAAAGTCTAAACTCAAGGTGTCTTCCTCAGCATGAAGATAATCTGAGTTAGACAGACAGCATGAGGACTCAGCAGGCAGAGTTCAGTCATCAAGTGTCTTTACTGTTACAGTCAGTAAGCAGGCAGACTAATCTGATCCAAAGTAAACTAAATCTACATACAGGAAATGAGCAAAAATCATTAATTAAAAAAAACTATCACTAAGAATAATGACTGGAACGTTTGACACATGGGACGCAGGCAAACTGGCACAGTGGATGGGAGGACTGAATACACTAGGAAGGAGGACAATGAGACAATTACAGCAACTGGAAACACACAGGGCAGGAAGTGCCAGCACATGTGAGTAACCACAAAAATAAAAGGAAGTAATGAAAGTATATGAAACAAGGAAAACATGACCTGAAGAGAGAGTGGGACGTGACAGAAAGTATCAAATACACACTGCACACAGAGAGAATCAATCATCATGTAATATCAGGTCAGTCAGGTCTTACAGACTGGTGATGACTGATCTCTGCACATGGCATCAAGTTTTTACTAAAGATGTATCAACTTCCAAAAGGTCAGAACCTTGTTTCCAAAAGCATCTTAGAAATGATTAACAACACAGATATACACATATAACCTCCTCCCTCTAGGAGGCTTTATTATGACATCAATCCATCATCCAAATTGCCTCCATATCTGAAATAAAACCTTTGGGTATGTAGATTATATACTGTATGCTGAAATTTGCTTGCTTTAGTTTAAAAATGCACAATTGTTTTGCCTATCTTCCCCTACTATTGTAATGACATTTGATGTAAAATGAAGTGATGATGGTTAATTTGAAATAAGAAAAAATAAACTAAAATATAAATTAATTCAATAATTGATTTAAATAATGATCATCCAGTTTCTGTCGTGATCATTTGATTGTCAAAAATTAAATAGATGACCTTGTACTTTCATCTGACAACATGACCCCACGTCTCCATTCAACATGTTCTCATCATCACAGCTTTGTTCACGTTACTCTGGATGGTCACTGCAGACGCTGTTGGAGACACTGAAGGAGTGTTGGTCACAGTGAATACCAGGCTGGTGTGTTTGTGTTTGTGCCGCGGGTCAGGTTTGAGCTGGTACTTGGGTATGCCAGTTGGGCCTGACAGGCCTCCTCCAGCTCTCATCTAATAGGTGCTAATTGCATTCGCATCCTTGCTGTCAGTAGCCAGAAGGAATGTGGCGTTATTAATGGTGGAGCGGAGCCACAGGCCCATCAGCACATTCTTCTGAACTCAGTCAAACACTTCCCTGCAACACAAAGGTGTTGAGGCCCGGCTGCTAAA
>NW_019174280.1:849564-921200 GCF_002260705.1 Seriola dumerili | reverse complement strand
TTGATTTTTTCTAATATCGTCCAGGAGCTTTGTGAAATTGTATTTCCAACCGTGTTATTCGTTCAAATAAGATCGGTATAAAACTACTGCAAATATTTAATCCCCTATTTTTTGTGTAAAATTGAGGAACTTATTTTGTCGACAGCGTTTCTACCTACTATCGTCATAGTATGGAGCTCAGGTCTGAAGCGAGTCAGTGATGAAGGAACCAAACTCGTGGACTGTTTCTGCTACTGTGCATGTGTTATAGGTCCCGCATCAGTCATTAGGGAATTTAAAAAAGTTTAAAAAAGATTCCTATTTCTATTTCTTGAACTGTTTATTCATTCATTCGAATTCAATTAGTTTTTCTTACATTGCTTGTATCTAACTATGAATGTTCAGGCAACGTCGAAGCACTTGAGGTTACTCACAATTAACTTTTATGAACTGGGTATTTTATCAAAGTTTGATTGTGACAGTTATTCCTCGCTCTAACATAGTCGTTCAACCTCAATCGATGCTACGACGATTTAATCTATTCTTCATTGCTGGTCGGCTTTGTTCAACAAAAAATATTTTCACCCCAACGGGAGCGGGGAGGAACCTTTTAGGTGGAATCTACTCAAAAGGCACTTGTTGACAGGATCCACACCAACAAAAAGAGAACAGCCCTGACTCGTGCCTTATGCTAACGTGCTTCACACTGCACCTGCCAGCCACCAGCTCTCTCTAGTAACCTTCCCTGCTTTTGCCTCTACTCTCACCGAGAGTCAGGCTCATTCGTGAGTCATCAAAATACAGAATAGATCAGGCTAGGAAAACAAACAAACACAAAAAAAAAACCAACAAAAAAAACATGTGTTTGGCAGCTGATGAAATGACACATTTTGCTGACAAGAAATAGAGCTCTCTCTATCCGTATGCAAGGACGTGGTAGCATCGCTTATTTCTTCTGCAGATCGTGGTGTTCTCACACCGTCTTTCTTGGATTTAATTTGGAAGGTAAATGATTCAACAGTCCATCCATCCCGTCCGCGTCCCGTCCCAGTCCGTCCCGCCCCACGCCGTCCATCCAATCTCCCATCTACCCCCCCCTCTGCCTCTCTTTTCGCCACAGGGAAATAAAGGCCAAGCCCGCCTGCTTCTCAGTGAGGGGCCTCGGAGGGAGGGAGGGAGGAGGGAGGAGGGAGGTGAAATGGACTGGGAATTAGACCTGAATGTCCATGGTGGCCCCAGTCCATCACACAGGTTTGTTATTAAAAAACCTTGTAGGCAGAACTCAATATCACGCCTCCTCAAATTATGGGCTAATCCTTGAATAGACACATAACCGCAATCAAATCATTGGAAAAAGAAAAAACGGTGGGAGTGGGGTTGGAGAGCTTTGGCCCTGTTAGGTCCCAGATACCTCATGCCTTAGTAGAAAAGCTATCTAGGGAGTCCGTTGGGGGTTGGGATGTGGTTGCCTTGTTGCAGGTATAACCCCCCCATCACCCCTTTGGACTCTAATGGACTTGATAAACTTATATTACAATTGTTTTTGTTTTTTTGTGGTTTTTCCTATAGAGAGACACGCCAACCTCGAGAAAGAAAGTTTAAAACCACTTCCTGCTGGCAGCGAAGCCAAATTTAAAAAAAACAACTTCAGTCCGCGAGAAAAAGCCTACTGTAGTGCAAGCAAGCAAAGCAGCGTGAAGGCAACCGGCTCCATTATTGCCGGGATTCCTTAGCGGCTCGGGAAATATACCTGGAATAGCAACATGGAAAAGTGCTTTTGCATTATTCTCCCATGTCCATTCTGCTCAGTGTCACATGACCACAGGCTGAAGTGTTACCTCTGTCTCTGCTCAAGATGGTCTCAGGCATAACGACTACAGAGACGCTTGCACTGGCTGCGGGAACATACCGTCAATGCTACACCCTCCATATTGGACAGGGCAAGACTTGTCTGTAAAACAAACAGGAATAAACAGAGGATGCAGTTTTTCTGGATTAAAGGACTATAAATAAACTATATAGTTCCTGCATTTAATCACAATTTCAATTAGTAATTTTTATATTCAAGGGTTTATGATACGTGGAGTAAGAATAAAAGTTTTGCCTTCAGTTAGTTAGAATCATGATAGTTTAGACAAAATCACCAAACACATGAAAGACAGAGACTAAGCCAGGATTTCAGATATATTTACTGTAACATGATCAATCAGAGAGAAAGTTAGAAAGAAATAGACTATCTGTCTTTCAGGCTTTTGGGTTTATTACAGTCAGAGAGTGAGAGAGAGAGAGAGAGAGAGAGAGAGAGAGAGAATGACGCGCACACAGGGCCACAGGTCGGGCTCGAACCCGTGCCATTGGGGCAAAGACTAAGTCCAAACATCATGTGCTCCACCAGGTGAACCACTGGGGCCTGAGACAGACTATGTTTCTTACTGAGTCTCTCACACAGAGCACAGCCTCCGTCTGGATCCACAACAGTTTAGTCTTTATTTACTTCAACTCCAGAAGGTAACAGACTTTCATTAGAAGCAAGTCTTTATGTCTAACTCCCTCTGTTTGATATGTAGAGTTGGTCATAGCCGTTAGTACGAAGCCTCGTTACCGATGACTTCTCTCTCTCCCTCCCTCTCTCCTGCTCTCTCTGCTTGCTGTGTCTTATGTTTAGTTATTCCTCTGCCTCCTTTAGTAATAATGATATATGGAATGAAAGTTTATTTGCTATAATGGAGGTGGTGCTCAGTGTATTTGAAGCACTCCTCCACTTCCCTGTAGTTCCTGAGCAGCTGTGAAACCAGAGTGGCTCGGTAGACGGCCCGTAATAAGAGGTGTAACCCTAAACCCCTGATTGGCATCCATACACGGCCCAGACCTGAACCAGGTTCATACCCAATCTGTTAGAGACTAAGTCTAGAGACAACGAGCTTAGCTGTAAACACCCCCTAATAGAACCTGTTTGATCCAGAGACTCCAACTCAGTGACGAGGCAATCTGCTGACCAGTGGTGGAAATATGATCAGTCAGTCAGTCAGTCAGTCAGTCACTCAGTCAGTCAGTCACTCAGTCAGGTACATTCCAGATAATAGGGCTAGCCCTGCTATTGCAGTCCAGCCAAAAAGTCTAAACTCAAGGTGTCTTCCTCAGCATGAAGATAATCTGAGTTAGACAGACAGCATGAGGACTCAGCAGGCAGAGTTCAGTCATCAAGTGTCTTTACTGTTACAGTCAGTAAGCAGGCAGACTAATCTGATCCAAAGTAAACTAAATCTACATACAGGAAATGAGCAAAAATCATTAATTAAAAAAAACTATCACTAAGAATAATGACTGGAACGTTTGACACATGGGACGCAGGCAAACTGGCACAGTGGATGGGAGGACTGAATACACTAGGAAGGGAGGACAATGAGACAATTACAGCAACGGGAAACACACAGGGGCAGGAAGTGCCAGCACATGTGAGTAACACAAAATAAAACAGGAAGTAATGAAAGTATATGAAACAAGGAAAACATGACCTGAAGAGAGAGTGGGACGTGACAGAAAGTATCAATACACACTGCACACAGAGAATCACATCATCATGTAATATCAGGTCAGTCAGGTCTTTACAGACTGGTGATGACTGATCTCTGCACATGGCATCAAGTTTTACTAAAGATGTATCAACTTCCAAAAGGTCAGAACCTTGTTTCCAAAAGCATCTTAGAAATGATTAACAACACAGATATACACATATAACCTCCTCCCTCTAGGAGGCTTTATTATGACATCAATCCATCATCCAAATTGCCTCCATATCTGAAATAAAACCTTTGGGTATGTAGATTATACTGTATGCTGAAATTTGCTTGCTTTAGTTTAAAAATGCACAATTGTTTTGCCTATCTTCCCCTACTATTGTAATGACATTTGATGTAAAATGAGTGATGATGGTTAAATTTGAAATAAGAAAAAATAAACTAAAATATAAATTAATTCAATAATTGATTTAAATAATTGATCATCCAGTTTCTGTCGTGATCATTTGATTGTCAAAAATTAAATAGATGACCTTGTACTTTCATCTGACAACATGACCCCACGTCTCCATTCAACATGTCTCATCATCACAGCTTTGCTCTCTGCACCAGTGTCCATAGCTGTGTGTGTCTGTGTGTGTGTGTGTGTGTGTGTGTGTGTGTGTTTGCTGTTATGTGAGCCTGTATGTGTCAGGTATACGCATTATATGTATATATATTCCTGGTCAGGAAGCCTTGCCTTGGGGCTGCTATTTTAGCAGCCGGCCTCACACCTTTGTGGTTGCAGGAAGTGTTTTGACTGAGTTCAGAAGAATGTGCTGATGGCCTGTGGCTCCAGGGCTCCACCATAATAACAGCCACATTCCTTCTGGCTACTGACCAGCAAGGATGGAATGCAATTAGCACCTATTAGAGAGAGGCTGGAGGAGGCCTGTCAGGCCCACTGGCATACCCAAGCTACCAGCTCAGACCTGACCCGGGCACAAACACAAACACACCCAGCCTGGTATTCACTGTGACCAACACTCCTTCAGTTCTCCAACAGCTCTGACAGTGACCATCAGAGTAAAGTGAACAAAGATCATCAGTATTGTCAACTCATTACAGACTGAGCATCAGGCCTCATAACAGGTTAAGTCAAAGTTAATACTGTCTTTATTATTACTGTCTACACAGTCTTTATAACAAATCTGGAACCTTGATCGGCACATGGATATGTTTTGGTCTAGACATGAAGCCAGTTTTTCATTGTACAGTTCTGGAAATTTAAAAACACAAGCCTCAGTTCTGTCAGTTCAAGAATTGACCAACAGCAGCAACATCTGCAAACACTGCGTACACAATGATGGCCTAATTAGTCCTGTAGTGGAGCCTGGAGCTCCATCACAGAGGTGACTGTCAATCTGATCTGGATCAGTGTATTCACAGAGGATGTTTGATCACAGATGGTGTGTGTGTGTGGAGCCACAGAAACTAAGCATCATCATGGCTTGCTGCCTCATCTGGGGCAACCTGGACTTTTCAAAAACCTGTAGAGAACTGACCTGGAAGCAGCTGGTGGAGATGTTACATTTCAATCAGCTGCAGCTGCAGCTCCTCCTGTTCTTCTTCCACAACAACAGAGGAACAGGTTAATCTTCTCAAAACAGCAGATATCATGACAGAACTGGTTAAAACCTTCTGTGAGTACACTTGTTCAGTAGTGGAAAGTAACTGAGTACATTTACTCAAGTATTGTATGAGAATCAGTACCTGAGGTACAATTTTGAGGTATTGATTACCTCATACCTCAAAACTCCTCTACATTTAGCCAAGCACTTCAATGAAGAATCACATTAAAAATTGGAGAAATGCAAAATATAATATATTGTTGAAGATAAACTAACAAGTTGTATGAAATAGTTAAGGTCCCATATTTTCCTCTTCTCCACTGTTTTATTTGAAGTGTTAATCCATAAGAAGATATATTTGTGGTTTTAAGAACAAAAAACCTTCTCAGTGTAGTTTTACATCTCCTCTCTCAGGCTTCTCTCTGGAGCTCTGGTAACAACAGGTCAGTGAGTTAATCAGAAGAGAGGAGGTTCTGAGCCTTGACATCACAAAGTTCCAGAAGTCCTGACAGCTGGTTTTAAGGCTCAGTTTCTGAATACAGGCTGTGTGCATTTCTCTGTGGACTGAGCACTTTGATACTTTCACAGTATTAATATAGAACCTAGATCTGCTTTATAATCAAATCCACCTTGACCAAACAAAACATTATCCAACATCGTTATGTATTAAGATTAACCACAAACAAATGCTTTTACTACTCGATACCTTACATACATTTTGCTCATAATACTTCTGTACTTCTTGTTTCGAATGCAGAATTCATAAATTCATGTATTGCTACTTTTATTTCTTGATGCACTTCTTCCAACATTGCTCATATTTACAGTACAGTTAGGAAGTGTGCAGCATCACTTTTACTGATGGCACTCTGAAAAAACAGAGACAGAGACGAGGGGGGGGGGGGGACAACTAAACTAGCACAGAGCCAAATACCAAATAGGACCAACAGTACCTCCAAATATATTATATTAAGTTACAACTACATTTACAACATTAGGTAACAACAGCAGCATTGTAAATTCACGCATTCAGTCACTCTGTACAGAGAGATGTTCAAATGAATAATACAGCATGTTTTTCACTGCAGTACTGTTCACAATCTGAATGCACATCAAGTGTGTTTTTCATCTTGTGAACACACACACACGCACACACACACACACACACACAACATAAACATGCTACCAATTAAAATAATCAGTGATCGAGTCAAACTGGCATCAATTAAAGCAGCCAGCTCATTGGCATTGGATTATAACTATCTGAACAGATTTTGACTTTGTGACTGTAATTGGTACGTGTCATTTGATGGTTTAATTTGTTCCAGATTTATTCTCAAGCCACAGTAAAGGAGTCATTTGGGTGTAATTAGCATCATGCTGAGGCTGCCATGTCGCAGAGTTTCCCCTCCTGAGAAGAACACAGGCCACGTTCAAACACAAGAGAGCAGCCTTACAGGCAGTTTATAATTTTAGACAAACAGCACACAGACATTAACATAAAAAAAATATTATGACCTTCAAACAGCAGCTGAGCTCTCATAGAGAGCTGCTGCTGTACAGGATTGCAGGGGCTGACGTTAGAAGTAAAAAGACCAACGGGACCACCTGAACATAGATCACTGGTGACACCTCACTCCAGAGATCATCATTCCCTCTACAAATTCCCATCATTTGATAAATGATATTGAGACTCTGTACAGTATTCAAGGTGGCAGAGACCACATTCTCTTTGTTCTACAGACAATAGAACTCACTTCCCCATAGTTCCTCACTGTTTACACCTGGGGACGAACCTCCCCCAGGGACCTCACTGACCAGTCAGTGTTGGTCAGTGTGTGAAGTGTGACCCCCTCCCCAGGATGTCACCAAACAAAACCAGATCTTTCTGGCCTGGCTTGTTCAGCCGGCTCTTCAATGAGCAACAAGTCTCCAATCCCAGGTCAGCCCTGCTACCTTAGACAACAGCTCTCTTGCCGGCCTGCCCACGGCAGACTGCAACACTCTTCTGCTCAACAACAGTGACCTGCTTAGGATTAACTGAGAGTGAACCAAGTTTTTCTTCAGAATCAGTGGCTACAACACAAGGTCAGCCAGCTGATTTCCAAACAACAGGAGCCACAACGTGGAACAGCAGATCTGTGAGAAGGAGAAAGAGGAAACCAGCTAACCTCATCTCCAACACAGAGACCACACAACCAGACAGGACTTCACTCCACCAAGAAGCCACCCAACTCACTGGTCTCTTTAACAACATTGGAAAGGACCTTTTTCTTTTGTTCCAAGGACTGGGTAATGTTAACTGACTGGGCCTAACCTGTATTTTTATCCATAGTTTGGATCAAACTCCAGACATTTTCTTCTACTGAAGTTATCCTGCTAACCTGCTAGCTCCATTCTCATCACTTTCTTTTACTGAGTCACTAGCATCCAGTCTGAAGAAGTAGCTGCTCAGAGGAGCTGCTCTTGTTTTGTAAACACAACGATGATTGAACTCTTGTCAAGACTAATAAGTAAACAGCTGTTAATGCTAACATTAGCTATGTAGTAATAGCAAAACTCACAAATAGGTCCTTTAAGTGTACATTATATTTTGATATTTTCAGCCCTTTTCTTTGATTTTCTCAACCATTGAACTTTTGTATTCCTACGCGTACTGTATTATCACACAGATCAGCTGTTTGTGTCATAGTTCCAGTGGTTTGCGGAAGAGATGACAAATAAACGAAAATAAAAATACAGACCTCATTCAGCCCCACTTCAAATAATCTCTTTAAAGCAAAGTGCCCAGGATCTTTACTTTAATGCATTTTATTGTGAACCAAAGGAAGACGTTTCACAGCCTTCTTTTTGTGTCTTCAAAAGTCTGAAACCCCAGCAAACATCTCCACACTTACAGCTACTGAACCTTCATGTTCGTTCGTTCGTTCGTTCGTCGTCTCCCGCTTATCCGGATCCGGGTCACGGGGGCAGCAGCCGCAGCAAAGAGGTCCAGACAGCCCTCTCCCCAGCCACTTCCACCAGCTCCTCTGGGAGAATCCCGAGGCATTCCAAGGCCAGCCGAGAGATATAATCCCTCCAGCGTGTCCTTGGTCGGCCCCGAGGCCTCCTCCCGGTGGGACATGCCCGAAACACCTCCCCGGGGAGGCGTCCAGGAGGCATCCTCACCAGATGCCCGAACCACCTCAACTGGTTCCTCTCGACATGGAGGAGCAGCGGCTCTACTCCGAGTCCCTCCCGGATGACCGAGCTCCTCACCCTATCACTAAGGCTGAGCCCACCCTGCGGAGGAAACTCATTTCGGCCGCTTGTATTCGCGATCTCGTTCTTTCGGTCATTACCCAAAGCTCATGACCATAGGTGAGGATTGGAACGTAGATCGGCCGGAAAATCGAGAGCTTCGCCTTCCGGCTTAGCTCCCTCTTCCCCACAACGGACCGATTCAGCGCCCGCATCACTGCTGACGCCGCCCCAATCCACCTGTTGATCTCCCGCTCCATCCTACCCTCACTTGTGAACAAGATCCCGAGATACTTAAACTCCTCCACCTGAGGCAAAGCCTCCCCCCCGACCCGGAGCGGGCAATCCACCCGTTTCCGGCTGAGAACCATGGCCTCAGACTTGGAGGTGCTGATCTTCATCCCAGCCGCTTCACACTCGGCCGCGAACCGCCCAAGCGAGAGCTGAAGGTCGGCGCTCGATGAAGCTAGGAGGACCACATCATCCGCAAAAAGCAGAGACGAGATCCTCCCGCCACCGAACCCAAACCCGTCCACCACCCGGCTGCGCCTAGAAATTCTGTCCATAAAAGTTATGAACAGAACCGGTGACAAAGGGCAGCCCTGGCGGAGTCCAACCCTCACCGGGAACAGGTCCGACTTACTGCCGGCTACGCGAACCAGACTCACACTCCTTTGGTACAGGGATTTAATGGCCACTAACAAGGGGCCATCCACCCCATACTCCCGGAGTGCCCCCCACAGGGAGCCCCTGGGAACACGGTCGTAAGCCTTCTCCAAATCCACAAAACACATGTGGACTGGATTGGCAAACTCCCATGCTCCCTCCAGCACCCTAGCGAGGGTAAAGAGCTGGTCCACAGTTCCACGCCCAGGACGAAAACCACATTGCTCCTCCTCGATCTGAGGTTCAACTATCGACCGGACCCTCTTTTCCAGTACCCTGGCATAGACCTTACCAGGGAGGCTGAGGAGTGTAATTCCACGGTAGTTGGAACACACCCTCTGGTCACCCTTCTTAAAGATGGGGACCACCACCCCGGTTTGCCACTCCAAAGGCACTGCCCCCGATGTCCACGCAATGTTGCAGAGGCGTGTCAACCAAGACAGCCCTACAACATCCAGAGCCTTGAGATACCCAGGGCGGATCTCATCAACCCCCGGGGCTCTGCCACCGCGCAGTTGTTTCACTACGTCGGCGACTTCTGCCCCGGAGATTAGATCATCCATCCCCAGGTCTCTTGGCTCTGTTTCCTCTACGGAATACGTGTTGGTGGGATTGAGGAGCTCCTCAAAGTATTCCTTCCACCGTCCCACTATATCCTCAGTTGACGTCAGCAGCTCCCCGCCCCCACTGTAAACAGTGTGAGCGAGTTGCCGCCTTCCCCCCCTGAGGCGCCGGACGGTTTGCCAGAACCTTTTTGGAGCCGATCGATAGTCTTCCTCCATTGTCTCACCGAACTCCTCCCACGTCCGAGTTTTTGCCTCAGCAACTGCCGCGGCTGCACTCCGCTTGGCCCGCCGGTACCAGTCAGCTGATTCCTGAGACCCACAGGCCAACCACGCCCTGTAGGCCTCCTTCTTCAGCCTGACGGCTTCCCCCACCGCCGGTGTCCACCAGCGGGTACGGGGGTTACCGCCACGACTGGCCCCAGCTACCTTGCGGCCGCAGCTTGCAACAGCCGCCTCAACAATAGCAGAGCGGAACAAGGCCCATTCGGACTCAATGTCCCCCACTGCCCTCGGGACGCGGTCGAAACTCTGCCGGAGGTGTGCGTTGAAAATCATCTTGACGGGTTCTTCCGCCAGGTTTTCCCAGCAGACCCTCACAACCCGTTTGGGCCTGCCAGGTCTGCGCGGCGTCTTCCCCCGCCATCTGATCCAACTCATCACCAGGTGGTGGTTGGTTGACAACTCTGCTCCTCTCTTCACCCGAGTGTCCAAAACATGCGGCCACAGGTCTGATGGTAAACTCCAACATACAGGCAGAGAGCCTGGGGGACACCAAAAAGCCCCCCCCGGCCCTCCGTCTCTCACCCGGAGCAACTCCAGCAAAGAGGAGAGACCAGCCCCTCTCAAGGACTTGGGTTCCGGAGCCGACGCTATGTGTCGAGGTGAGGCCGACTATATCTAGCCGGTATCGCTCAACCTCTTCCACAAGCTCCCGCTCCTTCCCCGCCAGAGAGGTGACGTTCCATGTTCCAAAAACCAGTTTCCGTAACCGAGGATCGGACCACTAAGGCCCCCGCCTTGGTCTGCTGCCCAATCCACACTGCACCGGATCCCGCTGACTCTTCCTGCAGGTGGTGAGCCCACTGGGAGACGAACCCATGTAGCCGGTTCGGGCTGGGCCCAGCCAGGCCCCATGGGCAAAGGACCGGCCACCAGGCGCTCGCCCACGGGCCCCAACCCCAGGCCTGGCTCTAGGGCGGGGCCCCGGTGTCCCTCCGGGCCGGGTACTCGGGTTCTTGATATTTCTCATCATTAGGATCTTCTGAACCGTTCTTCGTCTGGCCCTTCACCTGGGACCAATCTGCCTTGGGAGACCCTACCAGGGGCAAAATGCCCCCCGACAACATAGCTCCTAGGGTCATTAGGGCTCTCAAACTCCTCCACCACGGTAAGGTGACGGTTCAAGGAGGAGACCTTCATGTCATAGGATTCAAATCTGTCAGAATTCAGGCATGTTTAAAAGACGGTCACAGAGTCGCCTCTAATGACATAATAGCCAGTTTACAGCAATGAGTCACATGCAGCACAAATCAGTTGTTGCTTTCTTTCTTTCTTTCTTTCTTTCTTGTGAAATTACAGTGCAGACAGGCAGACTGCAGACATGCGGTCAGTCCATGAAAGGCAGGTACCATGTTTGGAAGCCATTATTTTTGCATTGCTTCATGATCATGATTATGATTAGTCAGCATCTAAACAAGACTAGTGTGTGTATAATTGACAGTGTTGTAAAGAGCAGCCTTTGATTCTTCCACGTTGTTGATCCAATCTTGGCTGTATTTGAAATGACATACAGTTCCAGTTTGTCCCTGACACAGAAATAATGGATATAATTTACATTTTTGTGGAACATAAATGATTCCCTTTTTACCAAGACTGGTTGTTTTTTCCTTCTGTGCTTGTGTGAAAAATGACACTCAGGTGTCAGAAGCAAACCTCTGAGGAAGGAAGTCACATCTCACCTCCTGCCAGTCAACATTAACCATTAATCCCAAGTGGTTTTAGTTGCCTAACCAAAACTTTACCATAAAGGGGGCCGATCAGACTATGTTCATACATTTCTGATGGCTTTATGCTTTAGTAATAGTCACAGTGGTCATTTTGAAATGTTTAGGTATGAGAGCTTGACTTTTGAACACCCAGACCTGCAAACAGCACACGATCAGGAAACATCCCATGAAAACTGTGGAACTGAGAGTAGCCCACATGCATGATTGGAGAGACTCATCAGTAAATTCTACAGTAGTAAATGACTAGTTTTAACAACCCTGCAGTTGTAGCAGGAACATCCCTTGTCATGTTTTTAGATAGATAGTTTATATGCATATAAACACACAACGAAATTATGTTTTGCAGGAATATAAATAAAGAATAAAACATCAAAATATATAAATGTATAGTAAAATATGCATAGACAGATTGTCAATATAACTTTAAACATTGTCGACATAGCACAGTTATAGCAGCAGTTCAGTCATTTTCTCATATTCCTTGGAGGGGAGGGGTTTCAGCAGCTTGTTCACAGCTCTTGGAAGAAGCTGTTCCTCAGTCAGTTTGTCTGTGCCCATATGACCCTAAGCCTGTCAGCGGGGATGGTGGAGAACAGGTAGTGGCCAGGATGAGAAGAACTCCCCTGATACTATCCACCCGTCTGCAGAGACAGCTAGAGTGGCAGTATGTCACTTTTGGTAGAGGGGAGCCAACAATCCACTGTACCGACTTCGCCACCTGCTGCAGGTGTTTCCTCTCCTCTTCAGAGCAGCTGGAGGACCATACTGTGCAGCAGTATGTTAAGATGCTCTCTAGTTGATCAGCAGTTCCTGGGGGAGGTTGTTGCACCTTAGGGTCCTCAGGAAAAAGGTGTTGCTGTGCCTTCTTGATCAAGAGTGCAGTGTTAACACTCCAGATCAGGTCTTCTGATTTTTGGACTCCCTGATATTTGAAGCTCTCAACCTGCTCAACCTCCTCCCCATTGATGCACAGCCCAGTGTGGTGTATTGTGTTCTTCCTGACATCTACAAGGACTTCCTTTGTCTTTTTGGTGTTGATGATCAGGTCGAACAGTATGCAGACAGTATTTTGACCTCCTCCCTGTAGGCAGTCTGTTGGTAATCAGGCCCACAATGGTCATGTCGTCTGTGAATTTGATTATTGCATTGGTGTTTATTGAGACTGTAGCTGCAACAGCATCATTTCAGCAAATGCCCCAAAATGACATATTTAAGTTCAGGTGATGGAACACCTGTAATATGACAGGAGGAATGGAGTGAGGGAAGGTGAACTGGTTATAGGTTGACAAAACACCAGACTTTAAAGGTCCACATAGTATAAAGGTAGATGTCCATGTGTTGTTTGATTATAAAGCAGGTCTAGGTTCTATATTAATCCTGTGAAAGTATCAAAGCGCTCAGTCCACACAGAAATGCACAAAGCCTGGATTCAGAAACTGAGCCTTAAAACCATCCGTCAGGAATTCTCGAACTTTGTGATGTCACAACAAAGTAGTCACTGCTCTCAGCCATGCTCCAAGCCCCGCCCACCTGAACCCACAATCCAACCTTGCAGGGTTTTGGTTTGTTTGGAGTGTTTACCTTAAATCTGACAAAGACAAAGCTGCTGAAGTGAGTCTGTACATCTCTGCACCACTTGATTCACACTACCAACCTCGTGGTGGTTTATTGGTTTATATGTTTAGACAGTGTAGACAGAGAAGTGTCGCCTTTACCTGGAATATGTGATCTTTTACTACAAAAACATTTATTCATTTATTTATAGATATCTACAGGTGTTTCCATCTGACCTCTTCAAGCTTTAACAAAACAAAACAGTGAGCTTTGGGACATGAAATAAGAACAGCACCATATAAAAACACATTACTTACAGAAGTGAAGAGTTCACCACTACATGCAGTTCAGTTTTCTCAGTGCTGGCTTCCATCTAAGCTCCTGCATCTGAGCACTGGGTGTTTTTCATGCAAGGTGGAGCGGAGACAGCATTTGACAGTAATTAGTCTTCATGCTTTGATATTTCAATGATGCATAATGTTTGAAAAGTAAAGTGGCTACAGGAAAAGTTAAAGCTTGTTATCATTGTTTTTGTCATGCTTAAGATATCTGATGTTCACTTCTGCTGAGACTTTAAAAGGTTGAGCACCAAGAGTGAGCTCTCTCACAAAGTGGTCTCAACAGTAAAGACATGGGTCACACAGGAAAGTGTACAGTCATTTATTGGTGTAGCAGCCGATCTGGACAAAACAGCTCCTTGACAGTTTGTGGTCCAGGTGGCCTCCAGGATTCATAAACAGCCTGTAAGGTCCTACAAGCAGGTGGACTGTTTACTGGAACTTCTGTGAGGCCTTAGGTGAGATATTTAGCTTAGCTTAGTAAACAGACTGGTGAGACTGGAGTGAGAGGGTGAGGTGGCTGAGGCAGTACTGTCAGGTCCCGTTAAGTTGTTTAGTTTTTCCATTTCCTGTTTTATTTTATTTGGGTCCCCTCACTTCCTGTTTGTGTTTCTTCTCAGTGTCTTGACTCCCTGTGTGTGTGATTGTTCATTGTCTTCACCTGTGTCTCATTATCCCCTCTCCCTGTGTGTATTTATACCCCTCCTCTCCCAGTGTGTCTTTGTCAGATCGTCTGCGTTTCTAGTCACAGCGTTCCGGCTCATTTTCCTTGTGTTTTGACCCCTCGTGCATTCTCGAAGATTCTGATTCCTGGTTCCTGTTTTTGCCTAGTGATTTTGTACTTCTGCCTGGTTTGACTGACTCCCTGTGTACCGACCCTTTTTCTGGAATAAACTGTCTTTCGCTAACCGTCTGCCTCAGCTCTGCTTTGTGGGTCCACAGCCTGTCTGCTCAGTTCGTGACAGAACGATCTGACCAGAACATGGACCCCGCAGATGCTGACCCAGTTCATGGTGCTCTGAGAGTCCAAGCTCAGCGCATTCAGATGCAGGATGAACAGTTGGCTTGGCTCCGACATGAACTGACTGAGACCAACAAGCGTCAGGAGACTCTTCTCTCTGATATCACCGTTCAGATGAGTCAACTGGCAGATCGTCTACAGAACAGCAACCCCGTGCCTTCAACTGAGGGGGGCGCTGATGCACTTACCTCACAATCTCAGGTTCCAGATCCTCTGTCGTCGACGATTTCTTCAGCTGAAAGCCAACACCTGCATCTATCCAGTCCCGAACGTTTTTCTGGAGAGTCAGGTGACTGTCGACCCTTTATCACCCAGTGCGAACTTCACTTTGAATTTCATGCTTCCTCTTTCCCCTCGGATACGAGCAAAGTGGCGTTTATGATGTCTTATTTGACCGGCCGGGCCAAGGATTGGGCCGCTGCTGAGGGGAATCATCACTCAGTCATTTGTAACTCTCTTCCACTCTTCACTAACACTCTGACTCAGATTTTTCAGACCGTCACTCCTGGTCGTGAGGCTGCCAAAGCTCTTGTCGCTTTACCCCAGGGAAGGAGAAGTGTGTCAGATTACGCCATTGATTTTCATACGTTAGCTGCTGATAGTGGGTGGAATCAACTGGCTTTAGTTGATGCTTTTTTTTTTTTAATGGACTTTCTGAACGTTTAAAGGATCACCTTACCCCTTTGGATCTGCCTTCTGAGCTGGAGGCCCTCATTGCTCTGGCATCCCGGATTGACAAAAGACTGCTCCAACGAGAAAGGATGACGCCTCATCCTGTCTCTCCTCGCCAGGGATTTGTCCCTCCTGGGCCCTCGTCACCACCTCAGGCACCTGCTTTGGTAAGACCTGTCACTACTTCTCATGAGTCTGAGGAACCTATGCAGATTGGCCGCACACGACTATCACCTGAGGAACTTCTCCGCAGACACAATGAGGGTCGTTGCATTTACTGTGCTCAGCTGGGTAACTGTCCTGTTCATCGCCAAGGCTCATTCCCCAGAGACGCCGTGCTGGTAAGTCCTCTCCTCAGTAAGCACGGGTCTCGCCGGCAGTATATTAATGTATCTATTTCTCATGCATCTCATTCTACTTGTCACACAACATTATTGGATTCAGGTGCCGATGCTAGCTTCATGGACAAGTCCTTGATAGACAAGCTTCAGCTTTCTCTCATAGCTTTAGATTCACCCATGCCCGCCACTGCTTTGGATGGGCGTCTCCTGTATGTAGTCACTCACCGCACTTCACCCGTTACACTCACCTTTACTGACTCTCACACTGAAGACATCTCTTTTTACGTTTATGATGCACCACAACACCCAGTCTTGCTAGGTTATCCTTGGTTAGTTGAACATAACCCTCACATTGACTGGTCCAGCGGTGAGATCCTGTCTTGGGGAGAGAACTGCCAGTCACGCTGCCTGGCGGCTGTGAGGGAGCCCATTCAGAATGGGGTCTACACTTCACCGGAGGATGTAGATGAGGAGTATTCCAACCTGTCATCTGTCCCTGATTGTTACCTGAACCTTAAACAAGTGTTTAACAAGGCCAAAGCCACCTCTCTTCCTCCTCATCGCCCTTACGACTGCACCATTGAGCTTCTTCCAGGTACCACACCCCCTTGAGGACGCCTTTACTCCCTCTCCACTCCCAAGCATCAGGCCATGGAAGAATACATCAACTCTGCTCTCAAGTCAGGTATTATTAGACCGTCTTCCTCTCCCGCAGGTGTGGGCTTTTTCTTTGTGGGTAAGAAGGATAAGACACTCTGTCCATGTATTGATTACAGAGGACTTAATGAAATAACTGTCAAGAACAGGTACCCTCTCCCTCTCATTTCCGCTGGGTTTGAACCTTTGCAGGGTGCCAAGGTACTCACCAAACTTGATCTCCGCAATGCATATCATTTAGTCAGGATTAGAGAGGGGGACGAGTGGATGACTGCATTTAACACTCCCACTGGACATTGAGTACTTGGTAATGCCTTTTGGGTTGACTAATGCCCCTGCTGTGTTCCAAGCTCTGGTTAATGATGTTTTACATGACTATCTAAACAAGTTTGTGTTTGTATATCTGGATGACATTTTGCTTTTCTCTGCTGATATTGAGACCCATATTCAGCATGTTCGTAAAGTGTTACAGAAATTGCTTGATAACCATCTATATGTCAAAGCCGAAAAGTGTGAATTTCATGTGTCTATCGTGTCATTCCTCGGTCTGATAGTATCTGAAAGACAGGTCAGCATGGATCCTGTCAAGGTCCAAGCTGTTCAGGACTGGCCCACTCCTACTTCCAGGAAGGAGGTGCAGCGCTTCCTGGGGTTTGCTAATTTCTACAGGAAATTCATTAAGAACTTCAGTCAAGTTGCCTCACCCTTGCATGCTCTCACCTCTTCTAAGTTACAGTTCTCCTGGTCCCCAGAAGCGGATGCTGCATTCCACAGGCTTAAAGACCGCTTTATCTCAGCCCCGGTTTTGGCTCTTCCTGACCGGTCTCTGCAATTTGTGGTGGACGTGGATGCTTCTGACTTAGGAGCAGGGGCCATTCTTTCCCAAAGGTCAGTGAGGGACAATAGACTACATCCCTGTGCTTTCCTCTCGCATAAGTTTTCTGTTGCAGAGAGGAATTATGATGTGGGGGACCAAGAGCTATTAGCCATCAAGATGGCTCTGGAGGAATGGAGACATTGGCTGGAAGGAGCTGAACAACCGTTTCTGATCTGGACCGATCATAAGAACCTAGAGTACTTACGGTCGGCCAAACGATTAAACCCCAGGCAAGCAAGGTGGGCTCTCTTTTTCTCCAGATTCAATTTTTCATTATCATTCAGACCTGGTTCGAAGAACACTAAACCTGATGCTTCGTCAAGACTGTTTAAAAACTCTGGAGAAGGGTCCACAGAAACCACCATTATCCCTGATTCGTGTATTATTGGAGGTATAACCTGGGAGATTGAAGACTGAGTTGCAGCTGCCATTCAGGGAGTAGACATCCCTCCTGCAGTACCTGAGAATAGACTGTTTGTTACCCCTGATCTCAGCGGCCCTGTTATTTCTTGGGCTCATAATTCGTTTGTCTCCTGTCATCCTGGTATCCGCAGAACTCTGGCCCGGATTCGAGAGAGGTTCTGGTGGCCCAACATGAGGAATGATGTTGCTGAGTATGTGGCTGCTTGCCCTGTGTGCGAACGCAATAAAAGTAAGGACTTCTCCAACCGCTGCCTTTGCCACAGAGCCCCTGGTCTGACATCTCCCTCGACTTTGTCCCTGGTCTGCCCTTGTCTGAGGGTAACACCACAGTGTTCACGGTAGTTGACAGATTTTCTAAAATGGTGAAATTCATACCACTACCTAAACTGCCCTCTGCCAAGGAAACGGCAGAGGTGCTAATGCATAATGTGTGTTGAGTCTTTGGGTTTCCTAGGGATGTCTTATCTGACCAGGGCCCGCAATTTGTGGCACAGTTCTGGAGGGCATTCTGTCACCTCCTGGGCGCCACTGTCAGTCTGACCTCAGGCCACCACCCTCAGTCCAATGGGCAGACGGAGCGGTTAAACCAGGAACTGGAGGCAGGACTCCGCTGTCTGACGTCACAGAACCCAACATCCTGGAGCAAGTCTATTGCATCGGCTCATAACACACTACCTTGCTCCTCCACGGGGATGTCCCCCTTTCAGTGTGTGTTTGGGTATCAACCTCCCTTATTTCCGGCCCTGGAGAGGGAGGTTCACGTTCCCTCTGCCATGGCCATGGTTCATTGGTGCAGGAGGATGTGGCTGCAGGCTCGTCAGGCTCTTCTGAAATCCTCCCAGATCTACAAGAGAAATGCTGACAGACGGAGAAGGCCGGCTCCCCACTACCATACCGGACAAAGAGTTTGGCTCTCCGCACAGGACCTCCCACTCAGAGTGGAATAAGTTGGCTCCTCGTTTTGTTGGACCATTTCCAGTATCAAAGGTTATTAATCAATCTGCTGTGAGACAAACTCCCCAGATCTCTTCGAGTACACCCCACCTTTCATGTGAGCAAGGTCCGGCCTGTGAAGAATAGTCCCCTGGTCTTCACCTGTGTCTCATTATCCCCTCTCCCTGTGTGTATTTATACCCCTCCTCTCCCAGTGTGTATTTGTCAGATCATCTGCGTTTCTAGTCACAGCGTTCCGGCTCATTTTCCTTGTGTTTTAACCCCTCGTGCATTCTCAAAGATTCTGATTCCTGGTTCCTGTTTTTGCCTAGTGATTTTGTACTTCTGCCTGGTTTGACTGACTCCCTGTGTACCGACCCTTTTTCTGGAATAAACTGTCTTTCGCTAACCGTCTGCCTCAGCTCTGCTTTGTGGGTCCACAGCCTGTCTGCTCAGTTCGTGACAAGTAGTTGTAAATGGTTATGATTGGTAGTTATGTAGATGTATTATGAGTATGTGCTTGCTACCTGTGGTTAATTACCTACCTGTCTGCTCATCCTGCATTTGGATCCAAGCAACCCTGACATATTATTTCTCTTACAAATGTTTTTCAAATGAGGTGAGGTAGTCTTTTTCGTTCTGGCCATGTGGGCAGGCCAACTTGATTTTTTACACACACACACACACACACACACACACACACACACACACACACACACACACAGTGTTTTACTCTGTTCCATTGTAGATAAATGTCTAAGTATAACTACTGGTGTGTTTAATGTTGCACAAGGGTGAATATTGCCAACCTTTATTCAGTAGAACTCCAATCCCTCAACTATGACTTACTGTTGAGGTAATTTGGTTATAGTTATTAAGTTAATTATTAATCAGAGTTCCAGATTAATAGTAATAAACAATGAACCAATATTGGCTATTTAAGAATTTTTTTTTTTTTGGATAATTTAAATGCACTGAATGATTGTAATTATGCTTTTGAAGCACATTGAGAATGTCATGCCAATGAAGCCTGTTGAATTTAAATTGAAAATTGGTGTATATGCTTATTTCAATTTGAAGAAAATGACAATTGTAGTCATTATTTATTTTAATTTAAACTTTTATCTATAAATCGACAAAGTGATTGAGAATGGGCATGTATTATTTAACTTATGATATAATATAACACAATATATTATGATAAAATTAAGATCTAAAGTCTTCTCATCAAACTGTTAGAAAAGAAGACAATAAAAACATTGAAGGGCCCCCACCAGGACCCAGAAAACAAGCTCCAGATGGACATGAACTGTTACATTAAGTTCTTTCTGTTTTTGTTTTAGAGGCAAGTTGTTACATTTGTATTACCCTTTATTAGAGGCCATGCAGATATTACATTATTATAGACATGTCTGCAAGAAGGATTTTCCACTGATGTGTTTTTAAAGGTTCATAACTGATTCCACAACAGATGCTAGATAAACAAAGTAAATCCTGACTGATACAGATGCTGCCTGCTGAGTCAGAGTACTGAGAAAATTATCAATCACTGCAGCACTCTGAGACCTTCACATAATTATATCTCAACATCAGACACCAAGTTCACATCCAGAGGCAAGGTTCACATCCAGTGACCAGTTTTGTATCACAGCAGAGACCAGGTTCGTATCCAGTGACCAGGTTCACATCCAGTGACCAGGTTCAAAACAGAGACCATGTTCACACCAAAGACCAGGTTCACATCGGAGACCAGGTTCACATCAGAGACCAGTTTCAAATAAGAGACAAGGTTCACATCCAGGCAACAGTTTCCCATCTGAGATCAGGTTCACAGTGAGAGACCAGGTTTCCATCCAGTGAACATGTTCACATTCAGTTACCAGATTCACATCCAAAGACAAGGTTCAAATCCAGAGGCCAGGTTCACACCAAAGACCAGGTTCACATCCGGTGAACAGATTCACACCAGAGACCATGTTAAAATCAGAGACCAGGTTCAAATCCAGGTTCAAACCATACACAATGTTCAAATCCAGGGAATAAGTCCACGTCCAGAAAACCAGATTCACATCCAGGGAACTGGTTCTCATCCAGGGACCAGGTTCAAATCCAGAGGCCAGGTTCACACCAAAGACTATCTTCACATCCAGTGACCAGGTTCACATTCAGAGACCAGATTCAATCAGAGACCAAGTTCACATCCAGAGACCAGGTCCACATCCAGAGATCATATTCACAGCAGAGACCAGGTTCAGAACAGAGACCAGGTTCACATCAGTGACCATGTTCAAATCAAGGGGCCAGGTTCCCACCAGAGACCATGTTCACATCCAGTGACCATGTTCACATCCAGAGACCAGATTCAAACCAGAGACCAGGTTCAAAACCAGAGACCAGGTTCAAATCAGAAACCAGGTTCACATCTAGTGAACATTTTCACATTCAGTTACCAGGTTCACAACAGTGACCAGGTTCCCATCCAGTGAACATGTTCACATCCAGTGACCAGATTCACATTCAAAGACAAGGTTCAAATCCAGAGGCCATGTTCACACCAGAGACCAGGTTCACATCCAGAGACCATGTTCACATCCAGAGACCAGATTCACAACAGAGACCATGTTCACATTCGGTGACCAGATTCACATCCAGAGACCAGGTTCAAATCCAGTGAACATATTCACATTCAGAGACCAGGTTCACACCTGCAACCAGATTCACATCCACAAACCAGGTTTTAATCCTGTGACCACGTTCACATTCAGGGAGACCAGATTCACACCAGAGACCAGGTTCACATCCACAAACCAGGTTTTAATCCTGTGACCACGTTCACATTCAGGGAGACCAGATTCACACCAGAGACCAGGTTCACATCCAGAGACCAGATTCACACCAGAGACCAGGTTCACAACAGAGACCATGTTCACATTCGGTGACCAGATTCACATCCAGAGACCAGGTTCAAATCCAGTGAACATATTCACATTCAGAGGCCAGGTTCACACCTGCAACCAGATTCACATCCACAAACCAGGTTTTAATCCTGTGACCACGTTCACATTCAGGGAGACCAGATTCACACCAGAGACCAGGTTCACATCTAGAGACCAGGTTCACATTCAGTGACCAGACTCACATACAGAGAGCAGGTTCAAATCAGAGACCATGTTCACATCCAATAACCATGTTCACATCCAGAGACCAGGTTCACATCCAGTGACCATGTTCACATCCAGAGACCATATTCACACCAGAGACCAGGTTCACATCCAAAGACCAGGTTCAAACCAGAGACCAGGTTCACATCCAGTGACCAGATCCACATTCAGAGACCAGGTTCACACCACAGACCAGGTTCACATCAGAGACCAGTCTGTGGTTCAGACCAGAGGTTCTTTTTGAGCTGCGACCCTTGAAACACAATGCCCTGTTGGCTCTGCGTTTTACGCAGTCTTTCTTGCATGGAGCCCACCTTCACACATCTATTTTTGGTCTCTGGCTGGCAGACATTTTTTAAAAGTCACCACTCCATGTTCCATGTTTAGCTGCTTCTGCTCATCAACTGTGTTGTGTCACCACCATTATCGTAAGCTCCTCTCGGTTTGGATTCCTTCAGTGTCAGTGGTTCAGGAAATCAAACAGACCCGGTCATAATAACTGTTAAAAACACTGAATGATGCAATTTCACAAGTCAGAGTTTCAGCAAGGCTGTACGGAGGACAGAGACTCAGGGAAGAGTTGGAGCTGAGATCGATGCTAACCTTTGTTTTGATTGTTTTTCTGATAACTTTTGAACCAGATGTTCAGGAGGGTTTTACCAGCAGCTGAATTCTCCACAGAGGTGTCCTCCTCTCCATAACAAACACACCAGGGGATTAAAACCAGTAGAAACACCCAGAAAGCAGTTTGACTTTCAAAATCATAGATCCACCGACACTCTTCAGTGACACAGGACAGGACGTCTCCAGCAGCTGGGAGCTGAGCTGTCTAACATTTCCTCAGCTTGTTTCTCTGGTAACTCCAGATCCAGACGTCCAATGACTAAAATCTTTGATCTGGTTCAAATATAGAGCTGAAAACCACCAAGGTGTCAAAAGTGTATGTGGCTTAAAACTAGATAAAAATCAATGTTGAGCATCTGTCAGACAAACACACTGATACATTATCATAGAGGATTTGATGTCATTGACAGGAGACCAATGACATGGAGTGTTACCACGATTAAAATCACAGATTTCTCTGGTTTGAGAATTGATGGAAACATTTGGGATAATGTAAGAACACAACTCAACAACATTTAGAACATCGGTCTAGTTGTTTTTGCTTATTTTAATGTGGAAAAGTTACAGATTAGGACTTTAAATATCTTAAACGTGTTACACAGCAGGATGTAAGACAAAAGATAGGCTACATTGTCCTCTCTGCTCTGTACACCAGCCTGCTCAGGTGTATTCAACATGCGTCCAGAGCTCCAAGTTTTATGATCATTCCACACACTGCCGTGAGACTGGGTTTTATATTGTATCCTTCATCACTCATCAGGGGGTTCATCTGCCCTTTGAAAAGAACCTTGAAGATGATTTCAGCTGATAGTGGCTCATCACACACACACACACACACACACACACACACACACACACACACACACACGTATGAGCTCAGTGCCTTGGATTTCCAGTCACGTATGAAGGCAGAGACAGTAGTAAATGTGACACGCTGCTCAGAGTTGTTAAAGAAATTAGTTAATCTCCAGGCAGGGGTCACTCAGTCACCTGTAAAGAAGTTAGATGATGCTGAAAACAAAGAGGCCGCCGACAGGGATTAGAACGTGTGAGTCTTTCATGCTATGGAAGGCAGATGCTGTCTGCTCTGTGTGTGTGTGTGTGTGTGTGTGTGTGTGTGAGGGGTGAGAACTGAAAGAGGAGGTCCTGAAGCTTAATAGCTGTAAGAGAGAAGGGGTGGAGGAGAGGCACTGATTTTACAAATTTTCGGACTGAAAGTGATCATACCACTTTGAGACTGACACAGTGACTTGGATTAAACCTATGTTGGCAGTGGATCTGGGTCAGAGAGAGAATGTGGGTTGGACACAGGTCAGCCTTGGTGAACAACTGTTTCTGTTAGAAGTGGCCAGAAACAAAAGCACGAGTCCACAGCCATTCAGCATCTCTAAGAGGACATCTTCTGGCACAGCAATGCTTCAAGCTAAATGCTTGGGTCAGTGTCTCACCATTCACACAATGACAATACTACCTTGCTGATGTAATATTAATAAGTCTTACAGTTCATCCTGAGGGGAGACTGAATATCTGGACCACATGTCATGGAAATCCATCCAGTGGTTGTCAAGTTTAGTCTGAAATAAATTAAGTTAGGAACTGCCAAAACAAAACTGTGATAGTTAAACCTCTTTATTATTGACTAACTCTACATGAAGCTGCAGACTAGAGGTATTACAGACACTTGAACTCACTAGAACTCAGTGCATTAACAATTTATAGCAAAGGGTTAAATTTTGTCAAAGAATCCGTGAAGTAATGAAAACTCTGCTGCCTCCTCCCTAATAAACACACACAGGAACATTACATCATCTAAGCTCAGCATATAAGAGGGGCGGCCAGGTTGATGTGTGGGATAATATTATTAATCTACTAGTAGAAGCTGTCAATACTGGTCCTCTTGATCAACTGTAATCTGATTACTGTAAAAGGTCAGCAACTTCTGAGGTTGTTTCAATCTGATCCAATGTGCCAAATCTGAGAATTGTGCAGAGATAATTTTAACATTCATATACTTTAGTATGATTCACCTAATTCGTATGAAGCATGTCATAACTGCTGTGTGAAGTCTTGATTTATGCCTGAAAGGGTTTTGTGAGGTCACACTGGCCTTAACCTTTGACCACCAAAGTCTAATCAGGTCATCTTTGAGTCCAAGTGAATGTTTAATAAAATTAAGAAATTTAATTAAAGTGTTACTGAGATATGATTCACTTTCGCAGTGTTGCCAACTACTGTCAATGGAAAGAAGCTAAAGACTGCTTGAAAAGTCGTTAAATGTCGCCAGATGACATCATGGGCTAATTACCATATTTCTAAACTCATTGCATCTCTTTTAGTGTCAGCTGGTTTTAGTCCTTTACCTTTAGAGCAGACAGACAGATGCGTCTCACTCGCAGCACAGTTGGTAACTCTCTGAAGAAAAGTCCATAAGGTTTGTCCAAAATATTGCTAGATTTGCTTTTGAGTGATTGATACAGATAAGGTGATTAAAGGACTCTGGAAAGCTACTAAATTTAGCGACAAAGTCACTAAGTTGGCAACATTGTTCTTTCGCTCTCTCCAAATACAAAAACACACATGCCTCACCTTCATCACACACACACAAAAGAGTCATCCAGTCCATATTTCAAAATATTCTTGGACCTTCCTTCAGTGCTATAGAATAAAGTAAGATTAAATCCCTTGTGCAGTCATCTGTCAAAATAGCTATCCATCTGGGGACGTCTGCTAACTAGGCTTCCCACTAGCTCTCACCACCTATATCACCCATGTTCCAACTAGCATCCAAACATCCTTTATTTGACTTTGTTTCTACAAACTAATAAAGTTTTGCTTCGCTAAAGCTTGTACTGTTTAAACAGTGATGGTGGTAGCATATGCTAAGAGGACTATTCAAGTTTTTGAGTGAAATTTTCAGTTTTCACTTTGGAGTAGAATTCTACAATCACTAAGCACTTTTTTAGGAACAGCTGAACTGCTTTTTCATGTAATTATCCAATCAGCCAATAATGTGGTAGCAGCGTATAAACTCCTGCAGATCCAGGTGAGGAGCTTCAGATAATGTTAACATCAAACATCAAAATGAGGATAAATGAGTTACTCAGACTGCAGCAACAACAAAAGCATCCAGTAAGCAGAAGCTCTGTGCTGATGAGAGAGGTCAGAGGTCAGAGGAGAATGCACAGACTGGTTGGAGCAGACAGAAAGGCTACAGTCACTCAGATAACCACTCTTTACAACTGTGCTGAGTAGAAAAGCTACAGCGTGAACAATACATCCAACCTACAACAGCAGAGACCACATTTTCTTCCACTTCCACTTCCTGTCATCAAGACCAGAAACCTGAGGCTGCAGTGGACACAGACTCACCAACACTGGACAGGTGAAGACCTGGTCTGGTGGCTCAGCAGATGGTAGAGTCAGAGTCTGAATCCATGGAGCTAACCTGCCTTGTGTCAACAGTCCAGGCTGGTGGTGGTGGTGTGATGGTCTGGGGAATGTTTTCGTCTTAATACCAATCAATCATGGTCTGAATGTCACAGTCTATCTGAGTATTGTTGCTGACCATGTTCATCCTTCATGGCTACAGTTCACCATCTTCTAATGGCTCCTTCCAGCAAGATAATGCTCCATGTTACAAACTGGTTTAATCGACATGACAGTGAGTTTGAGTGAGGGAGTACTGGACTTCGATTCATCAGGTGGATACACAGACCACTGTAACTGCTAGATGTGGAAATAATCAGCTGTTTACCAACATGTTCAACATATCAACCTGACAAGTGATGATATGTCAATGTTTTTTTAAGGCTTGTTTTTGCTGCTCCCGAGTGGACAAAAAGTGTACTTTATCTGTCTCTTTAAAGTCTGGCCATCTCTTTAAAGTCCCACGAGAATACGAGATAACAGAGCTAGACTGATTTCATCACCACATCTGTCAGACTTATGTCTGGCGCCTGTAGAAGACACTGTTATCTTGATGACCCAGTGTGCATTGTAATCAGGCAGCGCAATTCTTTAGATATTGTATCATTCTCCAATAAGTGTAATCAGGTCCTAGTTTCTCTCCAGTATCAATTCCAAGAATCCACCAAAGGCAGCCGTGCTCATTTTCTGTTCATCAGGCATGCATGAGCCTTGATCTGGTCTTATCTTGTCCCACTTCCTTTGAACCTTTGCATTATGCTCTTTCATCTCAACATGAACAGTCAGACGAAAATACTCCGGTCATGATCACACAGCAGCGGAACTGCCCACAGTATAGGCTGTTATACCCTCTGACCAGCTGATATAAGGCCATATCAGTAGAATTATTTTCTCTGAGCACATTCAACATTCATAATATATATACACAGATACAAAAGAAGTTTTTGTCTCATCGCATGGAGTGTAATGATCAGATTTTAAGCATCTGCATAAGAATTTCAACACAATTAATATGTAACTTTAAATTTCAATCATTATTGATAAATGGTCCTGGACCAAAGAGAAATTCACAGAAGTCAAACTGAGTAAACAACAGACTACTCTTTAGTACAAATATGGTAATTTTCTGAAACTATGGAAAAAATAACCTTTTGTTTTTGTGTTTTTTACTTAGCTCATACGTTGATTCAGGAATTGTTTAAATAAATCTGAAATCATCAGTCAAGTGTCAGACAATCTTTTGGAGGGATTGATACAGTACTCTTATTCTATCATATGAATCCAATGTTTTTGTCTATATCTGGATGTTGTGAGAATGAGGCAGGATTCTTCCAGGGATCTGATTGATGAACAGGCACTTTTTAATCCAAACATTTTTATTCAAATCCACTTCAACTCAGCCATCTTGGTAAGGGAAAGAGGGTTGAGACTAAAACAAGGTTTTAACCCATTAATGAAAAGCCCAGAAGACCACCTCAACTGGCTTCTTTCGACATGAAGGGGCAGCGGCTCCTCTGGACATAATAACAATAATAAACTTTATTTGTATAGCACCTTTCAAGACCAAGTTACAAAGTGCTTTACAATTAAAAATAATAACAATAAACCAATAGTGCAACAATAAGAAAATAATTAAGATTCAAAACATTGACAAAAACATGGTAAAAGTTACAGCAAAGCCAGCAGTTAAGAAAAAGCAATAAAAAACAATAAAAATAAGTCTTAAGAAGAGATTTAAAAGAGGCTATTGAGTTTGCCTGCTTGAGATCTGGAGGCAGTGAATTCCACAGCCTTGGGGCCCGAACTGCAAAGGCTTGGTCACATTTAGAGACAAGTTGAGATTTAGGAACCGCTAGTAGTGCATTGCTCAAAGTTCTTAGACAGCTGTCAGGCTCATAGGAAGTCAGCAGCTCGCAGATGTAGGCTGGAGCCAGACCATGTAATGCTTTCAAATGAGCAATAAAATCTTAAAATCAATTCTAAAACTCACAGGTAGCCAGTGAAGGGCTGTAAGGACTGGTGTAATGTAGTTTTATTCTCTTGCTACGTGTTAAGAGCCCGGCATTGGCGTTTTTAATTAATTGTAATCTATGGATGTTGCGATTACTGATGAGAATAAAGAATATTACAATAATAAAGTCCAGAAGTGTTAAAAGCATGGATGACCTTTTCTAAGTCAGAAGGTGAAAGGAGTGACATGATTTTTTTTTTTTGGGCTTCTAATGGGCAGGACAGTAGAGAGACAGGAAATGGGGAGGCAGAGAGAGGGGGAATCGCACGCAGGAAAGGGCCGTCCGAAGCGGGAGTCGAACCGGGGCCAGCTGCAGCGAGGACTGTAGCCTCTATATATGGGGCGCCTGCGTAACCCACTGCACTGCGCTACGCGACGCCCCATGACATGATTTTTTGATTTGTCTGAGTTGGGCAAATCATGACTGCATTACTTTGGACACCTGAGCATCAAATTTAAGGTCTGAATCAAAAATTACCCCTAAGTTGTGACCCTCTTTGCAAAGGATAAGGGAACAAGACTGGAGGAGGGATTGTTGATGCTACTAATGTAGGGGCCAGAGAGTGTCCTTTCGCCATAGAAAATTTTCAGACATTCAATTTTTAATTTCAGTCAGACAGGACATAATGCGTTTTATGTGTTGCAAGGTTTTAATGGGACATAGAGTTGCGTATTGTCTGCGTAGCAATGAAAATCTAAGCCGTGTCTCCGCAGGATTTGCCCAAGGGGTAACATATACTGTAAATAGTGAATAGGAGGGGACCCACAATAGATCCCTGGGGGACCCCACAAGAGAGAGAGGCACAAGAGGAGGAAACATCACCAATCATTACAGAAAAAGACCTGTTGGACAGGTAAGAGACGAACCAGTCCAGCGCCACATCACTGATGCCAACATTGTTCTTTCAGACGGCTGATTAAGGCATTGTGGTCCACAGTATTTAAGGCTGAGCTGAGGTCAAGGAGAATTAAAATAGAGAACAGACCAGAGTCAGCAGCAAGCAGCAGATCATTTGCAACCTTGACCAGAGCAGACTCAGTACAATGTTTGGAGAGGGATCTAGAGAGGGTTTCTTTGAAAGGGGGTAAACTGTGGCATGTTTAAAGTAGAAGGGGAGAACCCCAGATGACAGAGAGCAATTTATAATAGTTAAAATATCAGGACCCACCATCTGAAAAACAGCTTTTAAAAACCAAGTAGGGATGCAATCTGAGGGGTAAGTGGAGGATTTAGAAAGTGCTACAGTGCATTCCAGAGTTGCCAGAGAGATCTCACTGAAATGGCTAAGAGAAGAAGGGGGCAGGGGTCAACGTTAAGCTCTATTCAGTGTTGAACTGTTGACAAATATTTTCAATTTTGTCAATAAAATAGTTAAGAAATAGTTCACACTTCTCTGGTGAAGATGTGACAGGCTGGCTAATCACAGATTTTAATGATTTAAAAAGGATTCTGGGGTTGTGGCCATGATCAGTGATGAGTTGTGAAAAATAGGTGTTCCTAGCTTCCTTGATTTTAGACTGGTAAGCGAACATTACATTTTTAAGAGCAGAAGGAAAAGGATTTAGTTTGTCTTTTTTCCACTTCCTCTCAGCCTTTCTGCATTGTCTCTTTGACAACCTTATTTCCTCATTCAACCAAGGCAGAAAGGAGGTTTTCAATTTTTTGTATCTAACCGGGGCAATTGAATCTAAGATATTTGAGCAGGAGCTGATAAAAACATTGACAAGCTCATCTGTGGTGGAGCCAAATTCACTGCTAAGAGATGTCTTGGAAGCAGAGCAAGCTTGACAAAAACTAGAAATGTAGAGAGAATTTAGGAGATGGGAGCAAATCAGTGTAGAGGGCTTGGGGTCAGGAGAGAGGAGTCGAACATGGAACAGCACAGCGTTGTGGTCTGAGACAACAAAATCAGCCAGGATCACCTCATCCACACAGAAACCATGGGAAATCACAAGATCAAGTGTGTACCCTTTGTTGTGAATGGGGTGCTTCACATGTTGGGTCAGAT
The DNA here is from genome assembly GCF_002260705.1 of Seriola dumerili. Taxonomy (NCBI): domain Eukaryota; kingdom Metazoa; phylum Chordata; class Actinopteri; order Carangiformes; family Carangidae; genus Seriola; species Seriola dumerili. The sequence continues at coordinate 891,568 of NW_019174280.1, read as the reverse complement.
GAAAAGAATCTAAAAGTTTGATAAAATTAGAAGCCAATGCAGACGATAACAGGCAACAAACATGGATATTAAAATCCCCCAGAATGAGATCGCTGTCGTGTTTTGTCATGATGATAGATAAAAGATCTTAAAATTCCTGCATAAAACCAGAAGTCATCTTAGTCTGTAGATTAGGATACATAAAAAGGGCAAATTAATCCTCAAAATAATACCAAGACTTTCAAATGTGAAAAACAGCCAAGTGAGACTGAAGAACAGCTGAAATTGTTTCTGTGTATCAATGCGAGGCCAGCCTCTTGGCCTGTCATTCTAGGCTGGTGGAAAAATAAATAATTTGGTGGGGGCAGACTCAATGAGGGGGGCACATTCATCAGGATTTATCCGGGACTCTGTGATGATAAAAAAGTCAATATTATTGGTCAAGATAAAATCTTGGCAGGTAAAAGACTTATTAGCAAGTGATCTTATATTAAGTAGACAGAACTTGGCTGATTCAACTGTAGGGGCTGACGTGATGGTTTTAACTCTGATGAGGTTGTTTCTGTGCGGAGAGTGAAAAGATTTATGCATCGCACACTTCCCTTTAGTGATCCTAACAGTGATCCTAACAGGAATGGACGAATGAGTGGGACAAGCTACAGCAGGACCCGCATTGTCATGGACAGGGCTAGTCAGGATGCTGGGCAGTATCTTGCTGTGGTAACATCAATCAAAGTTAAAAGCAATAAAATTAATAAAATTATGGGTCAATTTTCCCGTTATGTTCCTGTTAAGATGCAGTCCATCATGTTTAAAAAGGTACCGTCTGGTCCAGAAGGTGTCGAAATTACTGAAAAAACCAAGTCCAGTGGTAGTGGTGAAACCCTCCCTCCAATTATGCAGATAAAAGGGGCAACTAAAACGCTCAGAACTCTTGGTTATGACAGAATTGGGAGCAGACAGGACACACTTCCTCCCTAGGTTTACCACAGTGAAAGTTAGAGACTCTTGTTCATAGTGGAGCTTAGTGGATTGCCTGGACATGATGTCATCGGTACCTGAGTGAACTATCACAGTGTGGACACGGGTGGATGTCAAGGAGCAATGGGATTACCTAAATAAAATCAGCTGTCTTACCACCTGAGACACAGTAGATGATGGCACCAGGAAGCAGCAAGACAGCAAGCCTGAGGGAAAGGTGACACTTGGGGGAGTGCATAGCTTTCGGACAGAGTCTACTCAGCGTGAAGAGAGGGGAGTAGGGGAGATGGCCGGCTCTGAGGGAAGCTCCGCAAGAAGGGGGAAGAAGTTTGTGAGTGGGATGTCATCACCAGTGGCAGCAAGCAGGTCAAAGAGGGGGGAGAGAGAGCCTTTTAGAGCCGTTAACAACATACGACTAGGTGGGGGAAGAAGACAGGCCAGGGACATCAGTAGTGGCACCCACAGCATCCGATGCCAAGGATCGCCGGTTATCTGCAGGTTCGAGACACAACAGCTGGGAACACAGCTCCGTCTGCTGCTGGAGAAGCTCCTCAATGAGTCGCTCCATGGATCGCAACTTGCCATTTAGCTCAGCAAACTCAGCTAACAGTCATTGGAGGCTTTAAACGCTGTGTAGGCCTGGTTCAGTGAAGCGGCATCCACAGCAAAGGTGGTTGCTTGTTCGCAGAACACAATGTTTTGCGTCCCTTGTGTTCCCAGTAACTTCAATGCCTAGTAGTTGGTGATAGCACTTGAGACACTCAAAACATGCCTAGACACTCAAAATATGAAAAAACAAGCCTGTTTTGAGTGTCAATACTCATGTCGTGTTTCATGTCCAAATGATAGTTACTGTTTATCACCTGTTACAAAAGATTAAAAATATTACAAAACAACAGCCAAGTTATTTATAAGACTTGAAATAAACTCTGAGCTACTTGCCCTATCTCTAAGGATGAGCCCAGACATCCTGCAGAGCAAACACATTTCAGTTGCTTGTACCTGTGACCTCATCCTTTGAGTCACTACCCAGATCTCATGATCTCAGCTATGTGTGGGTTGCAATGAAGATTGACTGGTAAATCAAGAGCTTTGCCTTCTGGCTCAGCTCCCTCTTCACCACAACGGTCAGGTGCAAAGCCTGCTTTACTGCTGATGCAGTCTAGACCTGCATACCAATACCTGCATCTCCATTCTACCCTCACTCGTGAACAAGACACTGTGATACTTGAAGACCTTCACTTGGGGCAGCAACTCACTCCCCACCCTAAGAGAGCAAACTGTTTTCCGGCACAGGAGAGGCAGAGGCCTAGACTTAGAGGTGCTGACTTGGCCACCTCAGTGCATGCTGAAGGTCCCGAGCTGATGAAACCAATAGAGCCACATCATCTGCAAATAGTGGAGAAGTCAATTCGGAGGTCCCCAAACCGGACACACGCCTCCATCTGGCTGTGCCTTGAAATCCTAACAGGATTGGAGGCAAGGCCAGCACCCACCTGAAACATGTTTGACTTCCTGCCAAGAATGCATCTCTCACTTTGGTGATACACAACAATGGGCCCAGAACTCCATATTTCCACAGAACCTCCCACAAGATCACCCAAGGGACCTGGTCATAGGCCTTCTCCAAGTCCGCAAAGCACATGTAGACTCGATTGACAAACACTCAACCTCCATGCAACATTGAAGAGGTGTGTCAGCCAGGACATTGTGAACAATGTCCACTGCCTTCAGCACCTCATCTCATCTAATTTTTTAGGAGCCTCTATCAGTAGGCACATTTTCAACCAAATAAATAACTTCCAAATCTCTATTAGTCAATATCAGTGAAAGAAATTTCTTGAATTTAGGGCCAACAACACCCTGGCATCAACTTTTATAATAGGTAAATATTTTCCTGGACATGCTGTTGGAGGCCGTAGCTTTGATTATTCATTTGTCCAGGATTAGGGTGCTGCTGACAGATTAGTGGATGTAATATATTAACAGAGAATGTTTACCATTTTTCAGCCAATTAATGTTGAAGCTAGAAACGTTTATAGAGTGAAAAATTACATGAGCATGGATCAGCTGTTAAGTTTGATAAAATAGATTCCGTGCTTATTTTGGACACAGCCTACGTATAACGTAACTGTCAATGTTGTAGCTGTTGCTACTAATGTTAAAGGGTCAGAGTTAATATTAATCCTAGAGAGGACTTTCCTTATTAAGAAAAATGAAAATGAACTTTGAATAAAAGAACAGAATTTCAAGCCTAAATACTATGTAGTACCTAAATACTTTGTCAGAAAATGGTTTGATATCCTTTTTTTCAAATTTATTAACAAAAACATTTGTTTTTAAAGTCCCATTTTTCATCTTCTGATTTTTGTTTCATAATAGGAAATGAACTTTGACAAAGGTAACAAGATTAAATATTAACTCCTAATTTTGCATTTGTCTCACTTAAATTAATTTGAAACATGAAGCAACATTTGTTTAAAGGAAATAGTTCACCAAATGATGCAATGATTCAACAGTTTAATTGAAGTTGTTTCCACTGTAAATACAATCTGTAAGATAAAAAACATTATGCAAAGTGTTGGCCATCCTACAAATCAGCTAACTAGGATTCTATGCACGCTATGCACGGTACTCTGCTAGCCATTGCAAGGGGTGTGTGAATGTTTCAGCTGAGGTTGCTTTCTGTTCACGGAAGTTTTTCCTCTCCACTGTCCTCACTTCCTCTCTTCCTGTCTATAATATTGTAACTTGCCCTGACTTTGTAAAGTATCTATAGATAATGTATGTTAATATTTAGTGCTATATAGATAAAATAAATTGAATTAAATCAAACTGTGTCATATTTGTGTTTAAAACCCTCTGGTGCCACTAAGCAAAATAAGAAGGCTGTATAGATCAAAAAAATTGAACCTTACTGAATTTGAAACCGTCTCAGCCACTGCCTGAGTCATTTGGGGCATTTTCTCATGCTTTTTCTGCAGGCCTGCTGATGGGTAGTGTGATGCCCAGTGCTGCATTCTTGGGGGCTTTTAGAGCTTTTGATGAAACAGTAGGGGAGAGAGGCTGGCGGTCTGGGCTGAGATCTTGGGGAAGGTAATTAGTGCAGAAATCCCACAGAAATATCTCTCATTAAACTCCAGTCAGACCGCCATCCCAGCTTCCATCTGGAGGCCTTTCCCTCACTCTCTTTTATTGACTAATATTGGGGCTTTTATGACACTTTTTTGTCTTTATAGTCTCCATCAGAAATCCTCCATCTGGCTATATTAATTCAGACATACATTCAAAAAGCCTGTTGAGATTTACAGTGTAGATCCCCAGTACATATACAGTGCTTGAACAGTAGTTCATAAAAGTAGCACACATACATCAGTATTCATTTTTTATGTATTTATTTTTTAAGTATGATTTCTTCCTTTCTTTTTGTTCTACACTTTTATTCCTGTGAAGTTTGTTTAATGAACCTAAGGTTTTAGTAATACAGAACTATAACAGCACTGTCCAAAAATGCATTAATGTGTAAAACCTGCGTCAGTGTAGTGACCTTTGTTCTGTGTATTTATTTCTTTGGAGATTCAGTTGTCTAAAAGCAATATCAGAATTACCAAGTAATACAGAAATTTCTATAGTAAATGTCACATCCAGGACCTTTTCAACACTTCTATATGCAACGTTCTGCCAAAGACATTAACTTTTATATTGTGGGAATGACCTAAGTATTCTTTCTCCTGTTTTCAGTCTGTTAGATTCTAGACAAGTGTCCCAGGACATCATGGAGGTTATGGTGATGATGGGGTAGAGGATCGTTGCTGCACCCAAACTGCTGCAGAGCATCACGACAAACAGTGCAGGCAGCTGGAGTAATATCCACAGGCTAACAGGTTAACAAGCACTGAGTCTACTGTCTGACTCTGGTACATGAATCAATATTGAGCCCCAAAGCTCCAAAGTGTTCTCCTCTGTAATATTGCAAGGTCTTCACCTTACCCTGTAAATGTCTTGAGATAATGTGTGTTATGATTTGGTGCTATACAAATAAAATTGACTTGACTTCAGTATTGTACAGTGGACAGGCTACAGTCTAGCATGCTGCTTGTTAACCACAACCACTTTCTGCAATTCATATGTAAATAAATGTTGATATGTTGACACTTATCTGTCGTATTTTTTGTGCACTTTAGCTTTATTGTAACTTAAATAGAATTTGTACTACATAAGATTCTGTACAAATATTTATTTGTAAATTGTTTATTTTTGCTAAATTATTCCAGTAAAGGTTCTGACTAAGGAAACATCACCTCTGTCAGTCTCTTGATTATTGCTCCATGTTTTATTTTATTATAAATATAATTATATAATACATCATATATATTATGAGACATACCCATTGAATGCATGTGCTTCTTTGCTGCCTCTGTAGACATTTCATTTCTAATGAATCAAAAATATTTTCATGATGAGACCTGGAGCTCCTCACCTGATACAAACACATGTGGCTCCACACTACAGCTGACTGTGTTGGTGAGAAATATCAACACCATTTAAAACACATTAAGATGCACACAGCATCAGCACCTTTAGCCATGGTGTGACATGAACAACTTGTCCATTTAATCATCCATACCAATCCTACATACCTTACTTTGTTGTTTGCATACATGTGGACGTTACCGTCCAAACATACAGATATCAGATGATTAGAGGAGCTATTTGTGAGTTTTGCTATTGCTACATAGCTAACGTTAGCATTAACATTAGCATTATTCTCCTCCCTTCACCTCTTTATGCCATCCGCCCGCCTCAGCACCATGGGGAGCAGAGCTTTCAGCCGCTCTGCTCCCCAACTCTGGAACTCTCTCCCACCAGACATCCGTAACATTGTTTCTTTACCCCAGTTCAAATCAAGACTCAAAACTCATCTGTTTCAATCTGCATATTTGCTATAATTTCATTGTTTTCTTTTTAACTGTCTGTTGTTTTTATTATTTTTATTGTGTTTTTAATTTTCTGTAAAGTGTCCTTGAGTGCTGTGAAAGGCGCTGCCAAATAAAATGTATTATTATTATTAACAGCGCTTACTTACCCGTCTAGAAGAAATATTGTAAGTTCAGCATCATTCTTTTACTCACAAACAGCTGTCTCCTGAGGTGAAACAAACACCAATTTTAACTCTTGTCTCTATCTATTGAAGTTAGCATGCTAACCAGCTAGCCCCTGCCCATTCCAGCCTGTCTCATCACTTTCTGATAGTGACTCACTGTAGACTCGACTCTGTCCTGAAGACATAGCTGCTCAGAGGGTGTATTATAACCTCTTGTATTATAAAGACAACAACCACCACCACCTGCTCTTGACAAGAAACCACATTCAGCAGCAGAGAAAACTTAAAAATAACCCCTTTAATCTATAATGTAAATAGCAGAGGGCCAAATAGTGATCTTGTGGGGCATCTGTAGAAAGATGACTGATAATTTTGACAGTTTGCAGTTTGATAGATATGATTCTGTCTTTTTAAGGGTCTTTAAGCATAACTGCTCAATATCAAATAGATCCCTTACTCTAGATGGTTCACAGGGGCAAATCATTCTCATAACCTCTGATTCAGGGACATTCTCTATGCTTTATTAACTGGAGGAATATTCATCCACTCAGGTGAAAAACAAGGTTTCCATCAATTTTAACTTCAAGCAGTTTTCCTGCTTCACAGTGTTGTCTTGTGGAACTTGTTCCAGGTCATGTTACAATTACATCTTGCTGTTTCTATTATAGTGAAAGAAAAAAGGCTCTGCCTGACCAATTCTTAGTACGTATATCACCTCATTCCTTAGTCCAAAGTTTATCTATATCTGTTTGGTTGGTGTGGTCATATAAAAACTGTTGCTGATACAGCAGAGAGAGCAGTTACTTCACTATCATTTCACTTCATCACTACTCTCAGGCTACCAGCCTACTGTGCTCACGCTCGGTGACTTGACTCTGGTTTTAGTTTTTGTTAATCCATGAAGTTTGATCACTAGATCTGATTTATTTGGCTTGCAAATTGTGGTTTTTGGGATTGTTTATTGTCAATAATTTGCAATAACCTTGTAGATGTAGTTCTGTCAAAAACCAAACATTTCTGCCAAAAACTAAAGAGCTTTAAGCAGTTCACTCACCAAACTTTGATATCTCTCTCTTTTCCTCTCTGTCTCTCATACTATCTGTCTTAAAAATCTTGAAGTCTTGCAGTTAGTACATGACCAGTCAACATCTCTTAATACCCCCCCCCCAAAAAAAACAGTCAAGAACCAGGTCTGTTGTTGGAGCAACAGATTATTATTGTTAGCATGAACTTTTGCAGGTTGATGTCAACAGGTTTCAAAAATGCAGAGATGTTTACTTTGCTGGTTTAAAAAGGTTTGAAAGTAAACCATAAACTGACTGCACCTGCTACCTGCTGCCAGTATAGACATATCTAAACAAAATGTTCATATATAGAACAGGCAAGAATACAGGTGAGTTTATTAGCTGCACCTGTATGATGACTTTTAATCCAGTACTGCAGCCTTGCAATGAATCATTGGTGAATGTGTGTGGGACAGAAAAGTGCTGATTCAGTTTCATGGTCATTTTTAAGGATTGGACAAAATGTGCACTCTCATAACAGAAGGATGTGAAGTCACATGATGAGCTGCTGATCAGATGAAAATGCAGCAGCATTTGTTTTGCTTCATGTCACTGTGTCTTTTGATGATAAAGGAAGACTCACAGAGGAAGCCTTCTCTCATGTATCTGTGCCATCAAGAAGTCCTTCAGCTGTGCATGTCCATGAAAAAACATCGGGTGGTCCTGCTGTAGTTGTGCAACCATCACCAACAAAAGCACTGTGGGGCTTTTATTTTGGATGTGCCTGGGAAAACGTGAAAAGCCCACTGAGAAGCCCAGCCTCCATACGGCCTCCTTTAAGCTTCACTTTGATAGAGACTGTGCCAAAGTTGGAATGAAAAGCTCATTTTGCTTCTTCCTCTGAACAGCAAAGTACCCAGAAACCCCTCCAGGTCTCCACTCAATCCCAGTGCTCTGTTTTATGAAAAGGTAATATGCTCTGAACACTGTGTGGACCTGTTTGGCTTAGGGTGTAATGCTCTTATTATTTAGACAGCAAGCTGCTAAGAGCAATAGTGTGTTAAAGCTACACACACACACACACACACACACACACACACACACACACAGCACAGTTGTTCTGGTATCTCCATGCCCACGTCTTATGAAGGGCTCATGTAAACCTGGGGCCATGCATGTAGCCATGGAGACGAAATAGTGTCTTGCATGGTTCTTCCTCCTACCTTCGTAATGACATGCTGATGTCTCAGCACAGACACTGACACAGTGTTTAGTTTGCTCTAGTTTAAAGTGAGTGAAGAAACTGAATGACTTTGTTTTGCTTCAGTTGTGATGATGGAGAAAAAAAAGGCGCCAGTGTTACGTTATACCGTGAAAAGTTCATATATGATATTTTTCATGTTATTATGACCTACAAACCTATCACATTATTATAACTTGAACTGTTTCACGTGATAACGTGATAACTTCATACTCATGTTTGAATGCGGAAAGAGTGTGTGGAGAGTAAATTGAGGAATGATTCAGATTCTGTCTCATCAAAATGAGCTGGAGAGATACTGGTCTGTGTGTGCAGCAGCTGTGAGTAGAGTAATCAAGGACCGTCTACAAAGTGCAACACTGAAAACAGATACTGCAAAAATATTAAATCACTTCACACATTAACAGTCTCCTGTTGGTTATACTACAACAGTTTCGAAAACTGTGCAGACAGAATGATCTTTTCTTCAAATGTTAATGTTTCTTTTTCATTTCATGAAACACAAACAAACAAATGACGTGTAAAAGTTTGTGCTCCCATCTTCTTGTAAAGCCTCAAAGCTTCAGTAACTCGTTAGGCATTAATTGATCCATAGACAGAGTCATCAGAGGGAAACCTCACCTGTGACATCATCACTAAAGTCAACATCTGAAGTCTGCAGAGCAACATTTAATCGATTTTTTACTTTAATTTGAGGTTAGGTGGAGTAACCGACACACACATTTACAAAGCACATACAGATGTATAATATTTTCAATAACTGAAACTGGACTTTATGAAGTAACAAATCCAAACACCTTCTCAAATGCTGCCAGAGCAGAGGAAACACACCTGGATTGTGTCAGGTAATCAGCACCTACACAGGTGAGTCTCCAGTAATCACATCATCCATATTTTGCTTAAGGGCCATTATGGCAACCTTACTCAAACTAATATTAGTATTTCATAAGTTTTTTCATTAGTATTATTCAAAATCAAACTTAAAATACTACATCCACAGATCTACAGATTTTTCTTATTTAACTCCAAAACTCTTAATATGTCTCCAACAAGTACCTTTTGAAAATACACCTGTATTTATTATTATGAGAGTTGAGAAACAGGAAATATTGTATATAATTCAAGATCATTATTTATGTGAAAAAAATGACTGGTTGCTCCTTTATTTTGTGTGGCCAGAGCATCTGTGATACACCTCTGCTATATTTAGTCCTGGGTTTCATGTGTGTGTGCTCTGTCTGATCCAATCACCCAGAACACAGGTTCAAACAAGCTCAACTTCAGTTGTGCACACAGGAGGCCAATAAAGCAGAAGAGGGCTTTATCCACACCTCCAGGCCATGTATGTCAAACCTCTGCTCCACTACATTTAATAAATCTGTTACTGAGCCTCCGCTGGTGCAACGACTCAAACAGGCTGATGGGTTGTTTGGAGGGCAGCAGCGTTGTTGGAGAGAGTGAACAAAATAACATGAAATCCCACATAAACAGTGATTCTGTGAGTCAAGAGTCAGATCTGCTGACGGCTCAGTGCTGTGTGTCCTCACATGCCCTGGCCCTGTGGAAGAAGTAAAACAGCTTTAAACAGACTGGGCGCATGCACGCACGTACACGCACACACACACACACACACACACACACATGCTCTGTCTCACATACACACACACACACACACACACACACACGCTCTTTCTCACATACACACACACACACACGCTCTGTCTCACACACACACACACACACACACACACACACACACACACACACACACACACACACAGGAAAGACTTTTTACAATAAGCTATATAGTGGCAGAAGGTAGAGTACAAATGGGTGAGTGCTGCCCTCTCTCCCTCTCGTGTGGCTGCTTGTAAAGTCCTCCCACCCCGTCATGACTTTCAGACTGGCATGCTAATTGAAAACAGCACTGTTTCCCTGCTTCCTGCGTTTTCAGCTGTCTCATATAGACACCAACACACAAACACACAACCTTCTCCCTCACTCAACACACACACACATACCACATACACTACAAGACTGTACACAGTAATAGCTTGAAAATAGCATTATTAACTGCACAGTAAACCTGTTCTTTATACCCGTGTTGGTAATTGAAAATGTAGAGGCTCGGGGTGTTGTAAAGTCTGGCCCTGTGTGGTATGTACACAGGAATGAATAAAGGCTGGATTTGCTGTGTTATATGAAAATACTGCGTCGACTACCAGCGACTACCAACCAGTCATGTGACTGTCCATCCAATACTAGACGGGTTCTGGTCTGCGTGGTCTCTGTCAGTGCCGTGCTTATCAAAGCAACTATTTTGATGACAAATATGATGTTTACTCTACAGCTGCTTCTTCTATGTGTTAAAGAAACCATAAATTCAGTGTGTATCACCTCCAGATAATAAGTGTAAACAGTCACTGTCTCTATGTGCCAGATAATGACAGTTTACAGTAAAGTGTTAAAGTGCTGCGTTCAAAAAAGTGGTGTTTTTCGTCTTGAATAGGGTGTTTTCATCCACACACACACACACGCACAAACACACACTCACACATACACACACACACACACACACACACACACACACACACACGCACACACTCATTCCAGAGCCAAAGAGTTTCTAGCACCTTAGCAACCATCCACAGCAGCTTTAAAGCTTTAAAAGTCACTGGTTTTGAACTGATGTAGCTGAGATGTGCTCCTCTTCACCACTGTAAGAAGTGTGTGAATCACCAGCTTAAAGGGGTAGTTCAGTTATCTGACATGGGGTTGCGTGAGGTACTGCTCTATAGTCAATAACCTGCAGTAGCAGCAGTAAGGCAGTTTATTCCCAATGATTTCGTGAATTGATTTGATCCCGATTCACAAGGTCCTGATTTGATTTGATGCGATTCTGGATTCAATTTGATTCAGTATCGATTCAGTTAGAGGGTATTTCACTTACAACATCATTTTTTCTTGCATGAGATCCTCAGAGAACTAATGCTGTAATGCTGCTTGTTCCTCTAACCTGGTGCATCATTAAATAATTCATTCTTACATTACGAATGGACACAAAGCGGTTACATAAATGCACTTTATATTTAACATGACAAACATTTTAGACAAATCTCAAGAAAGAATAGATGTAATGTGCGTTGTTAACATACCCCAGTGCGCCAGCTACACTGTGTATGAACAGGTACACAAAGCTTCTTCTTCACATTTTGCATATAGCTTTGCCTTTGTCATCACATCGGCCTTTAGACTTGCCACTGACTTCATTGGGACCTCATCTGCCATGTTTTTGTCTCTCATGTGCTTGTTTGAAAGGTTTATGTAACCACTGTTCCTACAGTGACAAGTTTACATTCATTTACTGACTTGTGTCGAGCAAATGAAGCTGCATTAGAAACATCCATTCAGAGGAGAAGCTGCAGTGCAGGCAGAGGTCAAGCTATGCTAACAGGCTAGTCTGTGAAAATGTAGCTAAGCTAACAGGCTAGGCTATGAAAATGTAGCTAAGCTAACATAAGCTATAAAAACGTAGCTAAAAAAGTTATCTTTCATTTCCATCAGCATAAGCTCTCCAGGTGTTACTTTGTCATGTTTCTGTGTAAAAGCATCACAGATAAAGAAACTGTCAGAAGAGTGAATGATGAATGAAAGGATGATTTCACTGAGCAGCTCAGAGGCAAGTGGTTTCCCATCTGTCCCCTTTCTGCCTCTGGCACCAGTCTTTCGTGCAGGTCTTCTAAAAACAGGAGAAGGCGATTGGTGTTGTAGGGGCCAATCTCACATTTATGCAGGAGTGCACCGTTGTTGGAGATTGGGGCACAAATGGTGATGTTGGCTCCTCTCTGGCCCGGCACAGTAACTGTGGCCCTTTTGCCAATTATTATTCTTCCGTTCCGACGCCTTTTCGCCAAGTTGAAGCCAGCCTCGTCAATGTTGATCATTTCATGTGGGACTTGATTGGCCTCCAACTCCATGACTCTCTGAAAGTAATCAGACACAGTGTGTGTAAATGCTTTGCTGTATACCTACTGTATGTCCTGCTGTACTCCAGGTTTATAGAGTAGTTTACTGCAAAACACACTATGTATAGTACAGTAATGACTGTATTGCATAACCTTACCTGGACGTATTGGCGATGGAGTTCTTTGATGTGCTCACTGTTCCTTTCAAAAGGAACTTTGTATAGTTGTTTTATTCAGACTCTGTGTTTAGCTAGAATCCAAGAAATGGATGTTATGCTGATTGCTGCAGTGTTCCCAAAGACAAGGTTGTCCTTTACAACTCTGGACTGAATGTCCCTCAGTTTTATTTCATTGTCAGCAATCACAATGTTGACAAGGGCAAGTTCCTGTTCTTCATTTAGGAGCTTTCATCTGCCCCCTAAGGGAGGCAGACGTTGAATCCTTAGAGGGACATATTAGAGACCGGAGGCACACAGTTACTGTAATACATAGTAAAATTATTTACACTTTGCAGTAGGAGAAGCCCTTATACAATATCCTACCTGTTGGTTTCTCGAAAAATCCGGACAATGGATGCCACTGTGTCCCGGCTGAGATTTACTGTACTCATTCACCAGCCTCTCTGTATGATAGCCTGTGGTTTATGACATGGTCTATGATAGTAGCTCTTATTTCATCAAGTGCCCTAGCTCCGGCACCTTCTTTGAACGCCACAACGCATTCTGTCTCCTCTCCCTCTACCTTGTCCTCGTCCAGGCATTCCTCTCCCTTGCCCTTGTCACACTCCTCTCCCTTGTCCTGGTACTCATCTTCCTCTCCCTCGTGCAGGCATTTTTCTTACTTTTTTTATGTTGCTCTATATTGTTCCTTTTCCATACAAGATCAGCCGAAAGAGGTCCTCTTTTACAGTATAACATATGGTCATGTGATTGAAAGAACCTTAACACCTGAGTGTGTTTCCTAGATGGGAATCAGCTGTGATTAATCTATTTGCATAACTTCAATCAGCTGTTTCTCAGTAGCAATGGAAAAAAATACAGGGGATATATTTGTGTTTCAATCTACAATATGAACAGCTGTTCACTTTGACTTTAGCCTATAAGTTAGGTTTAGAACATGATGTTATCTGTTCTGACATACAGTGTGAAAGCATTTGTAAGTTTGGCAGTGAAAATCCATTGTTTCGGTCTTGGTTGAGCTTGTGTGTAAAAGAAGTTCAAGCATTTTAAATTTGTGTTAACTGTATGCATTTTGTGTCAAAGCAACAAGAAATGTGTTAATTGTATAACCTACACAGACGGATGTTGTGCTAACTGTGTGAAGAGTTTAGGAAAATTGTTAAAAGTATTGAAAAAATTGTCATAGCAATCATAAAAAACTGTAAGACTTTCTGTCATCTGCTCATTTCTTACAGGTGAGAAGTGTAATCATATGTAAAATAGAACATGTACGTGGAGCTGGGTGGCTGAATACAGACTGTGCTTTAACTGCAGCTGTAACACTGCGGTGGCAGCTCTGATGATGCCAGCTGGGAGCCCACAGTAGTTTTCATAGTGTGTCATCAGGGCTGTGAGTTTCACTGTGAACTGTTAGTTTTGGATGGGCTCTGTAGTCGACATCACTGCAGAGGGAGTGTCAGCATGTGTGTCACAGCATCTTCAAAGTAAACCACAGCACACACCCAAAAGCGTCAGTGAGTTGGAGTCATTAATGTCACAGCTCTGATTGGATGTCAGGCGAGAGGAGGTGGTGTCGACATATGAGATGACAAGAGGCAGGTGACTTGAGACCAATTGTGTTTGGGTTTCATCAGAAATCTGAAACCAAAGCTATCAGACATAGATAAGTTGTAACTTTGACACGTTCAAACGTGAAAAAACAACTAGACCTACAATGTTCTATTATAAACCAAATGTTTCTATCTGTTCTACAGAGAAATCTGTGATTTTAATCATGTTAACACTCCGTGTCATTGGTCTCCTGTAAATGAAATCATATCCTTTTATGTCTGTTAAAAAAGGCTGGTTGCCAACAAGTGTGTAAATGAGACTTCAGATGTTGTTGGGGACGTTAAAAGATATTATGTTGAACATGAAAACTGATCTACTCACCAGTCCACCTTTACAGCCTGGCTTATACAAACTGTCAACTCTGTCAGAGGAAAGGCTTCTGTAGAAGAGGTCAGAGCTAAATCAAACTACAAGTTGAAGTTTAGTGGTGGTGACGTTGAAGTCATGTGACCGTAGTATAATTGGTTCATAGCCTAACATTAGCTTGTGATTGTATTTATGCTTCAAAAATCATAAAGTGGTGTTCATTTGTGAAGATGATCCTACTGAATAAAACCTGTCAGTATCATCAACTGTTGTTTATTTTCTGTAATAATCTAAAACACAATGGAAAAATCCCATTGGCTTTGTGAATGGAACCAGTGGGATGCTAACTTGCTCATGCTAATTCAGGGTTGGACTACAAACATATGTCATCCCTGCAGCTCTGTGTGATGGTGAGGACAGCAATTCCCATGATCCCCTGCTATTTCACAACATCACCCAATGGCATCTTTTGTTACGGTTTTGTTTGAGAGACGCCTAGAGGCAGAAGTTACAGACTGTCTATTTGAATAATTTAATATTAGGAATCTGTTCATCTGTCTATTTGTGATACATGTCGTGTTTTGTGTTATTTTCCTTTATTTATCTGGTTACAAAGAGTTACTGTTTCATGGCAGCATTTTGATCACTCCGTATAGAAACTGTCATAATCAAATTAATATACCTATAAATACTGTGACTTACATTGACGTGTGTCTCTGTAACATTGAGCCTTAATACAATGTGGTTGTTCAAACACAGTTTGAAATAAACAGCTGATGAGTGGCTCTCTACCTCATATTATCTAGTAAACTGAAACAATGGTGCTCCCACTGCGAGTCTATAAAGTCTTTCTATTAGTAACTCTGGTGTGGGCAGCCGCATGTTAAATGCCACAGCCGACCATCAGTGGTTCTGGTGACAGGAAATGTTACAGAGCTGCTCCAACATTCCTCTGACTCACTGCCACAGCTTCAGTCAGCACACATGGAAAAACAGGGAAACATTCAAATTTCTGAAAAGCTTTTTCCAACAAAAACAGAATAATGTTTCCTGTTTGTAGAACCTTTAGCTATAATTGGTTTTTATTATACATATTTTACTCCAAATCCCATCTGATAATTGGCCCTGGAGTCATGGAAGATAAGCAGGACCAGGACTGATGGTGCCATGATGTGTCTGCTGCAGTGCAGAGGAAATGTTTTTACTATGATCTAAATGAAGTGTAAAAAGTATGCAGCAAATTTAATATCAGGCCTTTTTTAACACCACAACTCCACCATCACACGCAGTAAAAGACCTGGCTGCTCTTTGCTTTCACAAAAAGACCTTAGGTCATGGTTGAAGAGTAATTCTCCCTTTCAGGACATCGTGACTGAAAGCTGTTGGCTTCATTCTCCCAGAATTTGGTTTGGAAAATTCCACTCTGCCAGAGGGAAATAATACCAGATCAATGGAGTCGACACTCAGTTCATTCCTCAGCTGATGTCAAAAGCTTGACAACATGGCACATTAGCTGCCAATGGTCCTCTGAGGCTTCTGCTTGTCTAGCTGGTTTCTCTCAAGGCCAGATCTTCATGACCCCATGTCCAGTCCAGGTTAGACTGAGGTGAAGTGAATATGTTCTGGATCACTCACAGAGAAAGTTAGAAGAGACAGACTATCTTTATTATTATGTCTCTCACACAGA
Source organism: Seriola dumerili (assembly GCF_002260705.1). Taxonomy (NCBI): domain Eukaryota; kingdom Metazoa; phylum Chordata; class Actinopteri; order Carangiformes; family Carangidae; genus Seriola; species Seriola dumerili. Next base: position 875,491 of record NW_019174280.1, on the reverse strand, counting down.
GCACAGCCTCTGTCTGGGATCCACAACAGTTTTCAGTCACTGTATTTCCTCAAAAAGTGGGCAGGACCTTTTTTTACCTCACCTGCAGAAGGTAACAGGTCTTTTTTTCTAACTCCCTGTGTTTGATATGTAATTTGTCATTGTGGTATTTTAGTATGAAGCCTCGTTTTAAGTCTCTCCTGTTACATTGCATTGTTAATACAAACTCAACACTTCCTGTAATCTTTTCAAATTAAAAGCCCTCTAGCATTTCAGTGGGCAGAAACCCTTTATTTCTTAACAGGGGTTTTATTGTTGTGCTGCAGGGAATGTATTGTCTCACTTCCTGTTGCTGGTATTTCTGTTTACATGTTATTCAGAGCTAATAGTTTCTTTAGCAGTTAGCGATGACTTCTCTCTCTCCCTCCCTCTCTCCTGCTCTCTCTGCTCAGTGTGTCTTATGTTTAAGTAATAATTATTATGTATTATTTTGTAGTAATGATACGTGTAATGAAAGTTTATTTGTTGTAATGGAGTTGATGCTCAGTGTATTGGAAGCGCCTCTCCAATTCCCTGCAGTTCTTGAGCAGCTGTGAAACCAGAGTGGCTCGGTAGACTGCCCATAATAAGAGGTGTAGCCCTAAACGCCCAACTGGCATCCATACACGGCAAAGACCTGAACCAGGTTCATACCCAGTCTGTTATAAAACAAATCTCTAAATCTAGAGACAATGAGCTTAGTTGTCAACACCACAGCTGTGTTGTGGTCCAGCAAAGAAACAATAGAGATTTTAGCTCCACACTCCACTTCAGTGGTGGTGCAGTAATGCAGCTGTAGCTGGTTTGTCAACTGCCTTTAAAACCCAAAGAAGATGAAAAAAGAAGAAAAAGACATGTGACCATGTGACAGGATGACAAGTTACGACAAGATGGCAAGATGCTGAAAATGTTTATGTTTAGAAAAATGTGCTAGTTTGTGAAGATGACCCCAAAAATGGGGGTAGTCCAATCACAAATCTACAAAGCACATGTAAGCCATCACAGCTGAGCAGTTGCTGATTTAATACGACCTGCAGGCTAACAAAGTGAAACACTAAAGTCCAGTTTTACAAAAGCTTCCTCTGTTTCTATGGAGCTGACATGAACTGACTGAGCTCTTCCCACAGAAAACTGTGTGCACAGAGGAAACAGTCACTCCTTCAAACTGCTCCTCTGGGAACAGACCCTGTGGAACGCTCGACCCTCACCCCTCCAGAGCAATGTTGAGCTTCTGTCAGGCAACCACATCACTGACACGTGATCATAGAGGATATGATTTCATTGACAGCAGACCAATGAAACATACTAACATGATTAAAATCACAGATTTATCTGGTTTGAGAACTGATGGAAAGATTTATGATAATGTAAGAACACAACTCAAAAACATATAGAACATAGGTCTAGTTGTTTTAATATGGAAAAGTAAAAAACTATAATTTACATGGCACCACAGAACCTCAGTGTTCCTGTCACAGGACGCAAAACATTGCTAGTTTTATTGTTATGATCGGGTATCTCGTATATTTTGTTATTTAAATAGTTTATTTTTGTGTGCTATAGAAAGTAATGGACAATATTGATTTATTTCTTTATTTGATTTATTGCTGTGCGCCACAAAGGCGATTATTATATTGTGTTTATGGTTTGTTGATTTATTGTGTGATGTGTTTAGACTTTTACCCGTTTCAAAACATAAACCAAGGCACTTGGGCTGCAGACGGACACACCTGAGCCTCATTGCATCAGTGATTGCAATCACCGGTTGTTCCTCCCAGGCTTTTTAAGGAAAGCACCAGATACCTGGACTGAGCACAGGTCGCGGTCGCCTTCTCCTCCTTTCACTCTCCTACTGTTGTTGCTGTCGCTGTTGCTGGATTGGATTGGATCCACGCTTCCCTCCACGGTGTTTCCCCGGTTTGGTGAGGAAAATCTTCAAACTCTGGATCAACGCTCGCAATCCTCCACAAAAAGCGAAGGCAGCGGACCTGGATGACGGAGAACGGCGGCAGACGGCGACATGTTGAATTGATGAGCATTCACGTAATGTTGTAAAGGAAAGTGCATTAGTTAAAGGCCAGATTGACCCTTGAATTTGCCGGCAGTGAGACAGGCTGGGCGCTGATTCCACTCTTTTCCCCTGACGGCGGCGCGGGAATCCTGGCACCGGATTCACGGAGCGGACTGAAGGCGTCCGGCTGGCAACCAGGGCGACGAGGAAAATCCCGGGCGGCACGACAACACCAACTGAACTGGACTGGACTGGACTGTCTGGTATTTTCGCTTGCAGAACCCAGTGACTGCCCCTGAGACTTGGACAGTGTTTTATTTTACCCTGATTGTTTTATCTTTTTATTGATAAAAAAAAATTGCATTTTAAAAACTGAATATTTAAAATAAACATATTTAATTCATCCGTACTTCTTATTGTGTTGGTGTGGCCGGGAATCAGAACCTCCAATTAAAGATTCTTATCTTTTAATTTGGGACATTCCTATGAAAACACATAGTGTGCCAGCAGCTGGTCACTTGGTCAGTTCATCTCTGTTGGTCTTGAAGACAGTGTAGCTCATTGCTAAAATAGGCAGCTGCTTTCAGTGAAACAGCTGTGATAAAACCACTGTACACATACTGGACAGAAAACTATCACAAAACCTGGATGGTAGAAATGTAGTTTTCTTCAGGCAGCAGTTACAGTGATCTTAGGCAGTCTTTACAGTCTGAACCTGAACACTGAAAAGGTCGTTGTGGGTTCATAAGGCAACTGACAGCTGTGGACCTGAGTCTCCCTCACTCCGTCTGGTGGTTCATGACCAGTTGATCCAGTCATCACATGATCATGTTTTAATAATCTTTATAGAGCACTTTTTTAAAATTTATGTTACAAAGTACCTAACAAAGGCGGCAATTCAATATTTCAAAAAGAACAACAGATAAAACAATTTAAAAAAAAAAAAAAAAAAAAATCAGGTGTATAAAAACCAATACAGAGTAACTTTAAGAGGAATAAAACACTTCAAGGGAAAGTAAAACCAGAGAAGAAGAGACTTAAAGGAGATCACACATCTCAAGCTGAGCTGTCTCCTTCCTCCACCCTGTGGTACATCACAGACAGATAATGTCTGTGGTATTCAGAGGAAGGAAGGAGGTTCACAAGGAGAATATCAAAAGACTGTTCTTACTGTTTATGCACTGTATATGTCCTGCAGTTCACACAGCCTGCTTCTCCCTCCCCTCCCTAAACCAGACCTCTGACCTCTTCACCTCTCCCACTGTCCTCACACACTGAAAGGGAGCCACAGGATGCTGGGTATTCATGATCGTCACCATTCAAAACAAATCACATCTTTTCTTTTCATCAGCTGCTCAATCTGCTTTCAAGGCACAATAATAGAAACATGGCGTTTTCCTACATGTCTCCATGACACCTGACAGGCAGGAAGTTCTGACACCTTCATTACATCATCACTATAAATCATTTTATCAAATTAGTCAGAGTGACACACATTTTGTTCTTGGAAATTTAGACCACGGACCACAAATCAAGTGACAGTGTTTGTTCCACATGGTGCCATCATTTGGCTGTTGATAAATATTGCCCTCTTTGCATTTTTCTCACAGATTACTATGGGAATGAGCAAGGCATTCTGGTCATCCCATGTGTTGTCCCTGTGTTGTCATTCAATGTGTGCAGCTTTGTAACTATCAAAACTAAAAACAGCTGGCTTAAAAAGTCATGATGTGTAATAATTATAACTTTATTTATATAGCACTTTTCTGAAAAAAGTTGAAAAGTGCTTCACAAGAAAAAAGTTAAACCAAGTACCTGAGCATGATAAAAGTTGTTGAACAGCATAGATAAAAAAAACATCTGAAATAGATAGATAGATACTTTATTTATCCCCTAGAGGAAATTCATGAAATGAACATTATGCAAAAAGATCTGACAGTAAGAGGTAATAAAATATGTAAGAACAATTGTAAGGGATAAAACAATTCAAATAAAACATGTATCAGACATTATACCAAAGGCTAAGACAAATAAAAGGGGGACTCTAACAATGAACACCACCCTTGGTCACAAGGCTTGACCTTGGGGGGACCAGCAGGCCTGCTTCTGCAGATCTCAATTCTCAGTTGGGCACATACCATATCAATAAATCAGAGATGTAATTGGGGGCAGAGCGATTTAAGGCCTTAAAAGTCAGTAATAAAATTTTAAAATCAATCTGAAATGTAACGGGGAGCCAATGTAGGGAGGTGAGTACCGGAAGTAAGTCATTGTACCTGATAAAACTAGAAACACTAAAGATCACTGGTTTAAAAGTCAGTCTGTGTAGGGCCTAGGCCGTCCAGTCTTTATATGCTGCAGTAACAGTCTGTTCCCAGCTTCAGGGATTTGACTCAGAACCAGAGTGAACCAGGGAGGTAAGATCAGTCCAGGACTAAACTAAGGCCTGAGCAGACTATTAAAAAGCTGGGAAGGACGAAACACGAGGGATTCAAACTGGACTCAGTAATCCAGAGTTTGTAGATGTAAATCAACTTTTGCAAAACTGTAAAATAAATCTGCAGGAGACACAGAAGTTTGTGCATGTGTAAAAAAAAGTCCCCCTGGATACTGAGTCCTTGCTTTCCTCCTGCTGATGTGCAGTTTTAAAACATCAAAGGAGCCAAACTAACACCATGCAATCATCTTTGTGAAGGACACAGCAGCTCTATCATATCAGAGAGACTATATTAAATGTTTGCTTTTCCCAAAGAGATAATTACAGTTTGTCTTAATTTCTACAAACAATAAAGGTTTGACTGGAGTTAACAGTCGACGTCTAACTGAGGAGCTGCTCAGAGACTGAGAACTGCTCAGAGATCATTGTGGATGATTTGCATGATTCCAACACATAATGGAGGATATGAGCCATGTTTATATCCAAACACAGTGAGTGTGTGTGTGTCTGTGTGTGTGTGTGTGTGTGTGTGTGTGGGTCACACTGTGGGATGACAGGAACTTCTCACCAAGGGAACTGTGTGAGAGGAACACAGGGTTCCGGCAAGACTCTCTTGAGAGCTGAGCTTACACACGCACACGGACGCACGCACACACGGATGCATTCACACACACACACACACACACACACACACACACACACACACACACACACACAGAGGTAATAATGTGGAAAGGCAGGCAGATTAGATGAAAGTCATGACGCTGGATCTGGACTGTGGTTCTATTAGTGTTTCTGTGTCGTCAGTCTGCTCACAGTTCACAGTTCACTGTTTTTGCGTTTCCTTCTAGCAGGATGTGTGGCTGTGTCGGAGCTCCCTGCACGTGCTCTGATTGTCATATGCAGGAAGGAGGAAACCACACATTCCTCCTGAGCCTCTGAAGATAGAAACACCCTCTGCTGACTGAAAATAAAAATACAGGATGCCACACATGGGATATGTACTGTATATACAGTATGTTACATGACTGATTAGAAGGTATTTATTGTAGTTTAAATGTCCCATATAGTATAAAAGGTAGATGTTCATGTGTTGTTTGATTATAAAGCAGGCCTAGGTTCTATATTAATACTGTGAAAGTATCAAAGCGCTCAGTCCACAGAAATGCACACAGCCTGTATTCAGAGACTGAACATTGAAACCAGCCATCAGGACTTCTGGAACTTTGTGATGTCACAACAAAGCAGTCACCACCCTCAGCCACGCCCCAAGCCCCACCCACCATCACAGCCTCACTTCTGATTGGCACAACTAGTTGCTAGCTCCAGAGAGAAGCCTGAGAGAGGAGACTTTAGGAGGTTTTTAAGACCACAAATATATCTTTGGATATCATACTCATAGACTGCAAATAAAGAGGAGGATCCCTGTGGAGCTGAGACATCTTCCTGTAAACAGGTGAACAGTTGTCATGAGGGAGGAAATTATCTATAGAGACCAAAACTGTTTTTGTACCAGGTTGTAAACATTTTTATTTCTGCTGTAAAGTTGGACATTTTAACATGGGAGTCTATGGGGATTTACTCACTGTTGGAGCCAGACTCACACTTCAGTGTCAGCTTCAATTTTTTGACCTGGACGTTGAGACTTGATATCAACACTTCAAATAAAACACACTGAAAGAGCAAAATATGGACCTTTAACTTTAATATTGGTACAACCTACTAAAAGAAAATATATTCATGTTTTCATTTGAACTCAGCCGTGTGACCATTAAAGGTGCATGCCGCAAATTTTACAGAAACAGAAAACCTTCTATGTTGGAGGTGAGGACTTTACCAGGCAGAGAAGATCTAGGTGCATCATGGGAAATATAGGAAATATGAAAAGTAAACAGAACAACGTATGACTATATGTAGACCATGTAGTAATAATTATCCTGTTTACATAAAACTCCTGCCAGCAGTAATTCTCCACATCCTGTACATTAAGACAGCACATATACAATCATTTGTACAATGTACACACTCAGCACATACTCACATGACAGATAAAGCTAAATTAGTCTGCTCTGAGCTGGACATCTGGGACACTTAAATGTGGTGGGTGAACGCTGCAGCAGGCAGTCAAATTAATTAATTAATTAATGTCAAAACAATGCAGAGCCAGTAACAGAAGACATTTCTATTCTGTTCTGTTCATATGTGATACTGTGGCAATCCAAACGACAGGTGTCAAGTTTGGCTGTGTTGTAAATAAATTCAGAGACAGGAAAGGTGGACAGGGATGAAATCTGTTAGGCCAACACTGGTGCTCCTCCTCCTGCCATAGCTAGAGGGTGGCAGGTACTTATCATGTAAGTGTTAATAAATGAAGAACATGGAGCATAACCAGGAACAGCCTCATCAAATCGGAAATAAATCATCGTTATCGTTCATCGTTAATTATTATTATAATGAAATAAATCATGATTATTATCAGTCATTTAGTCATTCAGTCAATTCAAGGTGTATTCATACTTTTGCTACACAACAGTTTTGTAGTAAAATTAAAGTTTTGCAACTCCAAGAACCACCGGGTGACTCATGCATTGGTGTCTTTGGCAGTTGACATCCACTTCAGCAGGGCATGGTCTGTTATCAGGGTGAATTTACGGCCCAGGAGATAATATCTCAACTTGGTTAATACCCATTTAATTGTCAGACATTCCTTCACTATGGTTGAATAGTGCTGTTCATGTTTTATCAACTTACAGCTGATGTAGGTAACTGGGTGTTCCTCCCCTCCCTGGACCTGAGACAGCACGGCTCCAACCCCCGTTCCTGAGGCATCAGCTTGGACGATGAAGGGCTCCTTAAAGTCTGGCATACTCAGCACTGGTTCTGTGCACAGGGCCTTCTGTAGGGTGGCAAACGCTTCCTCTGCTTCGGCACTCCAGGTGACGTGCTGTGGGTGGCTTTTCTTGGTCATCTCATGCAGCGGAGCCGCAAGGGTAGAAAAATGAGGGATAAAAGTCTGATAATAGCCCACGAGTCCCAGGAATGTTTTTACCTGTCTATTAGTTACTGGCCTAGGCCAGGTGGTGATGGCCTCTACCTTGTGGGTTTGGGGTCTTACACTGCCTCTTCCAATGGTGTAGCCGAGATATTCAGCCTCCTCTAGGCCAAGACGACACTTTTTGGGATTGGCCGTCAGGGCTGCCCGCCGTAGGGCTCCCAGGACGGATCTCAGGTGGTCTAGGTGGGAGGTCCAATCAGGGCTGTGCATTATTATGTCATCAAGATAGGCTGCTGCATACTCACGGTGAGGCTGGAGAATCTGGCCCATCATCCATTGGAGTGTGGCGGGTGCTCCATGGATGCCAAAGGGCAGGACCTTGTAGTGGTACAGGCCATCAGGGGTCAAAAAGGCCGTCTTCTCTTTGACGGCAGGGGGACCTGCCAGTAGCCTTTGAGTAGTAGTTGATCAAGAGTTGACACAAAACGGCTGGGGCCTAGTCGCTCGATTAGCTCATCAACTCTAGGCATAGGGTAGGCATCGAATTTGGAAATCTCATTCAGTTTTCTGAAATCATTGCAAAACCTATCAGTGCTATCTGGTTTAGGGGTCAGCATGATGGGGCTAGACCAGGCACTACACGATTCCTCAATAACCCCCATTTCTAACATCCTGTTCACCTCTTACTTGATGGCCTCCCTCTTCGCTTCTGGGATGCGATAGGGCCGCAGTCTCACCTTTTTCCCTGGCTCTGTAATTATGTCATGTTGGATGACTGCGGTGCGTCCAGGCAGGTCAGAGAACACATCTCGGAACTGGCTGGTCAGTTCTACGAGGTCTTGTCGGTGGGCCGGAGCCAGCTGAGGGCCCAAAGGTACCTGTGGGGGGGCCAGACCAGATATCAGACAACGCGGCCATGGGAACACAGTCAGGGATATGCCATTTCTTTAGAAGATTGATATGATATATCTGACAGGATTTTCTTCTACCGGGCTGCCTCACCTTATAGTTGACCTCGCTTACATTCTCTACTACCTCATAGGGCCCATGCCATTTGGCCAGGAACTTGCATTCAGCTGTTGGGATTAGGACCAGGACCAACTCTGCAGGCTGAAACTCTCGTGCCTGGGTTTTTCGGTTGTAGACCAGGGCTTGAGCTTGCTGTGCTTGGTGCGTATGCTCGCGAACGAAAGGCCATATCTTTCCCATCCTGTCTTGCATCTGGTCCACGTATTCTATGACGGAGCGATGGGGTGATGGCTGTTGCTCCCAGGCTTCTTTGACGAGATCCAGCATGAACCGTGGCCTCCATCCATACAGCAGCTCGAATGGTGAAAACCCTGTCGAGGCCTGGGGAACTTCTCGGATGGAAAACAAGACGAAAGTTGGTCCCAGTTTTTCCCATCAACATTGATAATTTTTCTCAACATTTGTTTGAGGGTCTTGTTAAACCTTTCGACAAGACCATCAGTCTGGGGGTGGTATACAGATGTTCTTATCTGGCTCACCTTTAACAACTTGCACATTTCCTTCACTACCCGAGACATGAAGCAGCTCCCCTGGTCAGTAAGGACCTCTTTCGCAATGCCAACCCTACTGAAGAGGAGGAATAGCTCTCTGGCGTCTGCCTGAGCAGTCGCAGACCGCAAGGGGAGAGCCTCGGGGTAGCGAGTAGCATAGTCCATGATAACCAGGATATACCGATGCCCCCTACTGGACTTTGGCAAGGGACCTACTATATCCATGGCCACTCTCTGGAAGGGGGTGTCAATTAAGGGCAAAGGAATTAAGGGGTTCTGGTAGTTTACCTTTGGGGCTGTCTTCTGGCACTCCATACAGCTCTTGCAGTAGTCCTGCACTGCCCTCTTCACGCCTGGCCAGTAGAAGCAGTCCAGGATCCTGTCGTAGGTTTTTTCCACTCCCAGATGAGCTCCCAACAGGTGTGAATGGGCTAGGTACAAGACTTTGGGAACATAACATTTTGGGACCAGCAACTGTTCAACAACAAGTTCCCCCTTCTTGACGACTCTATAAAGAAGTCCATGTTTTACAGCAAAATGTGAGAATGGGACAGCACTCACCCCTGCGACTGGTTTTCCCTTGATCACCACCCTGGATCGTCTGGCTTGTTCCAGGTTAGGGTCTTCCAACTGGGCAGTTCCGAACTGAGGGACCGAGGGAATTCTGAAAAAGCATCAGTGAAGTCTTCACCTGATGAGGCCCCGTCTGGTTCCAAGTCCTCTTCCCCCCGGGCCTCTGCTGGGGCAGGAGGGTCTTCACTGGTCTCCCCACCAGATGAAAGGGGGGACCTAGAGGGTGCTGCGCAGGTCTGCCCCCGCTTTCCTTTCCGGGGGCTTGGTTCTTCTGTGACTGGTTTTGCCTGCAATGTGCCCACAGCCGCCAAAAGATGGGGCAGTCCCGCCCTATCAGCACAGGCACAGGCAACTTTTCCACCACCCCGGCCATGACCTCAAAAGGTGCCCCTCGTGGTTTGTACCTTGATGTGAGTGGTGGGACAGTCCCACGAGTCTCCATGGACACATGAGATGGGGATAGGTGGCCCTTGGGGCCCAGTTGTCAAACCTGGTCTTAGGAGGGTGACAGTACTTCCAGAGTCCAGCAGAGCAATGGCATCTTGGGACCCTATTCTGATGGGAAGCTTGGGGGCTTCGGTGCTCTCGTGGGCCCAGCAAGTGGTGAGATAGCTACCGGATTTCTGTTTTGAGTCGGTTGGTCCAGCGGTAGGCATGGGTTCATCATGGACATGGCAGTTCCAGGCTACGTGGCCCTCTTGGCCACAGTTGAAACACTTCCGACGATCCTGGTTTACCAGGGGCCGACGCCATGGGGGAGACCTGTGCTGTTCACGCTGAGGGGTTGGGAGTTGGGTGGGGGCCTCCAGGTCACCCTTCCTCAGCCTCGGCCTGTCTCCTCTAAGGTCAGGGCGGCTTTGGTGCAGGCCCTCTGTCCGGCTGCCTCGCATCTGCTCCACTGTGACCTGATGATTTTCCACCAGCAACACCAGGCCATCCACGGTCTCCGGACTGCTTTGGGAGGTGTAAAGTTTGGCGTTGGCTGGCAGAGCTCTAATGCACCGGTCCATTATCAGTCTGTCAAGGGCTGGAGGTCCTAGTCAGCCAGCTACGGGTCAACCGAATTAGGGCTGCCATCTATGGTCAAATTGGGGCTGCGGGGTCATAGACCCAGGAGTGGAAGCGTTGAGCCCGCGTTTGAAGATTGTGGCCATAGTGGGCTAAAATGGTGTCCTTCAACACAGCATAATTGTTTGTATCTTTGGGGACAAGGTCCCTACAGGCTTTTTGAGCTTCCCCTGTCAAAAAGGGGCCCAGTATGCAAGCCCACTCTGCCTTAGGCCACCGCTCTCTCTCTGCTGTTCTCTCAAACACTTCAAGGTAGGCCTCAATGTCATCTTCAGCCCCCTGTTTGGTCAGTACTTTGCTGGGTTCTGTGAGTTTCTCTGGCTGTACCAGATGTTTATCCAGCGTAGTTATGGCATCCTGTAGGGCTTTAAGGCTCTGGGCCTGCTGGGTTTGGGTTTGGACGAGCTGGGCTAGGGCAGTTTCCATGGCGCCTTGTGTTACCCTAAGCACCTGTTTTGTTGTGAATCTATAGCGTCAGAGCCCTGCCCGCATCCTCCACCACAATGTGGCACACCAGGGGAAGCAGAGGCAAGATTCACAACAAAAATAAGTGCTAGAGCCAGGTTGCAGTGAACAAAAGGAGTATTTATTAACTGGATGGGGAAAAGGGGAAGGGGTCAAACGATAACTGAAGTTTCTTCAGGGCTCCTGGGTTCCTCAATTTGGGCCACCTCGGACCGTTTCACTCTCCGGGGCCCTAAGTAGCGGGGGGGGGGGGGGGGGGGGGGTGAGCCTTTTATCACTGTCTGGGGGGGGGGGCAACGGCTCCTCTGTGCGGACGACTGTCAGGCTTTCGTGTGATGATCCTGAGGTGTTGCCTGCCTGCTTCTCTGTCAAAGAATGAGCGCTCGGAAACCAGGTGAGTATATACTTGCTGTGATTGCTGCAGGTGTGAGTTGAGTGAGTGGCTGATTAACAGATGGGCTGCAGGTGAGACCACTGCCATGTGCCCAGTGGCTGCAAAACACTCACTGGATAGAACACTCCCTCTACCACCTCCCCCAACCTGAGCCTGGTTTGCCACATGGATTAGAAAAAAATTTGCCTGAGGCCAAATTTACTTGCCGACCCTTGGTCTCGAGTTTCAGGATCTTACCTATAAAACAAACAAACAGAGTAAAAGACAAGGTTCTACACCATAGATGGTGAAGTAACTAACTCAGCTGCTATCTGGCTATCTGTTTGAATTCATTCAAATTAATTGTGTGTTATACGTTTTATGTGCTGAGCCACAGCTGCCAATTTCTATACTTGGTTCTCATTTATAACTATTTTCTCAAAAGTTAAATTGAGGAGCTCTAGATCAGCGGGTCCGGCCCACAGATTGGGATGCTACCTCAGTCTAATTTCATGTTAAAAGATCACATCCATGGCAAAAGCTGTAGTATCAAGATGATAGCTGGTTAGCAATAGAAGGTCAAGAGACAGATGGTGAATCAACAAGTGATCTTTCCCCTGTCAAACGAAAAAAGTTGCCATTAAAATAAAAAGATCCACTCTGAGAACTTATGATTTGGCCTCCATTTTGTTGTGGGGTTGAATGTGGGCCGCCAACATTTTTGAGATTTTCAAGTGGACCATGATGTGGAAAAGGTTGGGAACCACTGCTCTAGATAGCTCAACCACTGGAAAAACAGGTTTGACATGAGATTTTACTGACAATAAGAAAAATACGGAACATATTTATTTATCCTTTGATCAGTTTTTTTTGACTGTCAGATCCCAGATCTCAGTGATGGCTCATCCCCTCTGTGTCTACATGAAATTGTCTGTGATGTAAAGTTTATGTTAAAAGCAGAAAACAGTGTGGCACTGTTAATGGTCTGGCCCACTGAACCCCTCTCTGCTGTTGGTTCTCCATTTAAGCAGCAAAACTTGGCAGCGGTTCAGATCCTCTGTTTTCATGCCAACCTCTGTCTCATTCTCTCGCCTTCTCTCTCTCTCTCTCTCTCTCTCTCTCTCTCTCTCTCTGTCTCTCTGCCAACCTTGACGCCAGCCTGCCTGCCTGTCAGGGCTAATGCTTCAGGCTGCCATTAACAGGCCAAGCACAACTATTCAGACATGCCTCAATGTTCAGAGCTTCTAATGACCATTCTCTTGCCAAGTTCCTGTCATCCTACACTGACATCAGGTATGTCACTGCTTCATATTAAAATGTATGATGGAGGTCAGCAGTGACATGCTAATGAATATGATGGTAAAGATGGCACTGTGAGAGTGGTAGCCCCTATAGATTTGAACTTTGAAGATTCGTCACTCTAACAACGTGTCTTTATCCGGTTTTTATATTTTTCCTTAAACACTAGTTTAACCAGTGTTAATTTTTGCTCCTGTAACATCAGGCTTCATGGCATGTGCTCTGTACCAGGTGAGGCACCAGAACACCACCTCATCAATATTACAGTTTTTTTTAAATTGCTAACAAGCATTGGTAAAAACTGAAGTCACATTGCCAAAACTCTTCACACAGTCAGCAAAACAGAAGTCTATGTGGAGCAAACAGTGAAACACTTTTCATTGCTTTCACACAAAATGCATTCAGTGACCACAATTACCAAAATTCATGAACTCCTTTCTCAGTCAGAGTCCACCACCTGCAAAACACTATACTTTTGCAGCACATTTTTCAAATGCTAACACACTTCTAACTAACACTAACACAATCAAAACAGAATGATGGAAAAAAGTGCATTTCTGCTGCAGCCACATTGAAATCTATAGAAAATAATATCAAAATATTGACAATAAAATGAAATAATAGTGATTCCAAACACATTTGAGTGTAGTGTGCAGCTGAAAACCTACCCAGGTGACCTGTGTTTGGCCTCATTACTGTAGCAAGCAGATAAAAGGGGATGGCTTCTGATTGTTTTTTCTGGAAATAGAGGACAGGTTGGGGGAGAGAGAAGAGTGGGAGGGAGAGGGAGAAGTGGAAGGAGAGGAAGACCAAGAGCTGTGGTCTCTGATGAGAAAAGGGCCACAATTATTGACCATGTGGTGAATCATGGACTCTCTTTGAGAGAGGCCAGTTTAAGGGTGCAGCCAAACCTGCGGTGTTCAACAGTTGCATCAATATTGAGAATTTTCTGGCAAAACAACAGGTGAGACATGCAAACTCCCTAAACTATTGAAATACATTTTTACAGTACAGTACACCATGTTTATATTTTACATCTACTGACATTTTTTAAATATATTGATTTTGTGTTTGATATTACTGTATGTAGGATTCAAAGGTTGCCTCCTACAGGAGGGAGAGGCCGAATTTTTTCAGATGCCCAGGAAACTGCTCTCATTGATATGGTCATTGCAAACAATGCCATAAAACTGAGGTTAATTTGGGACAGAGTCCTGGCAGACAATGTTACTTTTGCCAATGTGAACATGATCAGCACAACAACAATTGGCAGACTCCTTGAAAAACATAAAATAAGGATGAAGCAGTTGTACACAGTACCATTTGAAAGAAATGGAGAACGTGTGAAAGAACTCCGTTATCAATAAGTCCAGTTAAGATGTCTGTTCAATAACCAAACAGAATACATGCATAGCTGTGCATATTGTGCTGTACTCAAACTGTGGATTTACTTTATTTTAGACAGTAATGGAGATGGAGGCCAGACCAACTCCAACATATATTCATCTTTGTGGATGAAGCCGGATTCAACCTGGCAAAAACACGGCGCAGAGGAAGAAACGTCCCAGGCCAGAGAGGAGCAAATCACCATCTCTGAGTTGGGTAAGATTGACAGTCACAGCATATCATAACTCTATCCGTGCATACAAGCTCAAATTTCCACTGATAGCCAGTGCTGTTCATGTCAAATATAACATTAGCATTATCAGCTGTTTACTTACCAGTCTAGAAGAAATGTTGTGAGTTCAGCATCAAACTTCATTCCTTTACTCACCAACAGCTGTCTGCAGAGGTGAAAACAAAGACCAATGTTAACTCTTGTCTCTATGTACTGAAGTTAGCATGCCACCCCTAACAAAACTGCAGATTAAATTTTTCCAAGAGCACAAAAGAAACCTGATGAATGTTGGCAGGACAATCTTAGAGCAGATTAAACCAAAATTAATTATTCTTATTATCAGAAGGGGTGCAGCATGTTTGCCATGGACATGACCAGGACCACCATAGTGACTGCACAGTCCCAACCATGAAGCAAGGTCAAGTCAAGTCAAGTCAAGTAAATTTTTATTTGTATAGCGCCAATTTACAACATAGATTATCTCAAGGCACTTTCCAAATAGAGCAGGTCTAGACCTTCTCTTTATAATGTTATTTACAGAGACCTACAATTCCCACCAAGAGCAAGCACTAGGCAACAGTGGCAAGGAAAAACTTCCTTTTAAGAGGCAGAAACCTCAAGAAGAACCGGACTCAGGGTTGGCAGCTATCTGCCTCGACCGGTTGGGTTGGAGAGAGAGAGAGAGAGAGAGAGGGAGATAGAGGGCAGAGAGAGAGAGAGAGCAAGAGAGAGCACAGAGGAGAAGAACAACAAGGTACAGTGATAGCAATATTATATTATATATACATATGTATATATATATATATATATATATATATATATATATCACATTATAGTGACAGTAGTGGTAGTAACAGCAATAGTAATGTATGGCAACTGTTGTGCTTCTACTGATTAAATAGTAATGAGAGCTAATAACATTAATAATAATCATTATTCATTTATTTAATTTTAGCAGGTTTAGCAGCAGGTGTTAAACAGGATCATGGGGGCAATAGGTGGTTTGCAGTTGCAGATCCAGACTCTACAGCTGCAGCTCTGGAGGTGGGAGGACCTGCAAGGAGTAACAGGAAAGAGATAGAGAAGGAGAAGGGAGAGAGAGAGAGGCACACAGCCCGGGCACTTCATATGCTTGAGGGAAAAAGCAAATGGTTAGAATGATGCAGTGATATTTAGAAAGTTCACAGTGATCTCGTTGGCAGAACAACCTGGACTATACTGTATTGAGTTCACTGATTTATAGAGACTGAGGCCCACCCCCCATTTATTGAGACTGAGGCAACAGGTACAGAGCCTGAGTTTGTAAAAGAATAAGAAGCTAACTGAAATTTAAGGCATAAAAATATGTTTTAAGTTTAGATTTGAACGTTTGAACGGAGTCAGACAGTCTGATATCAGCAGGGAGGTTGTTCCAGAGCAGAGTAGCCTGATAGGAAAAGGCTCTGCAGCCAACAGATGTCTTTTAAACTCTGGGAACAGACAGCAGCCTTAAATTTTGGGAACGGAGAGCACAGGATGGAGTATGAGGTTTAAGCAGATCAGTATGAAGGAGCAAGTCCATCTAGAACCTTATATGCCATCAAAAGCACCTTAAAGTCTGATCTGATATGGACAGGAAGCCAATGAAGGAAGGCTAAAATCAGTGTAAAATGGTAAAATTTTCTGGATTTAGTAACAATTCTGGCTGCGGTATTCTGAACCATTTGAAGGCTTTTAATATGAGCATGTGGCAGGCCAGAAAAAAACATTACAGTAATCAAGTCTTAATGAAATGAAAGCATGAATTAAGATTTCAGTATTTTAGGAGCAAAAAATTATGAGACGCCCAGCTTTTCACAGCAGACAAACAGACCTCTAAATTCCTGAGAGGAATCATCAGCCTTTATAGGCACATACAACTGAGTATCATCAGCATAACAATGGAAATTAATTCCATGACTGCAAATTATTTGACCAAGAGGTGAAATACTGAGAGAGAAAAGCAGAGGGCCAAACACAGAGCCCTGGGGTACTCCATGTTTCACAGCAGAGTATGTCGATATAGTGTTATTATAGGAGACGCACTGTGTTCTGTCAGATAAGTAGGACTTTAACCAGGTGAGGGCCAGGCCAGAAACACTGAATTTGCTTTCAAGTCGGTCTAAGAGAATACAATGATCTATAGTATCAAAAGCTGCCCTGAGATCCAGCAAGAGGAGCACAGAGGTGGAGTCCGAATCCATGGACATCAGAAGATCATTTAGTACTTAGTGAGCACTGTCTCAGTGGAGTGACAGGTCCTGAAGGCAGACTTTAACGGTTCAAACAGATTGTTATTAGACAAATGAGACGAAAGCTCCTGAGACACAGCTCTTTCCAGTACTTTAGAAAAGAAAGGAAGGTTTGAGACTGGTCGATGATTATTTAAGGATCCTGGATCAAAGTGGGATTTTTTAAGTAAAGGTTTATCCACAGCAGTCTTAAAGCTACTGGGAACAGGGCCAGAAGTGAGTTATAAATTAATCATGTTCAGCACTGAAGATCCCAAGCATGGTGGTTGGAGTGTGATGATATGAGGCTACATGAGAGCAAAAGGTGGAGATGGCATTAATAGATGCGACTGTCAATGTGTGAACCCAAATACTAAATGAATACATGACTAGAATGATGGTGGTTGTCTGCCTCCTCCTATCAGACTAGTTTCAGATTACATCCCTGTTTATCCAGAGTCATATAAAATATGAACCATTTGTGTGAAACTTTGTCATAATTGCTGCAAAGTCTTGAGTAATGGTCAATAAGTGTTTTGTCAGGTCACAGTGACCTTGACCTTTGACCTTTGACCACCAAAATATCATCAGTTCATTCTTGAGTCCAAGTGACTGTTTGTTGCAAATTAGAAGAAATTCCCTCAAGGTGTTATGGAGATATTGTGTTCACAAGGCCAAAACTACGTTTTATCAAGTCACTGTGATCTTTGACCTTTGACTTTTGACAACCAAAATGTAATGAGTTTGCCCTTGAGTTCAAGTGGACATTTCTGCCAAATTTGAAGAAGTTCTGTCAAGGTGTTACTGAGATATCGTGTCAACAAGAATGGAACAGACATAAATATGTATTCGGATGAACAGACGCACAACCTGAAAACATTATGCCTCTGGCTCTGGCTGTCGCAAGCATGGTGACATAAAGAGTGAAAACTATGACCAGCTACCCAGGGTCAGAATCAACCAGCATCCAGTGTTTCACTGTCCAGCAGCATGATAACAGTTCGTCATGACCCAGGATAAGAATTTGGACACTTCCTGTAACAATCATCTCTCAGCATTGTCATGGTTTGCTATGGCAGACACCTTTTGTTAGTTTTGTTTGGACTTTTTGCACTTCCTGTTTTATTTTGTAATTGGTTTCCTTGTGTGTCTCAGTGTTTTTGCTTCCTGTCCTGGTCCTGTTTCTGTGTGGTGATTGTCTGCCCCGCCCTAATGTGTTTCACCTGTGTGCAATCACCCTTGCCTCCCTTGTCTATATAGTCTTTGTGCTCCCCTTTGTCTGGGTCGGTTCATCTGTTGTCTCTCTGTTGATTTCTGGGTTTGTCCTCGTCGGTTCACGTGCCTGTTCATGTCTGGTTGGTCGCAAAGCTGTTCATGTGTGGTTGTTCTCAGTCTGTTCATGTCTGCTTTGTCCTCGGTCTGTTCATGTTGCCTGTTCCTGTCTCCTGTTTTAAGTTCCTGTGTTTCCCTGTGCTTCACCAGTGTTGTGTGTAAGCTTTAAGTTAATAAACCTTTTTGCACTGTCTCCCATGTGAGAGGTCACCCTGATGTGACCCAAACCACATATCAATGAATGTCTCTTTATTCCCATCACTACTAAAGGAATAGAGATTTGAATTATTAAACAAACAATGAAAATGATAAAACTAGGAAGCAATAAAAGATTGGAGTTGCAGCATTCTCTCTCTCTCTCTCTCTCTCTCTCTCTCTCTCTCTCTCTCTCTCTCTCTCTCTCTCTCTCTCTGTGTGTGTGTGTGTCTGTCTCACACACACGCACACGCAAAAGGTAGGGACTTCTAGTGGCCTTGCACGTTCTAAAAAAACTCCACTTGTCCTTCATTTGTTTCTACAAACCATGTTATCCTGCAAACCCCACTGACCTCCACCACACTCACAAAAAACACACTCATACACACTACAAAAAAACATGTGATGCTGTCACAAGAATAGCTGACCAATTTCATTAACATTTTTCTACACTTCTTTTTTCTACACTTACACTTTTCTAATTGGACCAACACAGTACCAAATTACACAGTTTTCAGAAAGTACGAACATAAATCTGGTCAATATGGAGATGTCTGTTTAATGTGACTCTGACCTGGACTTTCTAACACAGGAACACTGTGGTATCTTTCATTAGAGACAGTAGAGACATGAGAGGAACTGAAGGAGAGAGTGAAGCAACAGCTGAACTCACCACTGTGTGAGATGGTTTCTGAAGAGTGGTTTTGAAGCTCAGAGTGGATCATATTGCCGACGCCATCTTGCCAGTACCTGACTCCGCCAAACTCAAAAAAGACAACCAGCCCCCCCCCCCCCCCCCCAAAAAAGAAAAAAAAAAATCAAATACAAGAATGGGCAAAGAGGAGGGGCGTGTGACAAGCCGAGACACACCCTTAATTGTGCAGAGCTTTAAGCCTTAAAAAAATTTAAACGAGTGAGTTATAAATTCAGTCAAGTGTTGAAGAATCCATCCTTTCTCATCAAATCAGTATAAAAACTCAGTGTGATCAGAAACCCCTCGTCTCTGACCAACAGTCTCTATTTTCACTGTCATTACATTCACCATGTGAGCTAACAGGAACTAAACAAGAGACCCAACTTAATATCCTGTCATCTCAGGCTCATGCACTGTTGTATATTATAAACCAGGCAGAAGAATTCATTCTCTGACATTAAATGAAACAACTGATGTGAAATGGATTCACTGTGAGGTACTGGGATAATAGTCTTTAAGTTTTAAAGTCCATCAGCGATGCAGCCTTAGATACTCACAGCTGCTCTGTCTCCGTCTCTATCTCTGTCTTCCTCGCATGCACCAGGTATCAAATATCATTTAATTATCAAAACACCTTAAGTTAAGATTTTCCTTGAAGTCTGCGTTAAGATTTCTGTATGGAGACTGTATGGGAAAGGCATACTTCAGCTCCCAGTAACTAGTCTAGTGGAGGAGTTTAAATGTACTAAAGTTAGGACAGAGCTCCTGTTATCTGGGAGTAAAGATGTGGTAGTTAGTAAGGTGGTTCCAAACCCAATCAAGGGGAGAAAATGGAATCCAAGAATGGCAGTGCAGGAGGTGGAAGCAGCGCTCAGGCATACAGAGATTGTGGGTAATGTCCAAATAGGCCGGGGAGGCTTGGGGCTTGGCCCAGGCAAACCGGTGTGGAGTAGAGCAGGTCCCAAAGAGAAGAGAAAGCTAGTTGCGGAGCAGGTTCGCAGACAGGAGGAAATATTAAGGTGTGCAAAGGCAGTGGCCCAGGCTAAGCAGGGACAGTGGTTGAATTGGGAAGGTGTAAACAAGAAAAAACATAGCCGGAAAGAGCTGTGGAGTATGGAGGAAAATAGTATTAGATTTTTGATAGTGGCAACATATGATGTATTGCCAACTCCCCAGAACCTAAAACTCTGGGTGAATGGAGACCCGCTGTGTTCATTGTGTTCAGGTACTGTAACTTTAAAGCACATTTTGTCAGGCTGTAAGGTTAGTCTGTCGCAAGGCCGGTATACGTGGTGACATAACCAGGTTTTAAAAAGCTTAGCTGCAGGAATTGAAGATTTACGGAGGCAGGCAAATTTAGGAGGGTCTAAAATAAAGAGAGTTGCAATCAAGTTTGTTCAAGAGGGAGAGAAAGTTAGTAAGACAGCAAGGAGGCAAGGCAGCTTAGAGGATGCTTGTGATTGGGAAATGCAGGTAGATTTAAGAGGAAAGCTTGTTGTTCCCCAGGAAATAGCCAGTACAAAGCTAAGGCCTGACATAGTCTTGTGGTCTAGGAGTAGAATGAGAGTATATTTCATAGAGCTGACTGTTCCATGGGAGGCTTCAGTTGTAGAAGCATATGAAAGGAAAAAGCTTAGGTATGTAGAGTAAGGGGCAGAAGCAGAGCAGCGAGGATAGAAAGTTAGGATTTGTCCAGTCGAAGTAGGATGTAGAGTATTTGTAGCAAGGTCTGTTGTCTCTTTGGTGAGGGAGTTAGGAGGAAGTGGACAGAGTGTGAGGAAAATAGTAAAGGACATATCAGATGAGGCAGTAAGATCCAGTCAGTGGATTTGGATGGAAGAAGAAATAATGGTAGCTGGGGGCCCAGCAGGGGGAGCACTTAGGATAGACAGACTCTTAGGAGAAGCAAGGAAGAAATCCAGGAAGAGGAAGTGTTTTTAAGTGGGGGGTGTGGCCTGTGTGAGCCTCTTTGAGACCATGCGGTTAGTCCAGGTGAGGTGGCCTGTATTGTTTGTTTGCATTGTTTGAATTGGTTTGTAGTGTGCTTATTGCTTTTGTCTTTGGCTGTTTAGGTGAGTTGGTTTATTTTAGGTGAGTTGTTGGAGAGTAGGAGAGTAGGGGAGTGGGGGGGGAGGGGAATTAAAAATTGTCTAGTGTGGGGATAACCAACAGGGGGCACCAGCGCACAGTCCTTGGTACTACTCCTATACTTTTGTGCACTGGCCAATCACAGCTCCGTGCGTCCTTGGGGAGGAGGTCCTGAGTGCGTGGCTGTCCGTGGCCAAGTTGGGACCGTCTCTTGAGCCCGCAGTGGAACTGGTGTCAACCAGTTTGGAGCATAGCAGGTCCGCCCGTCTGCAGACCACTCTCCCTCTCCGATCCCCGATGACTGCTCCTATCAGCCTGAGCTCAGAGAAGACCCATGTGTGCACCAATAACAGATCATATACATTAGGAGACTGGTTTAGAGATACTCGCCTGGTGCCAGTAAGGCTTGTAGCATATCAGATTCGTGGAGCTCAATCTGGCCGCGCCCTCAGCAGGCTACCTCTCCACTCCGGCCGGATGGTGCTGTGCGTAGTCCCTCCGTATACCCACAGTCGCTCTCACCGGCTGGACTGCTCCTCACAGACAGACCCCTCTCTCTATTGCCACCTGAGGAAAAAAGAAAGGCCCTCCTGTGCCAGATCCTCTGGCCTTATATAACATCCTCAGTCCAATCAGATTGCCAGCCACTGATTGGGGAAACCTCATACTGGTGTGTCTTCACTAATTTGGGGATGCATCACAGCTGTATTGGGGAGAGTTAATTGGCACAGCACACAATGTTCACACAAAAAAAACAATTAAAGAGCAAACAGAAACAAAGTCATAAGCTCTCTCCAATTACAGACTGTGACACATGTTAGTTATCACTGCTCATTAGTCTGTATAGCCAAATTAATACTTATCATAGGAGTTAGGATGTTAAGCTTAGGGAGCTATTCACTGAGTCTGGTCCATTTTCTGTAGCACAAGTTTCTTGTGTTTACCTTAAATTCATTAAAATATATATATATATAAATAAAAAACGTTGAACAAAAAAAACTGAAGTCTTCTCCTTAAGGTTTCCATAAAATGTTCACTAAAGTATTTAAGGTTTTCTTTTTGTCTTATACTTAAGGAATCACTTAAAGTCAGTTTAACCGTTGTACAGAAGACCTTGGCAACTAAACTAAGAAAAGATCTCTGACTCTATCTTAATTGCAACATGACCAAGTTTATGGCGATAAATGAAGGAAATGAATTCATCCCAAGAAGATGGTAAATGGAATGGACTGCATTTACATGGCGCTTTTCTAGTCTTAGCGACCACTAAAAATGCATTACACTACTAGTCACTCATTCTCACACACATTCATACAGCGCTTTTCCCTACACATATAGTGCTTTTCTACCATACACAAACATTCAAACAACGATGATACATGGAGCAATTTGGGATCAGTATCTTGCCCAAGGAAACTTCAACATGTGGAGGAATGGATGAGCTGGGGATCAAACCACTGACTTTCTGATTAGTGGATGATGTACTCTTCCTCCTGAGTCACAGCTGTAAAAAAGTGTGTGAGCACTCAATTCTACATCACAGATCTGACCAACAGTCAGTTTATTATTTGTCTGACTATCTAGAGTTGGATCACTCTACTTTCCACAGCTGTGCTATTCCAGCTCCTTTGCTATTAAATATGTTTTATGTCACATGGTCTTTCTGGTCAAGGTGTTTTAAAGATCAACAGTTTGCCAGGTCACTCACCAAGTTTAAATTCTCCAACCATCTGCTGAACAACAGGAGGATGAGATAGCAGTGCACTTCTTAAATGTTACTTGCTTCCCAAGTGATAACAAGTACCACAAGTGCTAATGGCAGCAAATCAATTGTCTCCATGGAAAAAATACAATTATGTAAAATCTCTTTTGCTGCTGCAAATTACTTCCTGAATTAAGGAAACCTTTTAAGAGATTTTGTGCAACACCCCCAAGTAACTCCCTCAGCTAAGGAGAAATTAAACCTTAAGTTTCTACTAGAAAACTATCGCACGATAACTTTCATATTATGTTCCACTGTTGCTCAGAATTCAGAAAATGCTGAATAGTAAATATGATGCATTACATCGTAACTAAGAAGTGATTTCATTGCTGCTGTACTCTCTGAACTGACTAACCACCACTCCAGTGTGTAACATACAATTTCTCCCTTACTTAAATCACTGTGTGCACAGTGTTATGTCACCATGCTCAGCTAATGTATTTTACATTTCTTTGCACAGCACCCTGCTTTCCCACATTACAATAACACAAGGTAACATCTTCTAAGATCAATGATCAGACAGGTTTCCTAATCACAATCAATGAGCAGCAGCTAGTTAACATGACACAGGGAGTCTGAGTGAGGAGTGGCAGCTAACAGAGATCATACTAACCCTCACTACAAGTTAGCCCCTTTAAGTGGTGGGAAATGACCTGATTCCAGTGTCCCAGACCATGAATGACAAGCTCGGATTAAGAACAGAGCACCCCCCCACCACCACCACCACCACCACCACCACAACCCCCACACCCAAAGTACCAGTAGCCTATATGACATTCCTGTACTTTCCCACCAACAGAAAAATCCAGACATTAATCAGGTGTCAAACATCTAAATCTCATAATATTAGATTAGATTTACTTTTATCAAACTGTCAGACTCATATGATCAGGAGGTGTGACCACATCAGTTTACCATTTACTGACCACCTCACATCTGTTTACTGTTTACTGACCACTTCACATCTCTTTACTGTTTACTGACCACCTCATGTCTGTTTACCGTTTACTGACCACCTGACATCTGTTCATGATTTTTAACTGAAAAATCATAACAAGTGATACAGTTTTTATCCAGACTCATTGGTCTAAATTTCACTGAACAGTCACCCAGTCGCACACTGAAACTCCAAACAGCCCAACAGACAGCACTAATCACAGAACCTTCTCCCTAAACCAGCTGTAAACATACAGCAACATCTGTTTATGGGCTGGAGGATCTGCCTCATTATAAAAGGGAAACTTTGTGAAGATGATTTTTTCAACAGTTTACATATCATGTGTAAAAATGAAAAAAATCAAGACCTGCTTTATAATCAAACACATCTACCTTTATACTATATGGACTTTTAAGGAATGAGGGTATGTGTTCATCGAAAAATAAACTTTTTAAATATAAGAGATGAGTTTTCAAAGGCAGTAAAGAAACTTTTAATGAGTAGAATAATTAATATTTTAAATCAAAATATGCATCATGCATAAACAATACTAAAGTAATGAAATTCTTAAAATTAAGACTTGTGTATTACAGCCAGTGCTGACTCATTGGTTCAGTCTACAAGCATCTGCAGTCCAGAAGGGTTTTATTATTTTTTCACCAAATTTCTGAGACCATTTGTATCTGGCACTGATCTGCAGCCATGTTCAAACACCAAGTGAGACAAGAACTGCTTTGCTGTGCTTTCATTTCACATGGTGGTGGACTGAATCATAAAACTGTTGGGCGTAATAAAATTTATTCAGGGATTAATTACAGAGCGGTACTCAGATTCGGCTGAGAATACCTGGTTATTTTTATTGGACCATTCGTTGCAGTTTTACTTTTTTCATTATGCTGGTTTTGTACGTTTGTGGAAACACTCTCCCATAGGATGAAAATCACAAACAGTTCAGCTGAGGGCTGGGGAATTTTATCACCCTGACGAGCAGAACTGGATGAGACTGAAAAACTGGTGGTTTTGATCTTGTCTCAAACATTGTGTTTTTGAGCAGATTCTGAAACTAAAAGAACTATGAAGATCTTCACAGGAGAAAACCCAGACCCTTCTCTATAACTATAACTCCAACTTTGAGGCCTGATCCCAACATGACTCTGTAGTTGCTTCTTCAAAGTAATCAGACGCCATTTTATGTATTACGTGAAGAAATGATTAATAGAGAAATTTTATTGCAATTGAACAGTTTTGATGCACTCTGAAAAAGGCATGTGCACAATCCTGAGACCATGCTGCCAGTAATGCAGATAGAGCCAACACTCTGGTCATACCGAGCAGTATAGCACCAATAGATGGAGAAATCAAATGACATTTTTCAAAATCAAAATGTATTCTACTTGTGAAGCACTGCCTGCTTATCCTGGCTCATGGACTGAGGTGGTGTACACCAGTCAGTCTATCACTGAACAACACACAGAAGAAACTCTCAACATGCACACTCTAAAGAGGAAGTTCAAACCCAGGATAGTACAAACCATTGAACCAAAACAGAAAAGAAACAGGAAAACAGATTCAGCCAAACAAATATGGAATATTATTCACAAAAGAAAAAGAAACCACAACAGAAAAATGACAGTAACACTGGGTAACTTTAATCACTACTTGGCCACTAAACTAAGACGGATCAAATAAACAATAACCACTAGATAGGATCACTATCAATGTAGATAACTACTATAGCTCCATGCAGCTATCCTAAGACAACGATACACACAACTCAATAGCTGCCGAATGGCCTGATCAAGCCTCCTCACTCCTCCTTTATACTCAGGCTCCTGACTGGGAATACGGATCAGCCATGCCAAATCACCTGATGTGGAAAAGCAGAGGGCAGACCAGCACACGCATATACACACATACACTACGGCATGTAACACTCCCCTATAGTACACTAAACCTGGTCAGGGATATGCAGTGTGTTGTATCTAGATGGATACAACATACAGTCACATTACATTAGAACTAATCATATCTTTTATATATATATATATATATANTTATACTCAGGCTCCTGACTGGGAATACGGATCAGCCATGCCAAATCACCTGATGTGGAAAAGCAGAGGGCAGACCAGCACACGCATATACACACATACACTACGGCATGTAACACTCCCCTATAGTACACTAAACCTGGTCAGGGATATGCAGTGTGTTGTATCTAGATGGATACAACATACAGTCACATTACATTAGAACTAATCATATCTTTTATATATATATATATATATATATA